>NW_027223340.1:4781395-5381395 GCF_030449975.1 Polyergus mexicanus
AGCAGTGGTATCAACGCAGAGTACTTCTCTCAGCAACAAGTTTCATTTTCTCTCTCTCGTCCAGCCGACCTTCCTGCGCCAACGACTGCCGTCTCCTCGTGAGTTCGCTTAATTTATCCTTAAGTATAATTTCTAGCCTAGATACTACTACTCCTACTGACTCGATGATTTGAGCGTTAGCCTGGTTTTTCTTACATTCTAAGCATGAATCCAATATTTCATTCACATCGCGCAAACATTTTTCGGCTTTATCCTCCGCTTGTGTCGAGCCGAGACACTTCTCTAATCGTCGTTTCGACTTCGATACCACTCTCTCAGTTTCTTCAGCCTTGCCAGTACCTCTAAAGATATCTCGGAAGATCCGCTAACTTCGCTGCATTCGCTGGAATCTTTCTCCGCATCGCTGACCATAGTCTCAGCGACGTTTGCTACTTTTGTTTCTAATGTGCTCAGCCTAATCAATATTTTCATTGGTTCAGAGCTTGTCGCGCTATCTAAAGACTTTCTTCGCAGTTTAGTACGATCCAAATTCTTGCTTTCTCGTCTTTTTTCCTTTTTCAAATTAGGACTCGATTCCTTCGAGCTATTGCCCGTCGAAACGGGAGCGCTGATGCTCTTACCCTTCTCTATAGCACAGATCTTATTTTCTAGGTCCAATAATTTGTCCTCTACCTCCTGAGAAATTTGGAAAGATTCTCTTCCTTTAAGAGAGAGTGATCTTCTCTTGTCTCTGCTTTCGGCTTTTGTCAGTTTCTGCCTCAGCGTTCTAACCTGCTTTTCGCTAGCGGCTAGCTTGTTGGTCAGGTCCTGAATTCTCGCTGCCATTAGCTGAATCTGCGCCTGATTGCTCTCACTGACACTAATTGCGTCTTGTTTATGAGCAAAAATTTCTAATTCCAAAACATCCTGCATGGCGTGAGCTTCTCGCAGTTCCTTTCTCATAGCTCGAATCTCCATAACAGCCTTTTCAAAACGGCTCCGCAATTCTTCATACTCTTCCATAACCCTACCATAGGAATATATTATCATATACGTGATCAATATATATATATATATATATATATATATATATATATATATATATATATATATATATATATTATTTATTATTTATAATATATTACTATCATTTTACAATGCGCATTTACCTTTCCTTATCTAATGCAGTCAAGTCTAAATCCAATTCGATGTTGGTCAAATCGCTAAGCGAATCGAAGCTTCTCCCACGTTCCCTTGAAGTAGAGAATCCATTCTTCTCTTCCAATTCCCTTACTCTATTATAAAGCCGTTCGTTTTCCTCTATACCTAGAGAGAATAAGATATTTAGATAATAATATATTATCAACCAGTAATTATTTAAACTCTTAAGCTAAATATAAAATCAAATTTTATTTTAAGAAAGCGTATATATTTACCTTGGGACAATCTATCGCTGAGGGTCGTTATTTCTGCTTGCAAATGCTCAACAGTTCTATGACTCGATGTCAATTCGTTCGTAAGCATTTCGCATCTCTCTGTCGTCTCCCTCAAGATAGCCTCTGTTTCCAATAGTTTGCATTCCAAAATCTCCTTATCTCTATTGTACATTTTTTTCATATTTTCTAGGTCGTCTAGATCCTTGTTTCTTTGCTGCTCAGTCCTCTGTATTGTATTCAACAATTCTTCTACTTGTTTCTCCCTAATGGACGCTTCGGCCTTTTGCTGTCTTAGTCTAGACAACTCTTTCTCTGCGTTAGCGATATCTATTTGTGCCGCGTTCAGTTGCGATTTCAATTCTCGATTTCATTCTCTTGACGCTCGACAATGACTAGTAGCGTACTCGGATGGGACTGATTCTGATCTAGCTGATCGCGCAAAAGCGACACCTGATTCTCCAAAAGCTCGACAATCAGTGGCTTTCGTTAGCACTTGAAAGACAGCTGTTGCTCTGCATGTGGCCATTATTCTGTTCCTCATCTTCGCCAAGTTCGCAACAAGCCATCATCAAATCTTCCGATCTCACACTATCTAGAGTACTTCTTCGCGAACTTGGAGGTGAACTTCGGCTTCTCTTGTAGACTCTTGATCTAGAACTCGATCTAGATCGAGCTTTCACCCTGGATAACGCGGTTCTCGTTAACGGCGGCGATGGTGGTAATTCTGACCATTCGTGATTTGTCGAATCCGACCAGCCAGAACCTTTGAGCGCGATAGGCCAATCGCCATTTCTCACGAGTGGCGGCGATACCGGCATTTCCGACCAATCGCCGGACTCTCTTCGTCCACCCTCGGACGCAGTTCTATATTCTTCGTCAGATGAAAACAAAACCGATCTAGGTGTGATGGATGTCGAGGGAACGACAGAGTCTCTTTCACGATCCATAATAGATCTACAATATAAGACAGACACAATTATATATATACATTCCCTTTGAAAATTTGTTTTAAAAAGATTCAACTTTTTCTCTTTTTCTAAGATCTTTTCTATTTATAAAAACTACGCTGTAATGTATTATATAATTTTAAATATTTTAAATTTTTTACTTCATTGATCTAAGAAATTTCACTCAATTGATATCGCTATGTAAATTACATATTAAAAGATTTTGTAATAATACTCACGTAATAGGTGATTGCGAATTTGTTTCTTGCTGAGTGTCCGAGCAAACGGTAAGAGAGTCCACGTTACTGTCAGGATCAGGTAGATTGGCCGCTCTTTTAATAGCCGACATCCAACTGGATCTAATACCAGCAGTTACTGCCGATAACACCGTACTGCCCCTATCGTCCCAAGCCTGTATCGAAAACCAAAGCTATAAATACGCTTAGTTTCATTTTGAGGAAAAGACAAAGTCGTTTAATGCAATTTTGTTAAACTTAGGAAAGAGGTGATACAAATCTAATTTACTAAAAATATTCTCTCTTTATTTTAATATAAAATAATATATATTATATAAAGCAGAGATTGCAAACGCGGTTATTTTTTGGAAAAATGTAAATATTTTTCGCAAACACAATATCGTAATTATAATACTCACGACAGTTTGAAATCCGTAATTTCGCGCAACCTGTAGCGGCGTGACCGCGGTGACAGTGTTGAGGTCTATTACGCCGTCCATGATGCCCTTGTCCTCCGCACAGGGATCTCTATAATACATTAGTCCGCAGCCTCTTAGAACAAACCAATGCTTGTTCCATTCCTAGACAGAAGAACGAATTTCTTAAGAAATGCTCGCGAGAGATTACGTTTACAAAGACACGAGACGCACCTTATTCAATCCCTGTTTCATCAGCCAACCCTTCTTGATGTTCAACAAGTCCTCTGCCGGCAGATCAACTCTCAGCTCGGAAGTGGGCGAGTACCTAATGCCGGAAATATCTAGGCCGCAGCCGTCGGGATCGCCTCTTATCTACATACCATATAAGACGCATTTCATAATATATAATTATCGTGTTTTTATTTCAAACTAATATTAATGATTATAGAAATGTACGGCATGCGTTTTTATTTCTTATAAAATATTAATTATAATTTTATTAATATTATTATTTTTAATTATATTATCATATTACCTATTATTACTTAAAGTTTTTAAATTATTAGATTAAATAGTAGAAATAAAATTAAACATTCTTATAAAAAATCGAAAATATAAATGTATTTTAAAAATACAATGATTAATTGTTATCTGTTAAAATGCCAGATATAGATATAATTATTATATATAATTATTGAATATTTGCCATACTTTTTCATTACGTACAAGCTTATCTTGATGAACCGCATTAACCGCGTCCACGACATCTCTGGTAGGCTCCGAAGTTCTTGGTTTCATTCTCCTCACTCGTGGTTGTGTTAACGAAGCCGCTATATCCCGCAGCTTCCCTTCTCTTTCCCGCTCGTGCTCCAAAAGTATCCTCCGGCACGCGTCATCGTCTGTATAATATATTTAACTACATTTCTATACGGTATCTTTGTCGCAATATATTCTTTTTCACACGATATATATATATATATATATATATATATATGTACATTATATATATCTTATATATACAATATATGTATATAAAAGATATATTATAAAAAACATAATTTAATTTATCTAGCTATCTATCTATTCATTTATTTATTTTATTATTTCCCACGTGTCTAACAGCGGTAGTTGAGGATAATATAAATTATAATTACAATACTTAAAGTTCCATGGACAGAACAACAACCATCGCACGAAATCGTTATGCCGTCTTCCTGCGTTTGTCGTTATCAAAATATTCGTTTCGGTACGTCGGTGAGTTAACTAATTAATTTCTTTTCCGGTTATAAAAGCGCCTTTCGTCCAACACGCGGAGGGCAAACGACCGCTCAGCATTAATTGATCGCCAACTAATTAATAATCTGGTTGTGCTTCTTGCTGCATCAGGAAGCATCAGAGAAGTGAAAGACTATCTTGCGCGCTTTCCTCCTTTGTTTACCTTAGCAATATATCAAACACGTCATTGTTATATTAATGGCTACGAGCATAAAAATTATCTCACAATTTATCTCTATAAAAGATATATTAAATTAATGAAAAATTAATAAAAATAAAATATGTAGCTCAGATCAATTATAAATTAAATTATATCAAAGTTTAAGAAAATATAAAACAAAATTAATAGATTGTAGATTATGTTAATATAATTAAATAATTAATAAAATTAAAATTAATAAAATAATTAAAATAAAAGGATTTTTCTGTCGAGAACTTTTGCGTACGACTTAATACGTCAGCTGTTTCTTTTGCGGATTGCAGATCATCGTCATTGAGAATGTAAAATGCAGCGTTCTAGTTTCCATCCGTATCTAAACTAGTTTTATCCGACTGTTAAGAATAAGAACGTAATCGACGTAAATCGTGACAAAGCGAGACGAACATTTTGAAAGTTACCACTTCTAATGCAACTTTCATGTTATCTTGAAATATCTCAGACAAACGAGATATACCTAATATTATTTTTAAATTATTCACTATCAATCATCCATGTCCTAATTTCAATACGATCTCGATAACACAACGCAAATCAATCTAAATGAAGCGATCAAATACAGTAATATATCTCCCTATCGTCAAGTTCTATCATCTAATTTCTATAAGTCATAAGCGGTTGAAGATCATTGTCACTAATAGTTTATAATCTCATCAAGTTTTTATCAAATTTTAATTAAACTATTAAAATTTTAGAAATGCGAATCAAAAAATAATTTTATAAATAAATTCAGAAATGGGAAGAAAAAGAAACCTTCCGCGTTATGAGAAAAATCACAAGAATCATCAGGCAAACGTCATGTGATTATAATAGGAGTGAAAGAAACGTCAAAGGTCACAGATGACAATTTTATCTGTCAAAGGCATCGGATACACGAAGAAATTGTGTCTCATCGAATATACCGACCTAGTTTCTCGCCGGAGGCCGTGCTGTTCGTGTCACCGGTTCGTTCGCCCTGCTGATTCATCCTTCGTCTGGCCTTGTCCTCGGCACGGAGCTTGTCTCGGGTCGGTGGTGACGCGCTGCTGGCAGGTTGATCCCGATAGCTCGTCGATCTCGCGCCGTCGTTGGGGATCATCGGCGGCTTGTCGGTCAACGAGGCGGCACTGCTCGAGATGGTCGTCGAAGTGGTCGAATAAACAGTGCTGCAAATGTTGCTGTTCAACGTCGCGGTTGTCAGATAGCTTCCGTTGGAGCCATTCTCGAGGGACGCCACAGTATGCAGGGGCGATAAGTTGCTTCTGACCTCGGAGACGCCCCCCGTGTTACCGTTGGTCAGCACGCTATTGTTGGTCGCGGTGCAGACGCTGGTTGTTACCAAGGAGGTCGTCGACGAGAAGACGGAAGAGCACATGTCTGACGTTCCGTTGCCGGTCTCCGGGATCCACGCGCTGCTGCGCGGCTCTGATTGACAGCTATTGAAGCGCGGTCGCGGTGGATTTGGTGTGTTACCTGCGATGATCAAGTTTCAATGCCTTTGTAAGAATTCAGGCGATTGGATGCGCATCTGCGATGCGAAAGCTTTAAAATCTCCACGAAGGAGCCGAAAGTAAATTGAGCAATTTTTCTTTCTAAGAAAGGAATTTTTTACTAAATTTAAAAAAAAAATGTGTACATATATACTTATATATTTAAGTAACACCATCGTATGATTCGACTCGAGTTAAGTTGTGCTGTAGTTTCTGAGAAAAATAATTGAGATAGATTTAATTAGACAATTAGAGGCAACAAGAACTAGAGATAACGAGGTGATAGTGATACGTAATATAACGACAGTATATATATATATTATGAAAAGATATGTGCTTTCTCCTTCACACACCAAAGGTATCGTCTTATTATTGTATTTATATTCACCTCTGTCACGCGCATCTCATGTTTACTACGCTGGTTAAATTGTTGCACATTCCACCTCTCATTACATCAAATTGCTCGAGTAAAAGACTCTTGTCTGTGCAATATTACTTTACCGCAGAGCGAAATGACTAAGCGAGGTAGTAATTACGCCATCGTTAATCTACTGGCATGGACATATCTTTGCATATATACGTATTATTGTAAAATTTGCATAACATGAGCAGAAGGCATACTCACTTCGAATCGTCGGCGTAACTTGCAGAATCGTCGTCTGTCCACCGGGGAAGGTTGCATTTCGCTTATGCCGACCCTGAAAAGCACAGAACGCAAATCGTGAAGAAATTGCGACGGAATATTTCCACAGATTCTATTATGAAAACCATCGAGCGTTCCTTTCCGCCGTTAAGGATCTTAGCCGATTGGATAATCGATTTGAAAATTGATCCGCGATAAACGCGCGAATAATTACGTTTATCCTCGACCATAATCGTAAAAACACAATAATTTTCAAACACAAACGAATGTGTATCTCATGAAAAATATTTACTCAAATTTAATCAAAAGATATTTAGTTAATTAATTAATCAATTATATATACAATGCTCTCTTTTAATCTATATAATTAGCGTTATTAACGCATGCGACATTATTTTCATATACCATTTCGTAACTTTAATTAAAAGAAGTTGCAACGGTTGCGCAACTTCGCAAAGTCATCTCGAGGTGATCGCGAAGCGATCGAATATCCTTTGCGCGCAAACAAAGAGAAGTAATTGAAAAAAAAAAAAAAAAAAAAAAAAAAAATGTGGAGAATAACACGGGAGCAACATTTCCTCCACGTTCATTGCGCTAAATGTCGCATGGCACGCATGCATCTTGCCTTGGCCTCGTAACGTAATCGTTCGTTTGCACCAAGTCTACGAGCAATGACGAGGTGTAGCCGATCTATCATTGCTTGCGTAACGGAATTAACGTGTGCGCGTAGTCACGTAATCTCGTACGAACAATACGACGCGAAACCCGCGAGTGCAAAAAATACTCCACTCTGTTCTCTGAAGAGATAATTATCGAGCTATTGCATTGGATGTGCGCAAAGAAGACTGAGTATGAAGAAGAATACTTTTTGTCTGAGAATTGCAGGAGCTTTTAACAGGCACGAGTCTCGCAATACATAATTTATTATTGTATAATTTACAACGCGTCGGCTTTACAAGATGATATTTATATATTTTTAAATATATATATATATATATATACACACAGGGTGGGGCATTTATATCGAGACACCTAAATATTTAAAAAATAGAGCAAGATGGAAAGAAATGTTTCGGACAAAAGTTATTCGGTTCTAAGGGGGTCATAAAATGATGCCACTAGTTTGATCTTGGGTGGAGGCGCTTCGGAGATTTCAATGTCAATCTTGTTTTTTTTTAAATGGAAACAGCCCAACTTTTTTTACATAAATCGATTCCTTGCAATAGTCTGCATAAAAAGTTATAGGGATACGATGGCCAAAAGTTTGATAGTTTACGAGATATTTTGTACTTAATTTTATTACTTTACTTCGACATAATTTTACATAAACCATGAAATATCTCATAAAATTATTTATTTTGCAATAATATTACCTTAATATTTTAAGCTCAAAAAATAAAAGACATCAATTGGTGTAAAGAAAATAAAACAAGATTGACATTGAAATCTCCGAAGCGTCTCCACCCAAAGATCAAATTAATAACACCATCTTATGACCCCTTTAAAACCAAACAACTTTCGTCCGAAATATTTCTTTCTATCTTGCTTTATTTTTTAGATATTTAAGTGTCTCGATATAAATGCCCCACCCTGTATATATATCTTTTAAGCGTTCTCGAGACAATGTGTGATAATCCAAAAAATATTCTTCCTGCATTTTCGACAAGTAATCCAAATTAAACTTAATTTAAATAAAAATATACGCATTGCGTCGAGAAAAAAAAAAAAAAAAAGAAGTCAGCCGAAATATAGAATGTGTCGTAACGTGGGTGGAACTTGCTTCGAGAATAGATTTCTGAATCCTAGGTATCCCATAAATAAAATATCCTCCATGAGATCTATTCTTCGGTAAATGACGTCAATATACAGACAGTTATATCGCACGCGTCACGATGCAATAACTCTCATGTTTCGCGTTTTGTACCGCAAGCACCGAATGAAGAGATATTTCTCCGCTCGCCGATCGATCATGTCTTACGTAATTTCGCGACCGAGTAATCCGCGGTGTTATTATTATATAAAGTTTCGAACGGTGTAAGGAACGACAGCTCTTGAGCGGTTCGATTTACGGCGTCTGATTGATTGGAAGGTTCGCGCGAGACACCTCCCCGTACCGGATACCAATTTAGTCGATAATCGAGGAAGGCTAAACAATTACGGCGTAATTATGGCGGGGAAAAGCTGGTCCGGCCCAAATTTCGACATGTATGTGTTGTGCAAGAAATATACCAACGCGATATGAACACTTGTGTTTGAGGCGCTGTAAACCTTAAATCATCGTCACGCAGAGCGTTCTAATAATTGCTTTACAATCCCAATATTCGCGACGTGCACGAAACGTTGTAAATTTACGATTGCTTTATCGCGCCGCTACATGCAATGTCAAAAGTTGCAAAAATCGCTTCATGCATCTTTCATGTACCTACCAGGTATATAAATATGAAACCGGAATTTTTCTATAGAAAATACACGTTTATTGTATGAAAATGATAAAAAATATTTTATTCCAAGTATTGCCCATTGCTAGCTATACATTTTTCCCATCTCTCTGACAATTTGTGGATGCCACGCCAAAAAAACTGTTGCTCCTTTGAGACAAACCAGTCATCGAGCCATTTTCGTACATTTTCGTAAGAAGTGAAGCGCTGCTCGGCAAGTGCGTGTCCCATCGATGCAAATAAGTAGTAATCGGATGGAGCCAAGTCTGGTGAGTAAGCCGCATGCGAAAGTATTTCCCAACTAAACGCCTCAATCGTTTCCTCGACCGGTTTTGCTGTGTGTGATGGTGCATTATCATGAAGCACTTTGGGTAGCCTTTTTTGATATTCTGGTCGTTTTTCACGCAAAGCTTGATTTGAATCGAGTTGTTGTTGCGTTTGAGCGTCATCCTCATCCAACAATGTTTGCAATTCGCTGTCTTCAAACTTTTTCGGTGGTCTTCGACGTTCTTCGTTTCTCACGTCAAAATCGTCACTTTTGAATTTTTGAAACCACTCAAAGCACTGTGATTTACCAAGAGCATGCTCACCGTAAGCTTCGACAAGCATTCGATGCGATTCTGCAGCAGTTTTCTTCAAATGGTAACGGAAAATCAATGCTGTCAGCAAATCGTAGTTTCCAGGCACAAAATTCGACATGTTCAACGCTATTAAAAACTATGCTGTTGTATGAAACTTGTATTGTTGTAAGTTGAAAATCTTTATCAGATGTCAAAACAAGAAAATGGCGCCAATGACGCGGTTTGACGGTAACTACGTTGACAGCTAGGACCATCTATGGGCAAATTCCGGTTTCATATTTATATATGAACAAATTATAAATATACGTAAATATTATTATAAACAAGTTCTCAATTATAATCCTGATGAAACGTTAATATAAATGGGAATCGAAACAATTTTAATTCTTTAACTATTATAACAACATGATGCACTGTGCCATAATTGATACAGCTTAAAGCTTTTTTACGGAATGGAAGAGAGTTCGTTCTCAACCTAGTTCGCCAGACTTCCAATCGCTTAATGACGAGTGAAACGATGCTCCATTTGTTACCAAACGCTTTCCGTCGTCAGCTGAATAATGACGACCCTAGACGATGTTAAGCGACGGTGAAAAGAGAAGACACAGAGAGGCCCCTTTAGAGATCGCGAAAAGACGAATGAATCGCAGGAAGCGGCCAATCGACTCGACTGACAACCCCCGAGACGCGCAAGTCCAAGTGACAAGTCGCGGCACGAGTCTACTGGCGTTTATTGTCGACGTAATGATCGCCGCGGTATGCATTGGCGATTATGCGAGGCAACGTCGGCAGTTTCACTGTAGCTTACGTTATTTTTTTCAAGGCCTTTCAAGAGCAAGCGACAGGCACAATGACACTCAGTAACCGCTTCATCATGCGAAAACGTCCGCCCGCCCCGTTTATGAACTCGACGCATTTTTGCGCCGCGCTCTGTCCTACATTGTCGCTAATTCTACTACATACAATGATCACATTTATATAATAGGAGACATGAAAAATATTTTTGCTTAACCAGCATTGTCTAAGAGACAACAAAACTATTTAATTTCAAATGCAGTTTAATTTAATTTCTCTCTCTCTCTCTCTCTCTCTCTTAAACTCTCTATCTTTAGTTGCGCGATTCAGGAAAGAAATATACTGTAGAGTCACAGTTAAAATTAATTACATTTTAATTATGTAATCCTTTTAACTGTTATGTTTGTTATCGTATAAATAAAGATTGTTATCATTGAAATAAAGAAAAAAATATATCGGGAAATGAGTGGCATTTTTTAAAACTGCTAAAATTTACATATATTTTAGGTAATATATATTACATACAAAAACAAATAATTGTTAAAATTAATTAATAGCATAATTCCGACACATTTTGCAAGTAACGGTGTCTAAAAGCGTAGTTTGAAATAATCGCGATACTCTTCGAAACTTTCTCGTAACTCTGTTTTTACATCGAATAGGTTTCCGCTAGCGTGCTCCGAAACCCTATTACAGCTAATCCTGTGGACGCGAAAAGACGTCACAAGCGGGGAATCATTCTTGTGCGCGTAACAAGCATGTCGCAGGAGGAAAGGATGTATTATGGCACGTAATGATTATGGGAGAGCACGCGCAATCAGGCAACATTCTGCGCGTTTCTACCATTCTAGCGATGCACCTTTCAGAGAGAGACTCGTGTAATACGATGCAGCTTCGCCGCTGCATATCCTCCATAATCGACGAAAAATTAAATTCCCTAATGATATACGTAAGATTCTATATCACAAGTATGTACGTTAGGTAAGACGCGCGGATTCCTTCGACCAGCTATCGAATCATCTTTTCCAATCGATATATCCTTCAATTTGATGCAGAAATTGGATTGCGGCTCTCGGATTTCATAACGGTTTCCGGAGCATTTCATTAAGCTACACGAAAAATATTGCAATTTGAGAAGGAGAGAGAAAAAAATATGGTACCATCTTTATTTTATTTAGAATTATTATCAAAAATTTTCTGATATTTATTTATTATAGAATTATCTTAATAATAATAAATAACGCAATATTTTAAAAAATACGAAAACAAAAAACGATGATTATATTGGATGATTGCATAAGTTCGTGCCCGATTTTCATAAATGGCATTAAGTTACCGCATGGCGGAGTTCTATTGTTTTCGTGTGGTAATTGTTGCTTACACCGAATAGATGACGTTGTCTTATGTCAATTTAGCGTCAGATATTGTTCAGATAAGTCCATTTGTGCATAAAAGAAATCATTAAAAATGGAGAACGAAAGGTGCATTTGCGGCATGTAACGCTATATGAATTTCGGAAAGGCGCGAGTGTTGGGATTGCACAAAAAAATATTCAAAGCGTTTATTTGGACCGCGCTCCTGCTCTCCGAACAGTCAAAAAGTGGTTTGGCAGATTTCGAAATGGTGATTTCAACATGGAGGATCAACCCCGCTCTGGATGGCCTTCTGGCATCGACGATGACATTGTGCATGCCTTAGTGGAAAGAAACCCAAGGATTACAACCGAGGATATCGCTGAGAGGCTGAACATCGATAATTCAACCGCTTTTCGTCATTTAAAACAGCTTGGATACATTTCCAAGCTTGATACGTGGGTGCCGCATCTCCTGACTGAAAGGAATAAGCTGCTGGAAAACTGCAGGACGTGCAATGGGAAATTCTGCAGCACCCGCCATATTCTCCAGATATTGCGCCTTCAGATTTTTATCTGTTCCGGTCTTTGCAGAATAGTTTAAATGGCAAGAATCTCAATTCCGAGGAAGCTGTCAAAAACCACTTTACAAACTTTTTTCAAGAAAAACCAAGTTCTTTCTTCAAAAATGGAATCGACAAGCTTATAAATGGTTGGAAAAGCATTGTAGAAAAGAATGGAGACTATATAATTGATTAATAAAAGTGTTATCTCTAAAATATAATCTATTGAAGTTTATATTTAAATCGGGCACGAACTTATGCAATCACCCAATATATCGATGTTAAAGCTGGACCAACCTTGTTTCGCGAATACACCTGGAGAACGTCCGTCCACCATCTGGTTTCTTCACGGCATGTTCCTTTGACGAAGGTCACACCCTCCGGCGAGGTCACGGCGAGGCTGTAAGGATGCCCGGTGACGTCCTCGGCGGCGGCCACCTCCAGGACGCGGGTCATGTCAATCCTCGCCTGTGGCACCGTTTCGGGCTGCAACAATAAGAGAAAAGAAATTTAACGTTGGACAATTCATTATAGGAGGAAAGCGTTCTACTTCGTCACGGCGAAGATTACGGTGAGTCAATGTAATTGATCATCAAATTAAACATGGATATTACAATTTGCTTATACAATAAGACACCCGACATCATGCACGTTGTAAATATGCAGAAGTCTACTCGTACGCGCGGAAATCTATACGGCTGTATAACGATTACGTGTCATCTGTGTCCTCGTGCTTATTAAGGTCTATATAAAAAGGGGATGGTACACTTTCAGAAAGGATTTCTGATAACGAGACAAAAAATATTCTTGACATACTTAATCGTATCGCAACCTTACGCGGTATAAAAATAAAACAATTTTAAAATTAAATCAACAATTCCTTTTCTTCTCTCTCGAATTAAATAAGATTGTCTTACTATCTTGAGACAAGAGTAACATATACAAATCTAAGCTTATATATTCTTGCATTTACAATAATTTGATGTTAGCGCCACAATAGTCGGCGCGAAACCGATATGCGGTGGCGTTACTAGGAATTTTATTCTAGATTTAAGAATTTTCCATTTAAGATTAAAATATTGCTTTTTCAATAATAAATATGATTGTCGCTATATCGATCCTATTTTACGATAGATTGAAGAGTAATAGCGTTAGATCCGGAAATCTTTTCGATGGGTGTAGCAATCATCGACAGCAATGCGTCGCGACGGCATTCTTGTCACACCCGATCTCTTTTTTCTCGGTCGTCGATTATTTTGCGAAATTGCACGTACATTAGACTCGCATTTGGTCGATCGGGTTACACGGAACTCGCTGTACCGGAAACGTATCATTTTAGCACGATAGGTGTGCGAGCGACCGGTCGCAGCGGCCAACCACGTATTTTCTTCCCTCGGCCGTAAAAGCGGACGGCAGGAATGACGCCTTATTGCTATTCCACTTCGCTCCTCGTAAAACGAAAGTGAATCCCATCGGTGCAATTGCTGCCAATTTGAGGAGAGGAGAGCACGGATCACTAACGGGCGAAAAGGAAATGGCGAAGGGAGCGAACCGGGTACGGGAGATGAGTTGCACATTGATCAAAGCGCAACCGTTCTGTGCGATCGTTGCGGGCATTTTACCGCGTAAAATGTACCCGGGAATGTCACCGCAGTGCACACATACGCACACAATTGTCGATACTTTACGGGAACGAGCCTATCTACCTGCGAACAGATCGCTCTCGCGCTGGAGATTGAATAATATTCGAGCTATGAAACAAGCAATAAAGACTAATGACTAAGTTCTTAGTAATAAATCGTACAATAAAGAAAGAATATGAGTAACTTTGCGTCGTTATATCTAATAATCATTATTATCGTAGTTTGAATGCAAATTACTTGTATCAAATACATATGCATTTTCGAAAACGCTGCTTAAAAAAAAATTGAGGCTGAAAAATATTATGTACCAGATATTCCTTGAATCATGTTGCTTTTCAAAAGATTTAAAAATATTTATTTAAAAATTAGAATATATTGGGAAAATAATTGATTCAATGACGACATCATATGAAATCGTTGTAAACATGTCTGTTTGTTTAAAAAAAAAGCCAAGATATTCATAACGTCGAACGTTGTACATATGCACGCCGCGAAACAGCGTATATAATTTAAAAATAAAAAAAAAAAAAGCGTTTCGCTGCAATTTTTCTCGGGCTCGAACAGCGACATTATTCTTGAAACGCGAGAGATTCATTTGAACAGCGCATCTTACGCAAGGCGTTTTGTCGCGACTATATATCCTCCCTTTGCCGTTCTCTTGCCCTTTCCTCCTTCCCTCCCGAACGCCACTCGTTTCGGAATAATGCAAAAATTTGCATACGAAAATTCCTTCGCTTATAACCCGCTTAATTCATCGCGGAAGATGAAAGAGAATTGCGATAAAAATAAGAGAATGACGATAAAAATAATTAAAAAGTAAAAAGTAAAGTTTTAAATTTAACTAAACTCTTCCTCTTCTTCCTTAAAAATTCTATTTTCCTGCATCACGTAAATGGATGAATAAAGTAAATGGATGATCAACAACATTGATTATAAAATAACACGGTATCGATCACGGTGACACAGCGCGGGTGAAGGAAAGCCTAAGGAAGAAACGGAGGAGACCAGGGAGCGTGCATCAGAAATAAGACAGGTGGTCTGTGATTCGCGAAATCTGGTCCTCGTCGGTTACATGGGTCCTTCGTGACCTGGTTGCGGTCTTACCGGTATACCGGAGGAGATAAGATCCGCGTGATTCTGTCTCGGGGCGGTCTCTTCGTCTCTCACGGCACTCTTTCTTTTCGAGCTTCCTTTCCTGTCTACACATCCGTCTCTTTCGCACCGTAATATCTCTTCCGTCTCCTTTTACTTCTCTCCGCAAGAGAGCAAATCTTCGTCTTTGATCTTCTTCCTTTGCGACGTGCCATGCAAACATGGCCGGAGGACTTTGCCAAACTGAGAACTACAGACCTCGTCTTTAATACCGTACAATTTTCAAGGTCGTTTCTGACGGACGTCTGAATCGCTCGGGATGACATAAGCATTTCCCAGACTCCCGTGAGCTTCGCCTCTTTGTTAACTTTATGTATTTTACGTGATATGATCAAACTATGATATATTTGTAGCGATTCTTAACAATGTTATTGATCGACGTACATTCATAATCTCGGAAAAAATTGTAATTTTTCAAATGTAACTTTTAAAATGTAATAAATTAAAAAAATAATACATTAAAACATTATGTAATTTTTTGTCATTGAAAAGAGTTTGTTCGATTATTTATCTTCTATTTTAATGCATGTTTTCTTTCGTATAAAATTTTCGTATAAAAAGAATATTTTTTTTTTCCAACAGAACAATTTTATACTTATGTAATCGTATAAAAACGCAAATTATCGCTCGAAAAAATCTGCGGTTTCAACAATTGAATAAGAAACATTTGACTGTCAGATTATCGAATTCATATTAATTAAATACGTAAACGGTTATTGCTAAATCCGTCTATTGAAGGAGATATAGAGGAGTCAAGGATTTCGCCTAGAGACCTTCAATTAATTCACGACCTCTCTTCCGTCATCGACGCCGAATCCGCGTCGACGTCACGGGACTAACGTGAGAGTTTCTCGACGATGATTACACTCGCTCACTCGCTTAAAAACATCCTAAGATGGAAATTTCGAATCCGCCTGATAGTACAATAGTATCAGCCGAGCGTTAAGCTTCATCGTTAATAATCCTGTAATTGTAAGTGGCATTAACGGCAACTCGTTACTCGTTCCGCTCGTTGATTCCTGCTATATCGTTCCAAGAATAGACGAGACGTCAGATGCAAAACATTGGCGATAATTTTGGAACATGGTACGATTAACAATAAGATGGGATGAGTTTGTAAGATCAAGATCTATCCGAGATATCCATTTTCGAAATACGGAATAAAAATTGTCTTATTTGGCACACATTTTGTTACATTACAATCGCTGTTAACCCACGCTTATGTCACATAATTATTATTATTATATTAACACGCAAACTCTCGGTCGAAAACTGGTCGAATGGCAAAAGTGTTTATTGGAATATCGATCAACGATACGCACGCACGTGCGTGTTTAATCCGCGTAAGAAGATATATTATTTATATATATATATATATATATATATAATTATCGAGGCCTCGTTAATTGCTCCATCCGGAAAGTGCGTACCTTGAGTGCATTAATTTTGTCGATCGCCGATGTTCGGTTATTCTCGGCTCTTGATCTTATCCGTCCGCCATCTTCCATTTCTTCTTTCCCCTCGGACTAGACTCGTCTGGAAAATCAACAGGAGTCTCGTCGTCGCGAGACACGAAACGATCCGGTAACTTTTCAACGGCGGAGAACAGGTCCTACTAGCGCACATATCTCGGCAGTGCTCGTATCACGAACGGAAAAGATCGATAAAACTGAAAGACATCAGATTGCACGGGAAGCTACCGACGCGGCGGTGTATCAGATACATTGGCAGAAATTCATATAAGCCCTACATCGCTGTTGGTAAAATAATCTAAATGACAGTCATTATACGCGTGGCAACAATTATTATATACGCAATTGAAGGCTGATTAATATTTAAAATAATGCCGAGTAAAGCCGTGCCAACCATGGAAGCAATTTTGAATCGATACCATTGAGTGACATCGATTTAAAGAGAAAAATTTGATGATTTTTGCATCTTTTTCTCGAAGAATCGCGAAGAGGAGAGACTAGAAGAATGATTACAATACCATCGGATTCTCTTTCCTCGCACGGCGTTGCCTCCCCTAACGACGACGTGACGGAATGCGTGAGAATGCGTAAGGTGGATCTTATATTCTCTGCATATCAACGTACGATGTGTTGCGAGATCATGTGTAGACGAGAGAAGGCGATTCATTTCCTTCCTTTTCGAAGGAATCTTCAAATTGAAACTAGCACGATAAAATGTATACGCGTTTGTTAGATATAAGAGAAAATCTACTTCTCTCTCTCTCTCTCTCTCTCTCTCTTTGTGAAATATTCAATGTGACCGTGTGATTTTAAATTTCCTTTATTCGACTTATTTACTTAATGTCAGGATATTAGCATCAAATGAGATCGCATAGGCATTTCAACAGATTAAATAAAAAAGAAATTATTTCTTAACTGTTTTAAATCCATATTTTGAAAACATATAATTTATCCATTTTTTTTTTTGTCAATTCACGACTGACAACGATCGAAAGGAAGAGAAAATTTATATCGAAATATGAATTCTTCTGAATACGATTTTAAAATAAATTCTTTAAAATATGCAAAATATAAAAGTATCAAGAAATCAATACATATCTTTCCTAAATTTCACCAATGCCATAAAACTATGTAAATCGTAGTCTCTGGTATAATAAATCTTCCTAAATATAAATTTCAATTATCTTGCAATGTACTTTTCACATTCATCGCGCTGAAAATAAAAACTCTCGTCCATTTCTCTCGTCTGGCAAAAATAAAGATTCGCGAAAAAAAAAAGAAGAAGAAGAAGAAGAAGAAGAAGAAAATCACGATTAATTCGTATAATAACATTCGTTTAGAAACAGCCAGCGCGATCGTTTAAGGGAACATCCTAAAGGCGGAGTACCAGCGGAGCGAGAGACTATCTACGATCAGCTGACGGTGGGCTCCGTCCGTACCGATTCAACGTCCGCTTTCAATTAGCTGTCGTATGGGCGATCCGCAAACTCGCTCGCGCAAGCGGTCGACCGCCGTGTAATGACCCGCCAGTCATCAACGGGAATACGATTTCTCGATGATTACCGGCAACGCAACGGAGGAAGGAACGCGCAGCGGGATCGGAGAGAAAGGAGCAGGTGAAGAATCGCGGCGCATTGAGGAAGAGAGAAAGAAAGAAGAATGCAACGGCTGAGAAGACGAAAGGGAGGAGAGGATGATGAAGGGAAAAGAAATAGGAGAGATGAAAGAAGAAGGCGATCCCAGCCCGTTGGGTAGCTCCTGACGCGAAATATCTCGCAATAACTCTCTGTCACATTGTTTCTCTTCCGCTCGTTGATATCCGGGCTGAATTTATACAATACAAGAGACGAGCGTGGTCGGACGCGCCGCGCCGTGAAAGGCACCTTAGCTAATGACTCGGCGAGTTGATTACCTACCATGATTCGCAATTGAAACTCGCGGACGCCGATAACAAAGCCGCCACAGTGTCTCGAGTGCCGTCCTCGAAGGGGTACACGTCGGCTATTCCGGATAAAAAGAAGAGTGGCGGCTTTCTATCCTCAACGACCGATTTATTATGTTTCGCGGATTGAGGTCGCTTCGATATCGTCTTGAGCGGCATTGATTGGATATCAATAGTTTATTTATTCGAGAGCGTCGCTACGCTCGAGCTGTAATTGATGCAGAGAAACTCTAACTCTTATGTAGAATTAAATGCGGCGATTATCGAGAAACGCGATAACATCTCGCATGTGAAATAATTAAAATTTAAATGAAGAAAATTCTTTTCCGTCATATAAAGAAATAGACACAGATTATCGTATATTTCTTCGGAAACGAGATAATTTTCGAAAATTATTGGATGCGTATTTTAAATAAAATCTAAAAACATATAAACGTGTTTCAAAAATATAGCTAAATATAGAAAGATCCATTCGAGTTTGTTCACTTATAATACGATAGTACGTACGCATTAATACATATATTTAAATTTTATTTCATTCGAAAAGAACTATTCGCCTAACTGACTCTATATAAAATGCAATACTCAACTGATGCAATAAATTATTTAACGCTAGTATATTTATTGATTTTATACCACTATTAAGTTTGCTTCGGTAAGCCATTGCTGCCTAACATTCTTTCTTATGTTCCCTAAGCTATATGTATCCGTCATTATTCCTTACTGATTGCTTCAAGCGACGTGTCCCGGATCGCATTAACATGTATCCATCAATTTATCCAAGCTTCGTTCGCTGCAGATAATTCACGGCTTAAAAATATTACGATCAAAGTATAACCCCTGCGATTGAAAAGTCGACAGAGGCTCGCGATATCGACTCGCGCGATTTTTAAGCCGCTCTGTAACTCGCACCGTAATTTTCACAGAAGAATAAGCCAAGTCTTATTATCATCCTCGATGGATCGATCGATTACTTGGCATCGCGCGCGCGCGCGAGTGTTTTCTTCGTGAAGATAGAGCGATAATTCGCATGGCGCTCATCGGCACCTTGTCGACCTCGCGTGGACTTTTAATGGCAGCCTTTCTTATATCGACATGCGCGACGATAGGGGATTTCGCAATTAATAAATTATGGTGCGGGTTAATAAATCGTGACGTCCGAGTGACGTAAAGGACGGCGGGGGAAGGCAAAGAGAAATGAGATTGCGCGCGTTCTCTCGACGGCGACGAGTTTCGCGGCGACTATTCGCGCAGCGCGATGCTGCGTTCGCAATTAAATTAATGACCTGATGTCTTTATTAATTGACCTCGCCCCGGTTACAGATCGCTGCCATTATCGTAACCGGCCGTGCGGTGGCTGCTTTCATTACCGGACGACGCGGAGGCTGCGGAAGGTCGGCGTTAACCAACGTCGCCTCGATTAAGTACCCTATCTGGCTAATCTGGGACGACGGAGGGAACGGCGACGGGGGACGCGATTGAAAGAGCGAAATAATGCGCGGGAATTGAGACTCGAGAGTGGCAACGCGATAGTTCTCTTTCTACTACCTATAAACGTCTCTCATCACGGTCGGTCGTTGCATTACGAAGTAACAGTTTCGCCTTTTTCCCGCTCTTCTTCCGGCGCGTCTCCCAACCGTAAATTCTTGTATCGCTTTGAATAATCTCACTTGGAATGTTAGGCCGATGCTGCGACTCTTTCCATTCCATAGACTGAATGAAACGCGTAACATTGTCCTTGAGTTGCAGCCTTTCCGTTTTGCTCGTTGCAACATCCACGCTTATATTCCATTGGTATAATCCGTAATTATATCTCTATATATGCAGATAAATCGATAGTAAAACACTTGTTCCGGACAATAAAGAGAATCACAAGTAAGATATAAGCAAACTGAATTTTAATATGAATTCACAAGTCATGAATGAATAATCAACGTCCGGATAATCAATCTTTTTCTACTTTGTGTCACTCGATTAAATTTATTCCGATATCGCGCATTCATTTCTTATTTTATTACATAATGCAATGTTATTATTTAAATATTTAAATAATTCTATATATTATATCTAACAAGTAGAGAAAATTTCTATAATAATATGGGTAATAATTTAGAGAAGAGTTAGTAAAAGAAAGATTGCAGGACGTACAAAGGCAGATTATACAATAGATAGTAAAATAGGAAACGCGAGGTACAATGTTAGATATAAAGAGATAGAGACAAGAGATGAGGATCGAAAATATGGACAAATTAAGGATGGGGAATGGAATTAGAGCACTGTTAAGATTAAGATTTGGAAATATGGAGGATGTAAATAAATATTGGGCAAAAACAGAGGATAAAGTATGCGAATTCTGTGGGATAGGTAACGATAGTATAAAACATTTTGTAAGGGAGTGTGAGGAGTTAAAGAGAAAATTAAAGGAGGAAAATGAAACGGAAGAGATAATAATTTTGAATTAAAAGCTTATAAATTTATATAGTTAATTGTAAGAATTGAAAGGAATATAATACTCTCAAGGTTTTAGTTATTGTAAGATAAGATAGGATAAAGAGACAGAAACTAGTCGCAAGAAAAAGTTGATAATGTTATTGTTATTGTGTTTTATGGTGCTGATTATTGTCATTAAGATATGCTTTATGTTTATGTTGAATTTATGTGAATATGTTAATTAGTAAATAGTATTTAATATATTAGTATAAGCAATATATATAGGTTTTTAGCATGGAAGGCTAGGAAAGTATGGATGAATGTGAGTAGGAAAAATTGTAAACCAAGTCCCTATGTTGGCGCGTGAAGCTGAAGTAAACTATTATTATATCTAACAAATACACATATTTCAGAACATGGCAATGAATGGAATCTATGCATCTGACATATCGCGTCTGACGATTCCATCATGAGTGTCGCGCTAATGTTACGTCTGAAGATTTACTGGGAACGCAAATAGCATGACGATACACCGTTCAAAGTGACACGAACATTCGCTTATCTCCGCAGCGGGGAGATTAATGCACGACTCGAGAGAGTAAAGGTGCCGTAGATGCTTAAGTTAATAACGTTCGCTAGCAATAATAATAGTCTGCCACCGCCAGATAATTATGAAATAATCTCTAGACCAACAATCGCACGCTCGAGCAGAACAATATCAGCGCTTAAGTTAATTAAACGGCCGCAATTAAGTAAGTACGAGGACGGTGAAAAACCGTTCTCTCTCTCTCGAAGCCTTCGAGAATCTCAGGATCGCGCGATTCGAAATTGATTTGTCGATTATGTTGGCAAATAATTACTCTTCTTGACTAGCCATTTATTCACGCATCGTGAAAATAATAGAGGAAGAATCGGTGGGGACATGTTGAGAAGATAATAAGTCAGCGATATAATAATTATCGTCGTCATTTAATATACATATATTATTGTACATAACAGAGGTAAATTTGAATCAAACTATTTAAATAAATAAAATATATAATATTTTCAAGTTTTTACATAATATATGTATATTATTTTTCAATTGCCAATTAAATGGTGGGAAAGAGAATATTGAGGTAAAAAATATCAATTCCAACTGAATATCAAGGGAATCGCGATTATTAAATGCCCTTAACCGCTAGCTAGGTGCCCTTCAATAAAAATTTTAACATCCGATATATAAAAATATCCGCTTCGATTTAAAAATTATTCCCCCTTCGATTCGTCTCCTTCGACATACGCGGACGATGATCGAAGGGGGTCGATCATCACCGGGAAGATCGGCCAGTCACCTTTTCCAGGCAGAGGTCCGTTCGAAGCGTGGAACATCGTTAACCTTTGAGATGATCTTCGAGGTGGAGCGTAGTGCGCGCGACGCGCGCATACACACGCACATGTACTTGCCTGCATCGCGAAAACATACATACATACATACATACACACACATGCAACATATATATTATGTCGCCTCCTCGATGCATTCCGCGCGGATAACTTCCCCTTAGGTGTACAAACGAGAGAAGTAACGGGAGATCGAGGAATCGATCTCGCTGAGAAGATCGAAGGTCCTTCGAGAGACCCGATTCGATCTCGCGGAATGGCGAAGGTCGCCGCGAGGGGAAAGGGCCTTATGAATTATCGCGTACCGGGATCGGGCGCGATGACGCTGTGAGTCAAGCGATCACGACAGTTGGGAGAGACTCTTCTCCATCTGGCAAATCGTCGTGCGATGTCGAGTAAAGCGTTCGCGACGCCATTCCGAAATGCATCACGATCCTTTCCCGTTACGATAAAAAAAAAATTCCGGTATTGCTTAATATATTTAAGCAACTTACACGGGAAAATTCTCGTTTATTGTCGATTAATTTTTTCGACGCTAGATATTGTCAACAAATTTCTTCTTAAACTCAAAATTAAAATATAACATCTTTAACGTAACATTGATACATGTATTAGGTGTAGAAATAAGTTTCCGCCGTTTGACAAAAGTTGGCGCCACCAGTAAGTTATGGTTAAAATCGTCACATGTAAAACGTCCTTATCGTTAGATTGGACATCGGTCAATAACATAACCTTAAAATATTAGCGATTTTTTCTTTCGTGTGCGAAAATGTCGAGTTTTGAGCCGAATAAGCGTCATTTGCGGGAACTTTTTGATTTACTTCTTCAATTTGAAGAAATCTGCATCGATTGCTTGTAGAGGCATATGGTGAGGCTGCCTTAAGTGAGACAAGTTGTCGTGAGTGGTTTCAAAAGTTTAAGAACGGTGAATTTGACATCGAAGACGCGCAATTGGAAGCATTATTGGATCAAGATTCGTGCCAAACGCAAGAAGAACTCGCACTTACATTGGGAGTGACTCGAAACATTAAGCTCCGTTCTTTCACAATAAATGCCAAATTTTTGATAAAAAACGGCGGAAACTTATTTGTACGCCTAATATTTCCAATTGCCCAAGACATTTATGATCTTAAAATTTTTCTTACGATGAAAGCGAAAAGTGTTATATCTCATACTATTCGATCGCATCCTTCTCGACGATGCGTACGTGGCCGCAAGAATCGGACAGTAGAATATTGCGTTTGTGCAGCGATGATGCTTAGTGCGCTGAGCGTAGAAGAAACTTGGCGTACAAATATAGAGATAGATCTAGATCCGGATCTATAGATCGTAAACAATCGTACCGCGGTAATAGGTGTCCGTAATTGCTTCCCTTATTGGTCGTTTGTAACGTAACATCCGGTGCCTGCGGCTACGGCGCGCCGTCTTCCAACGGATCCAATGGAGGAAATTGATTTCATTCGCTGTACCGTGCGCGTGTTGCGTGCCGTGTCGATGGCCAAGCCTGCAAATATCGCGGCTCGCCTTCTTTTTCCCACTCTCTTCGTTATTTCGTTATATATTTCACGGTACTAAGATTACGTGTTCGCGAAGCTAACGCGAAACGTGAAATAACGCGTCTCCCCTTCGTAATATTTTACACAAGTTCTATGCAAAAAGTTTCTTTACTAGATTAAATTATTTAATTAAACTTTTAGATTAATATGGACTTACGATCCTCGTTACATAACGTACATTACTGCGATATATAAGATAGTACTAATCTTTCGCATCCCGGTAAAAGTTATTTCCGTTCGATGCAATGCGGACCATCCATTCGTCAATGCGATTAAACCATCCAATCTGATGTAAAACTATTTGGCAGAATAAATTCTTGCTTGTATTTACACTTGTACTTTCTTCTTTCGTCGCGATGACACGATATTCTACAGGGTGTCCCCAATTTAAATGGCAAAACTTCAAGAGCGTGTAGGGGACCGAAAAACTAAAGTCGAGAAGTCCTTTAAAGGTTTGCTCGTTTTTTTTTTGTTCCATTTTAGAGAAAATCGCAAAAATTCGATCTCTCGTTGTCAGTTGCTCTCTTGAATCGATTGGCACCGAGAATAGACTTTCCGCTTCAAGGTTCCTTACATATGTAAACACTCGATGTTATCCTTTACGGTGCCGATCGATTCAAGAGAGCAATTAAGAGACCGAATCATAGATATAGTGCACCAAATATCACTAGAACAATGTCCAGCTGCGATTAACGAGGTCAGTGCTAGATGTAACGCTCGCATCGCTGCAAGAGGGCAACATTTTCAACAATATCCGCATTAAATAGATGATAACATAAATAAAATGTAAATAAATAAGTGAAAAAACGAAAACTTGTTTTGTTCTTTTTTTGTGATTTTCTCCAAAATGGAGCAAAAACGAGCAAACCTATAAAAGACTTTCTGTCTTAGCTTTTCGGTCCCCTACACCCTCCTAAAGTTTAGCCATTTAAATTGAGGATACCCTGTACAATTATATTGTTATGAAATATTACACAAACATTCTTATAAAATACGCCATTATAAATCCATAATTAATTTTTTCCTAATTCAACTGTTTTAAGTAACAGATTAAAGAAAATTTGTTTTCATTTAAAAAGATTCAGCGGAAACGGAAAAAATGATCGCTGTCTCTTTTTTAAATTAACTCAAAAAAATGCACAGGAAGGAAATGTTAATCTGTGGTTAAAGAAAAAGATCCACTTTTACAATTTCAAGTATTTTTACGATTTTAATAGAAATTATTAAACAAATTTACTCGTAAAGTTCTTTTTCTCTCTCTCTCTCGGATCCGAAAAAATCGCTTTCCTTTGAAAAAAACGATTATCAGTATTTAACATCCATGCCGCCTACGCGATGCAAAAGTTCTTTTTACATATTCTCTCCTGTTATTTGATCGTAAGAGGAAAATGGATTGTGAAAAAGATGACCGTAAGATTAATGCGGCACCTGTTTGCAATTATAAGCGCGCGTGCACGCGCGAGCACGAATCCCGGAAGAAAGACGTGCACGTGCGACATACGTAATAATCTGAAGCGGTACGTAGTATCGTCGCAAGAGATCCACGACTATGAAAGATTCCAAGCGTATCGTTGTGGTTTTAACGAGGTAACGATCTCGAGAGGAAGCTCTCCTCTGGCCTTTCCGTCCGCGAGACCGATAAACGTTGGGCCATTAAAGATTCTCGTTGCCTCGCCCGGATAGAAGCTGACGAAAGCTCAAAAGCAGCACACGTGCACATCCTGTACGCATTTTACGATATCCCAATCGAAATAATGAATATGCGCCTCTCGTTAAAGTTTCTATCCATTTTTCAAAATTTCAACTTACAAGATGATACAACTTGCGAGAAAATTATGAATTAAAAAATTATGTTAATTATGTTACGAGATTTTCTCAACTCGATCCGCTTTCATATCGATCAGCGAAACATACCTCGTGGCGGATTAAAATATTACGAGCGTCGCTCTTTTTAAAGGCATGTAACACGGTATATGTATATTCATTTTGCGATGGAATGCCAACCGTGTCCAATACGCGATATACCGGATGGTGCACGATGCACGAGAGCCAAGTGCAGGTTTCTTGCTCAAGTGGGTACGTACGTACGTATGTACATTTCCTGGTTGCTCATCCATGGGCTGGGCGTGTCGTAATCGCAAGCATACGACCAACACGCGCATCGATATCGCAGAGCGAGGCATTTAATTTTGACATCGGTTATAACTTCTCTACTTAGTTAAGACTTGGCCACGGAGATCAGGGACTCGCTGTAATATCGATCGCGAAATTAACACTGGAACAGAACGCGCTTCTTCCCCCCGAATAACGATATCCGCAATTCGATGAAAATTTTTTCAGATCAAATTTACGTACTCGCGTACTCCTAATCAACATGCCTCAAAGGAATGATCAATAATTATACCGCAAGTAACTATTTGCCGTCGATGTTAGACTAATCGTGCACCACGTACGCAATTTCGCTCGTGCAATGATTTAGCCTGGAGAGAAAAAGAAGCCAATTATTCTCAACTACTGTAATCGAGTAGCTTCCTTATTTACAGCACGCATTTTAATATCGTGCATAAAATAAAAGTACAAAGCCGTATAAAAACAAATTTCATTAATGAAATATGTTTCGCTTAAGTCTGTTCGAAGTCGAGAGACAATTGCAAGAAGAATACACGAAACAATAATATCGGATTGATTGTGCTTTCGACTGGCATTAGTGTGATTTGAAATAATATTCTTCGCGATTCACGTGGAACGCCACGATCGAAATAAAAGAGCAAAAGAAGACATGCGAGAAAATCGCGCATTTCTCACATAGTTCAAGCCATTTGTATTATTATACGCGAGCTTAGCGATCGTTACCCTCTTGGCGGGGTAATGCTCGCTAATAAGACATGTTTTAATGACTACACTTTAGCCGCACGGGTAACGGGTAACACGTGTACGCGTACACGAGAGTCAAGCGAATCCAATTGCGATGAAGCGATCGATAGCACGGTAATAAGAAAGAAACCGAAATTATCTTAACCGCTTGCGATGCAAAACATTGGCATGATTCTCTCGTTCAAACCATCTCGTACTCTCACCGTAACGAAAGAAGCTTTAAATACTTAAAATTATTCCCAATTTAAGAACAATCTCGCGTCAATTTCTCGACAGCTAATTTCTCCCTTCTGGCGCATTTAATGAAAAAGATACTTGAAAAAATTATCAACAATTTTCAAATCGCGCACATTATGAATTAATATATATAATCATATTATTCCAAATAGAATTATTGAAGAATTGTAAACAAAAAGACTTACATATCTCTCTTCTTTACTTGTTGAAAGAAACGAGAATATTATCGATGCATGACAAGCGGATACAAAAATATTTTCACGTGATGTTTCTAGTCTATAGTGTTCGCGTGTAATTATCTGATAGCGCTAAAGGAATAAAAATTTTGACACGACGATGCGCGAGCGCACGGATCAGCTGGTAAGAGACGCGGGCGATCTCTCCGACACGCGAGCCGCTCTTCTCTTCTCGATCTCGCGGCCGGTCGAGGAGCGATTTCTATTACGTGCGAGTGCAGCGATCGTTACCCCCCTCGGCACGGTAATGTTCGGTAATCGGATGTATTTTAACGAGTAGCCGCGCATGGCATCGTCTACATGTACGTGTACCGACGTATCACTACTGCCGTAGCTCGAATTGCATTTCTAAGCGACGTTGCGTGGATCGTTGCACCCGAGACGAGATCTTATGCACGGGTAAGAAAAAGTCTTTAAAGAATATTCAAGCACGGGCTATCCCAAAAAAATGTCTATCTTTTGCTAGGGGGAAAAAAAAAAATGGATTTTAAATAGAAAAAGTGGATTTTAAATAGAAGGAATGCAAAAGAAAGTGGAAGTGATGCAAAAGGAGATTTCGGGGGGGGGGGGGGAAGAGAAAAAAATTCTCAGACTATGAATATATCTTGAAATGTGTTATATCACGTTCGCTTTATTTATACGCTGCGATAAACGTCGAGTGGCTCTTTTTTCAACGTCCAGATGTGATTTTCGGGAACCGCATTTCGTCAGAGAAAGTGAGAGGATCATTGTAATTCATGCCGTTATGTCGTTTAATTGATACCTTACGAGTCGCGTGATTTTTCCTCGAGTCGTTCGTTAAGAGCGCTTCTTTTGGGTAAACAGCGAGCGTAAGTATATGTCGCGTCTTTTCTCTCTCTCTCTCTCTCTTTCTCGTATAATGTCTTGTATAACTGTATATTGGTATGCCGGCATGCGATTACGAGCGCGATCGTGTTCCGGACAAACGACATCTCATGTTTTATGCGAACGTATGATTGCGTCGATACATAATACGTAACGACCGTTGTTAAACCTCGGGACAGCGTGAAGGATGACGCAAGGTACGTGATATGAGAATGACAATAATTCTGAAACCCACGATACAACATGGGGAAAAAAAAAAAATAGTAGAGGATTGCTTGTCACTTGCAGAATAATGTCACGGTAAAAGAAGTTTACGAAAAGCAAATAATAATTCGTATACTTGAATTTTAATTTGTCCATAATAATAATAAAATATAGTAGTATATATAATTTTTCTGAGAATAACGAATCAAATATTTTACTTATGTTTATACCGTTAGATAACGCAATGAGTTTAAACGAGAATGTTTATTGGAAACATCTTAGAGATAATAAAAACCGCTTCTAAACTAATTAAGCGTATCGCATTAGAAGCCTTGCTGTATAATTAACGACAACACGAACGTCATCACAGGTAACATCCGTTAAAATGTAAATACGATATAATACACAATGCACGCACAGACACAGTGTCACATTACGCTTTTCCCTTTCACGCCAATTTTTCCAATTATTTGCGCATGCATCATGCTGCGAATTAATTACGTTGCTACAGCAAAGAGACTGATTAATGTTGCGATAGATACGTCCTGTTAAACGCGCAAAGATCATTTGCTCAAGTTTAATGACGTACATATGAAAATATCGTTCAGCAATAGAAGAGAGAGAGAGAGAGAGGAGAGTTGTCAGGAATATCGTACAACATATAATCATAATTTGAAAATTACAAACATTTCTCAAGTTTAATTTTCTCACGTATCGTACGTGCAATTATAATAGCGTACATATCGTAAAGAGCAAAACGCGAATGATTCTTAATAGGTCATGTTTGCGTTCATGGATACTTTGATGTGAAAGCAATACTTTGGATTGCAACACTTTTGATAGACAATATATCTATCAAAATTAAACTTAATATTTTTATTAATAATTTCGAAATCGCATAATGATGTTACTCTTATTAATGATCCTTAAGGTAAACTGTTTGTAAAACTCATAAAGAACCGTAGCAGTTGATATAATTATGTATCATAAAATTTATACGAAATTTTACAACGATTTCTCTCTCTCTCATATAAACAGAACATATATATGTAATAAAAGATAAAAGTATTGATTTCTCAGTCGTTCGACTGATCGTGTTACATTGAAGCAAAGCGATTTTATAAACAATCGCACGCACTAAATGTTTTCGTAAAGCACACTCGCTATATAAATTAATGGGGCACCATATATCGCTGCGCGATCACGCGCCGACATATACACGTGTCTGGAATAAGCGAGCACCACGTGCCTGCATGCACGAATCGTAAATTTCAATATTTGTACGCCGTTACACGACCAATGAACCGACATGATGAAGCAAGGCGATATTTATCGATGATCGATCGCTAAGCGATCGGAGAATTGCGGCAACCGAAGCTTGGAATCAATCGCATCGGCTGTAAAAGGCTCTCTCAATCCGGATTATTTTTAATTCGTTCTATTCCGTTTACGACTGTGATTTAAAATTGAGTAATTAACGATAGATTAGACGAATTATGACAATTTATCTTAAAATGACTGCACACACATATATTCAATCTACACTGAGAGACCCATTTCGTTAAATAAAACAAAATTATTCGATTGAACCATTTTTTTGACTAAACATGTAATTTATTTAATAAAAATTATGTTACTGGAAAGAAGTTAAATGTTACACTAACAAACAATTTTGTTTGCATGGAGTTGTTTATCCGAATAAAATTTTATCGTCGCGATAACAAACTCATCCATCTCATCGCGTTCTAAATAATTGTATTTGTTACTTGAACTAAATCGTTTACTTGAATATCGTAAGCTATTTTGCGCATTCGTGTGTCACTGCGCGGTCAATAGTTACGCAGTTGATGTAACAAAAGCAAATGTAACTGCAGCTGGAAGATTTGGTAATACTAAGACACAAAAATGTGATTCAGTAAACAAAATTAAAATAAAAAACAATCAAAAATTTGATTTTAATCTGATTAATAATTTTCTTCACTGTGTGTTAGTGTTACCAAATTTTTCTTGTTGTATTAATTAAAGGATTTGTTTGCCCATATCCAAACAAGAGATTTAATTGATTCAAGCAAATTTTATTTCATTCGACAAAATGGGTCTCTCAGTGTATGTAAACAATTTTCAGTTAGAATATAGAAAAATTATGAGATATCTAAAATATCTAAGGCGTTTTAAAAAAATTATAAATATATAATTTATTAAAGTTTCTAAGACTGACAGATCTTCAAATATTTTCGTAAGACTTATTAATCGCGCATTTCAACCATGACAACTGTTATCATGTTTCATATATATTATGCCTACTAGGATATTTATTAATTGATAAATTATACGTTTCATACGCAAAGTACAAACTGAGAGACTGTATCGCTTAATATTCCACTCAGAGGAAGAGAGAGAGAGAGAGAGTGTACCTACGCGCTATTAAATATTCTCGATTATCGATGTGTCAGCGGATTAATGTTTCACCTTGCGCGCGCGCGCCGGCAAATGATATTTTAATAGGAAACTAAAAGGGGTCTTTCCCTTATATATGTGAGGCTTCCGTAGAAGCAGTTAATTGCGACACTACGTCACTACGGCGTTTCTCTCTTTATATCGAGAAAGCGCCTGTACATATGTACAAACACTTTATGCCTAACCGAGCGCGGTGCAGAAGTTGATTTCACGCCCGAGCGAGTCGAGTAAATTCCCGATGCTTATCGATCGCATTTTCAATTCTTTCAGAGACAGTAAACAATGTGGCTATCCGCCCCGCCCATGTACAATATTTCGGAAATCCGTTCTAATCTCCGATCGAGATTAGATCCGCCGATTTCTTTATAATTAATACTCGAATGTCGTAGAATTGGCGAGATAATAGACACATTAACACACTATATAATTGTCGCTAAGAATTTCACGAAGGATAAGAAAATGTTTCTTCGGAGAAAAAAAAAAATAGATAACATCGCGAAATAAAATTAATGTAAAAGAAAATTTTATGAGAAAAGTTTAAATAAATAAAGCTAGAAAAGACTCAATTATCTAAAGATTCTACAGTTTATCTTAAAAATTAAACGATGTTACCCGACTTTCACGGCGAATTATGATGTTGCATTAATGGCGGAAAAGCGATTACGGTGAAAATCCGAGACGGAACCCTGCTGTTCGTTTTACGATACGAAAGAGATGTCACTCGAGACGAAATGTTACTTAAATTACTAATCGTCGCCGAGTATCAAACGCGCATTCGAGCAAATGCGAGGCGATTCGCCCGCCAGCGATATCACGCTGGCGCCTCGATGACAGGGAATTTAATTACATTGCGGTTGGCGCTAATTACATCTGCAATAGCGCGCGATGTTTCCGCATACAAATTGCGATTGCGATGATCATCTTTCCTCTTGAGATAGAAATCGTCGGATCTTATAATTTCGATCCGTGTAATCCGAGACGAAAAACAGATCTGATGATTACGTATTTTTAGTAGAACGTTAAATATATAAACAATTTATTTATTAAAATTTTTAATTTATAATAATTTTGAAGAAATTATACAGTGAATCAAATATATCGTATCTAAGAAAAATATTAAATAATTAATATATATAGGGTGGGGCATTTATATCGAGACACCTAAAAATCTAAAAAATAAAGCAAGATAGAAAGAAATGTTTCGGACAAAAGTTGTTCGGTTCCAAGGGGATCGTGAGATGGTGCCATTAGTTTGACTTTGGGTGGAGGCGCTTCGGAGATTTCAATGTCAATCTTGTTTTTTTTTTTTTTTAAATGGAAACAGCCCAACTTTTTTTACATAAATCGATTCCTTGCAATAGTCTGCATAAAAAGTTATAGGGATACGATGGCCAAAAGTTTGATAGCTTACGAGATATTTTATACTTAATTTTATTACTTTACTTCGATTACATAAACTATGAAATATCTCATAAAATTATTTATTTCGCAATAATGTTACCTTAATATTTTTAACTCAAAAAATGAGAGACATCAAATTGGTGTAAAGAAAATAAAATAAGATCAAACTAATGACACCATCTCACGATCCTCTTAGAACCGAACTTTTGTCCGAAACATTTCTTTCTATCTTGCTGTATTTTTTAGGCATTTAGGTGTCTCGATATAAATGCCCACCCTGTATATATATATATATATATATATACAATATATCTTTCATAGAATATATATCATCAATAATATTTCATTTTATATATGAAAAAAATATATTTTAAATTTTCAATTAACGATTTTACATGATTACAAAATAAGAGAGATGAGACGCGCACGATTTGTCGATATCTGCGCACTTTTCACATATACGAGAACTCGTAGAGCTCGTAGAATAAAACTCTATACGGACAATTATCCGATGTATAATTATCTGTGACGTATAATTCGCAAAATGCGACCAACTTTCGTTCTCTGTCAAAATAGAATGGAAATTTAATTACGAATATTATGAATCCCATTAAGCGTCTCTCATTCGGATATTTATCTCTGAATAGTGTAGTAGGATAGAAACGTGAATAAATTTCAGCGAGTGTGTTTTAATCATTATTACTTCATAAATTATTTACAAATAGGTGACGTTTCTCAGCGCGTAAGAAAATTATACACGATACACGATATTAAAAGATGTTAAAAGACGCGTGTCGCATTTTCGAATATTTCCAATATCGATAATCGATAGAGAAAGTTTTCGCAATCACCGCGGGTCAATTAAAATTTCACGATCCAACTGATTAGCCGGAAGATCGTATCGGGATCATTTGATCACCGTGCCTAATGAATTTCGCTATCTATAATTTGCATCGGGGGGGGGGGGGGGGAGACATATACCCACCGCTGTGACGTCCTTAGCATATTCGGATTCGCGTGCATCTGAATTGCAAATGCGTCGGCGGGGACGTGCATTTTTACGCGTGTCTCTTTTGCGACGAAATTGTCGCGAATTATCGTCGAAGGGACAAAATAAAAACGTCGCCGGGGCGCATATATATCGGTCTGTCTTTCTTCTTCCTTTATATTTATTTTCATGTATCACGCGACGTATAAATTATTTTATACGAATGATATTTTTGATATTCCGCGTTTCGTCATATCAAATATCAATGTACAATTTTAAATGCGCGCGCATTTTAATAAAACATTTAGAAAACTATTTATTGTAATATACGCTGAGCTACTTTAAATACGAAATTTAAAACTCTCCTTTTTCTCGCCGCAAACCAACAGAGATCTATCGGGTGATCTTTACGTGAACTTTTGCGAGGTTAATCGAGAGAAATTCGCGTAACGCCTTAACGCCTTAATAAAGTAACTCTCGCTTCGTCCCGCGGACAAAATCGCGGGCGCAGTCTCGAAGAACGGCCTGTCGATTCGCAATCGTGTCGCGGCAATTACGCCCACGAAACCGCGCGGCCGGGTACTTTAATTTCTCGTGGATTGTCTAAGCGTTCTCTCTCTCTCTCTCTCTCTGTGCACAACCACCCTTTCCCTCTCTCCTCTCACTCTTTTGCTTTCGATCCTCTCTCGTTCCAGCTCTCTTTTTCTCGTTCGTTCGAAACACCTAAGCGGGTAAGAGTGCGAGAGCGCCGTGCCAATAAATTAGATTCCGCGGACACGTGTTTAAAGAGCGCACACGCCACGGCGGGCGTGGGACGGCGTGCGCGCATTGTGTTCGCGTTCACGGCGAGAGACAATCGTATGCGTGCGCGTGCATCCCGGCGCGGTACCGGTACTACAATATAAACGCCGAACGTTATTCGCGGATTATAATTCGCTCTCCGATAATGAAGGATCGTCGTAAAGCGTCGCAGCGTGTTAGATAAAGCGAGAGCCGGCAAACGAGAAACGACGGCAGCGGCAGGAGAAAGCGAGGACTCGCAGCCCGCTCGGCCAGATCGGGTCCCGTTGGAATTCGCGTTGTCGCGAATCTGAATGTGACGCTTGATCGGACCGGAAGCCGAGCGTTAGAGCCGTCGAGCCGATTTTCCGTCCTTGATCGTTTCGTATACGGTGTATAATTAACGCTGCCGAGATACACGATTGGCGCGATCGCGCGATAACGGACGACAGCTATAGGCGAATATCTCGGTAATCGAAATGTAGGCTCGATATGTATGGTAAATATCTCCACGTGATAATGTCCGATCGTTGTTGCTTACGCAACTCTTGATGATAATAAATGATAATAAATGATAATAGATAATAGCCGGTAATAATAAATAGTATACTAGACATCACTTGGCGAGAATCGCGATATTTCATGTATGTAAACGAGGTTATTAACACGGGCGTGCAATTCCATACATAAATCGTCGCTATCGAAATGTTCCGCTTGATGATTCGCTCCGATTATTTGCCTTGTTTATTGCTAATAATTTATTCTTTCCCACGTTTTACAAAAATCTGTAATATCGATGGATGCGAGAATTGCATCGCGCTAAATTACGCCGGTAAAAATACAACGATAACAATCGCTTATACATCAAAATTGAAGAAACTGTTTAAGAATTCCTCTCCGGCAGTCTGGGTGTGATCGAAACGTTAACGGCGGATTTATGGTGGATTTAAAGCGAAGTTTCTAGAGGAAAGTAAAGCGCACGAGATAATATCGATTTACCATGTTGACGGTGTACGTAAATTACGATTATACCCGTGCGTTCGTAATTAGCGGTCTGTCGTTTTATCGCTCTGAAATTCATTTCAATTCCCGTCAATGAACTCGACAAGAGAAGAGAAAGAGGGAGAAATGGTGTGAACGTTACGACCCGCGGAGATCGATATCTCAGTATCTTTCCGCTATAAATCCTAGCGTTACGTTCCCTTGGACAGATACCGCGATTAGCGGATCGCGATTGCGCGTTTTAAACGCACGCGGAGAAAATAAATAGCGTAGAAACCCGTTGGAGCAGACCGCGTAACGTGACATATAACATGACGTAACGATGATCATCCTTTAACCGCATATTCCGCGCGTCAGGAGAGAATAGAGAGGTCAATCGCCGGTTGTGCACGGCATACGATAAGTCGATGCTTAACCTTAACGAAAGTGTATGTTTGTCCAACTCGGGATTGAGACCTTTGTGATAATATGGCAAGGAAAGCTTCGAGAAACCGTCAATCGTATCGCCGTTAATTTGTACGATGCTGTTACTTTACATCAGTTTAATTATTGGGTTGAGTAAAAAGTCATTGCGTATTTTTGCAACAGATGGCATTAGTTCAGTTTTGGCAGTACTAGAGTCATTCGCACATATGTTTGTCATATATCGTTTAACAGCTGACGGTTTAAGCTTCATTCTAAAAAAAAAAAATTGAGCGATTTGGTTGAGTTTTGGAGATTTTACAACAAGTTGAAGATGGAAGACCAAACTGTGCATTTTCGCCATATTTTACTGTTTTACTTCCGTAAAGGGAAGAACGCGCGTCAAGCTTGTGAAAAATTGCGTAAAGTTTACGGTGACGATGCTCTATAAGAACGTCAGTGCCAAAACTGGTTCAAGAAATTCCGCGCTGGCGATTTTGATCTCAAAGATGCTCCTCGGTCAGGAAGGCCCACCGAGGTTGATGACGACAAAATAAAGGCATTGATCGAGTCAAACCCACGTTACACGACACGAGAGATTGCGGAAACATTGAAGATCAGTCAAAAAAGTGTTCACGTCCACCTAAAGAAGGTGGGATACGGAAGCAAGCTCGATATTTGGATTCCTCGTGAATTCAAAGAAGTTCATTTGACGGCGCGTATAAACATCTGCGATATGCTCATGAAACGTGAAGAAAATGATCCTTTCTTGAAACGAATGATAACTGGTGATGAGAAGTGGATTGTTTATAACAATGTGGAACGCAAACGGTCTTGGTCCCGACGTGATGATTCGCCTCAAACGACTTTAAAAGCAGAACTTCATCAGAGGAAGGTTATGTTCTCAGTGTGGTGGGATTGGAAGAGTGTGGTGTTTTTTGAGCTCCTACCAAGGAACCGAACAATCAATTCGAATGTGTACTGTCGGCAATTGGACAGTTTGAACGAATCTGTCATCCAAAAACGTCCGGAGCTCGTCGATCGTAAAGGAGTTGTGTTCCATCACGACAACTCGCGAGACCACACACATCTTTGGCGATCCGTCAAAAATTATTGGAGCTTGGATGGGGTGTGTTGCCCCACCCAGCGTACTCGCCTGACCTTGCGCCGTCAGACTTCCACTTGTTTCGCTCTCTTCAAAACTCCTTGCGTGGAATAACGTTAAATTCAGATGATGCGGTAAATCAGCACCTTGTTCAGTTTTTCGCCAATAAAGACAGGTCCTTCTACGAACGGGGAATTATGAAGCTCACCGAAAGATGGCGAAAGGTCATCGAACAAAACGGAAAATATATCATTGATTGATCTTTGTTCTTTATATAAATAAATGACTTTTTACTCAACCCAATATTACCAGAGATATAAATTCGATGATGATTTCTAAAAGAGATACTCGAGACGAGATATAGTTCAAAACTAAATTAAAAAAAAAAAAAAAAAAAAAATGAAAAAATTCACGCTCGTGACGCGTTTACGACACGCGTACAACTTTTTCGATAGCGATTACGACGTAGCCGCCTCGAGATCGTAGCTGCGAAACTTTCACTCACTTCAAATATACCTAAGGTAGATAAGTACCAAGCGCAAACTGCTGTGCGACGAAACGTGTAAATGTCCTCCTCTTCCTCCTCCCTGCCGACGCGACTACGACTCAATCGTTGCCGCTTTCTTAGATAACGCTCTTCTATTTTCTATTCTATCGTCGACGATGTTTCTTCTTACAAGCGATATCGCGCACGACAAGCGCAAAGACGCCGCGATGATGATACCGCGTCTCGACCACAATTCGCCTTTCACTCAATTGTCCCGTCATCGCATCCGCGAGATGCGGTTTGAGGTGCGAAACTTTACCGCTTCGTCGAAGCTGCGTATCTCTCGTTCTCTCTCGTCACGAGACGACACGAACGTTTCTAGGACATTTCTAGGATAGTTTTTCATTTTCACATTCATCGTAACGTTTATTATGAATTATATTTTAACACGATGAAACTGCTCAATCATCTACGAAAGAAAGTTAGAGAAGAAAATATCTTACTTCATAAAATATTTGTTATCAATACGTCACCATTTTTTTTTTTTTTCTTCCATACCTGTCGCTTTCTATAATAACGCTTCTACAATTAGTCAAGATCACTCGATTGTCAAGTAACAGTTCAATTTTTACGTAAATAGCGTATGTATGTATAACCGATAAATTTTTTCAAGCATCAAAATTATCATCCAATAATACATCCATTTTAAAAGCTACGTCGAGATCCCGTGGAAAAATCTGCGTAAAGGGACGTCAACCTGATTCGACTTCAACAGTCGGGAAATGTGACGTGTATACTCGTGTTGTAATTACTTAAATCGAGAGTTGACGCTGGCGCGAGATGAACGGGCTCCGGGATTATGGCGTAAGCCGAAGGTGAAAATCACGTTGTCTCGAGAGCGCGTACTAGCTTCAATCCCGCGCAAAATACGTACACGCAGGACACTCACGCGCTGTCCCATCCCCGTGCATAATTATATACAGCCGAGGGAGCGAGCGGTTGTGCGAGGCTTGGGCGAGGCCACCGCATAGAATATTCAAGTCTCTCTTAAGTTTCTTCTAGTAGTAAATATTGTTATGCTAAGTGCAGCCGTTGTCACGCCTTCCCTCTCCCAGCTTCGGGGCTCCTCTTCTTCCCTCTCGCAATAATTCCTTTCCCGCGCCATCTCCATGTACCTTTCTTTCTTGCTTTCTTTCCTCTCGCCCGGAGAGAAGCTCGCACGCTCTTCGCATTCCCGTTCTCGAGCCTCGCACGATCGAGAAAAGCATCGCGCAAAACCAGACGCGGTCGATGACTTACTTAGCTATGCTTCTCTCTCTCTCTCTCTCTCTCTCGCCAAGTTGTTCCCTTCACGATTTATGTACAATAATGCGACGCGAATGAAAAGCGGTCGCGATCGTACGCAGACACACCCCGAGCGATTTCCGGGGGCGATAAAAAAATACCACATTCGTCCAACCTAATGGCGATTCCGTAATAAAGGTCGCGAAAGAGAAAGAGAGTGGATTTAATTAAAAAAAGCAAAACGATCGAGATTTCACCTTTCGATAATTTTATGCCCGGAATGAAATTTCACGCCGCGTTATTTGAAAAGTCTGTTGATGCGAAGAGACGAAAGGATCGTCTTCTTATAACGAGGACGATCAAAATTGACACGATACCGTTACGCGAATAATTTTGAAAAAAAAAAAACGCGCTCAAAAATTCATCAATTTCAATATTCGCGCAATTTGCGGAAACAAGTTTTCTGCAAATTGCTACGCGCGAAGAAGAACATGACTGTTTTTTTTTTTTAATTTCTCAAATTACGTGCGAAACATCATTAATCTTAATGACAAGCGATCTTCACCTTACGCGGCTCGCGCTCCTCCTAATCGCGGGTACACCAAGGCCGAAGGGGATATAGTGCCCAGTTCACATTTAACCCTATCCTCACTTGTCACTCGCGCGCGATCGATCGGTCCAACGTGCCGGTTTACAAAGGCCCCGCTATTAGAAAGTGCGCGCGCCTATTAGGCCGTAATTTTTATCGCAGGCTAATATCGGAGTTTCGCAACGAGACGCTTCATTGTGGCCCCGGGTTAATCAACGAATATTACCTCGAGGCGCCGCAGGCTGAGTTTAATCTCATCACGACGGCGGACTCTGTCCGAGGAAATGTGTCGAGTTGTTTGAAGAAAATTTTTAATTTCCTTCTCCTTGCGTTATACAAACCGGTTGTGCCGTTCCTAAACGCTAAATGATACTGTGAATAAAATGCGCGGGACAAGGCAAGATTTTTAATCGTCCTTATATGCGCGCCATCCGGGAAACGCGATTGTATAATAACCGCCGCGGCGATCATTAGCGTTAATAGCGACCGATTCATTATTTCCGATCTGATTTCCCAGTCGAGGATTACGAACGTAAAGTGACGCAATGCAACGGGCCACGTGAGAGGAGGACGAAAAGACGCGGCGATTCGCACGACATTTTATCGGCCCGGGAAGAGCCGATGATGCCGCGCCGCCACGAAGCTACCTCGAGGAGGATCGTAACCATCATCTTCGATTGCATAATGGTGAAAACGGAGGAGGATTCCTCCTCGCGTGTCACGACCTAGCAATGGCGGAGAAGAAAGTCCTCGCTGCAGGTGCTTTCGTCGCCGGTTCTGATAAATCGTCTTCTTTCGGGACGAAAGGACGCTATTTCCTGGCCGATTGTCAATTACACGATTCGCGTCGCTACGGCGAATTTACGAGCCGCTAGCTAACACTTCGCGCTTTATTCTCAATGTGATCCTCGTTTAAAATTAGATACTGGAATGTCTAGTAAATATGCGACACGCGAATAAGACAATTCGCTTCATTATATATATATATAAAATATGAAGACTCTGAAGTTATAATTTTTTACTTTCCCATTGGAATTATATTATTATAAAAGAGAAAGAATTTCTGTGCAATTATATCTCAAAGTTCTTCTCTTACGAAACTGCTTATATCGAGACGTATGTATCTTTATTTAAATAAAATTAAGTAATATTACGATTAGCGCTAGAATAAGCAGGGGTGTACTTTATATCTATACGATTAGATAATTGCATATGATTCAATTTAATTAACCCGACAATTTATTTATCTACTTTAAAATGTTATAAAACGTGGCATGTTACGCGGAATAGAAATTTTTCTCGCATAAATATAATTATTGCTTCTCTTAGTTATATAATTTTAGTAAGATATTATTTCTGATTCTCTGACCAATCGTGGTGAAATTACAAAACATGCCGCGCGAAGTACGCGTAGGAAAACGTTAAGTGACTCGAGTAACATCTTCATGATTACGATATCGCCTGAAACGGCTGTCAGCGATACAAGAATATAAAAAAAAAAAAATAAATGAAGTACAAATGGACTGCTATTTAACCGATTCGTGCTGCGGCGCGAAAACGAGCGGGGATTGATGAAGCGTGCGGCGACGACTGCGTAAAGGAGAGAAGGTGAAAGGCGATAACGGCAAAATGAGGAGATAAGTGGGCGGTGAGGTACATATGAGTGAGAGCAGATACCGATGGTAAGGCACAATAAAAGGTAGATTGAAGTTGCGTAAGTGTCATGATGAAGATTAGACTAAATATCATCATTGAAATTAATAACGTTCGCAAAACTTATATGCCTACATACAATACATATTCCGCACACTTGAGTTTGCATTGATGAGAGATATACTTAAAAATAATTATTCGAAACGTAATACGACACCTTACAATAGGGAGCGTTGCAAAAGGGAGATGTGAAAATGTATAAAAATCTTGCCGTGTAATTTCGGCTTGTCGTATCATTAATAAATACCAGTCGCGATCACCTTTCTCCGCCGTGCAGGTGCAAACAATCACCGTTTCGATATCTCGCACAAGATACCTGGAATAAAACGACATTCTTCATAATCGCTACCGTAACACGCGCAATTCCGTGATGTATTTTTGCCGCCGCGAGTGCGTTATAGAGGCAAGGAAAAATACAATGCGAACACGAATCGGTCAGTTTCGTAACGGCATAATTATATATATTCTTCGATAAAAAATTATATTTTTTTTAATTACATTTTGGAAATTAAAAAATTTATATCTTTCTAAAATTATCGAAAATAACTTGCTTTCTTTATTTTTCCGTCATGTATCTTTTATGTTGAAGATTTTTTTATACAAGTATCTCTCGGATATGTGTTTTTAAAGTTGAATTTCGGATTAATTTATTAGGTGTACAACTTTGCTTCCGCCGTTCTTTTTCTCCAAAATTCGAGGCTTTATTGTAAAAAAAAACTGGTTATGCATTTATGATTCAAAGTATTGTCCACTCCCAATGCCAATCTTCGTGCCAATTCTTTTTGACTTTGACTCGAGTCTTCGTTAAGTAACGCCTCCAATTCTGCATCTTCGAAAACCTTCTCTCTTCCACCGCTATGCCGCGCTTCGACGCGAAAATCACCGTTCTTGAAGCGTCGAAACCACTCGCGACGCGTTCTTTCACTAATAGCGGCTTCGCCATAAGTATTTGAGAGCATTCGATGAGCCTCAGCCGCAGATTTCTTCATATTGAAGCAGAAAATTAAAACCTCCCGCAAATGACGAGAATTTGGCTCGTAAACTGACATTTTCAATCGAGAATAACTTTATGACGCGGACACAAATCGACCAATGTTTCTATGGGCTTATGTTGACAGATGCCCAAGTTTATCGCATGACGTCTACGATCTATTTATTTCGATCGCTACTTACCGCTAAAGTCATCTATAGGAAAACGGCGGAAGCAAAGTTGTACACCTGATATCTGAAATTAACTAATCTCGGAGCAGAAAAGGGAAAGCGCAGAATATAACCAGATAGTATATTTTCGATCTCTTGCTGAATGAATTGAATGAAATGAGTTGAATGAATTTTATTTTCTATAACGCATTCTACGTCATCACCCGCTGGAGAATGAAACTTGTGTCGCGGAGGTGTCTTGCTCCGCCATGATCTTCGTTTTTTCGATAAGTTCTGGTATCTTTCGTGTATCGACGAGTCGGCAAGAATCGTTCCTTGGAACAAAGATTAATGGCTGTAATACCAAATGTTAAGAGATCTTTCGTCATCTCGCGGACCATACTTTCTCCCCGCAAACATGAGAACAATGGGTTTGACGAATCGCGAGAAAGAACGGTCAAATATTTGCCTCGAGAGCAAATATGAAGACAGGTCGCGGACTTGTCCTATCGTATGAATGTTCTTGACATCGTTACGTTACTGTGTAATGAAATCATTACGTAGCTCTACGAAGGAACAAAGAGTAATATAAAAAAGCATTTCTCTTCGTAAAATAGAAAGAAAACTATACGCTATCGTTTTTTTTTTTTCCCTCCTTTCATAGTAGTTTTACGTGTATTTTAACGTTCTTCGTATATGTGTGTTATAAGATCAAGCTTGACAATGCGATGTCTAGGCTTCTCTCTTCAAACTAATATTTCTCCAAACAGACGCCTCTGAAAAATACTTATTCAACATTTATCTAACAAAAGGACGAAAGCGAATGATCAATTTTCGAGTCGATTGAAATGACAACAGCGAATAGATCAATTCTTGATGATGTTAATCATCATAAACTTCCATAATTATTGACAGGTGAAGGCGGCCGTGCAAGAGAGTGTGAGTTGCGAAATCGAATAAAGGAGACTTAAATCCGCGATGCGCGATAGCCGTCCAAGAGGCTCTCTCGTTTCTTATCGAACGTAACTTCTCTCGACATACCGGAACAATCGCAGCCAGAAAGAAGAGCAATCGCCGGTCGCGAACAGCAACGACGTTGCTGCGTCGCGAAACTTGACCGAGAAAGACGAAGAGAGAATACGAAGAGAAAGGGATGGAGAAGACGAGAAGTAGAATGAAGGGGAAGACTCTTGCCGCGGGTAGATAGATACGAGAATAAGTAGCGCGGTAACGCGTACGACGTGGCAGTAGGCAGACTATCCAGTGCTTCCCGAGCAAGAAAACTAGCGGCAATAATAATTTACAGTACTCTTTGCCCTTCCTTCTAGCGTCTACTCTCTGCTTCGCCTCCTCCTCCTCCTTCCGATCCTCGCCCCCATAGTCGTTCTTCTTCGTTCGCTTCAGTGCTGTTGCTGATAACGATGATGGTGGTTGTTGGAAGCAATTCCGTATTAGGATTCGTGCTCCTTGGTTTACCACCATGGAGACTATTGAGACGTAGTTACCCTTACTTATCCTGTCGCTGCGAGAGAGAGAGAGAGAGAGGCCGCAACAACGGCCAGAAGAAGCCGAAGGAAGGAAAGGGTCTCTCGCGAACGCAGGATCTGGAAGCGAAGGCTCTTCCTTCCTTCGACAGTCGTCGAGAGAGAGAGAGAGAGAGAGAGAGAGTGAGAGAAGAATCGGTCGCTTCGCTCGCGATTTTATTCTCATCTAGCAAGGAACAATTCCTCCCGATCGCTCCAACTCGTAGAATCCTTCTTCTTCTGCGGGTGAAGTTCACGATATGCCCTTGCCCTTCGAAAGGGGAACATGATCGCGAACGATAAAGCACACGCCGCCGGGAAAGCGGAAGATAATCCAAAGACGAAGACACAGTATACTTTGTACTGGCGCGAATGTCATTGTTGGAATGATAAGAGAAAGAAGCATCTTACGCAATACATTTTTTTTTTTTTTTTTTTTTTTTTTTTTTTTTTTTTTTTTTTACATAAACTGTTGCAGAATCATCTACTTTTGTCGCGAAAGAAGAGAAAAAGAGATAAATAAAATTTTCCGTAATTTACAAGATTCCTAAATCTTATCAAATAACACGATCAACAAGCTCGACTCGGCCATGTCCATTTAATCTTGCCAATGTGTCGAGGATTACAAGCGAGACAATTCGCGCGAAAAGACTCAACGGAATGTTGACGGCATGCTGAAGTTCTCTACTCGTACATTCCTCGTTGCTGAAGAATTTTCCGGTCCAGCGCATCCTGTCACTTCGCGCGACGACTCGTTGACGCTCTCGCCTCTTTTACCTCTCGCTAAACGACTTCGCTACCGATCGTAGAACGTGCAACCGACTTCAATCATACGGCCGTATCTAGCCAACCGGTCAAAAACTTTCTTGTCTTCTAGTCGACGATACGCTGTCCCATCGAACAGTTTACTCACGCGCTCCTCTTTAAACGAAATCGCATCTCCCTTTTTCGCGCGAGAGAGCCGATTTGAGAGTCGTGAATATCTCGTGCAAAACCTTAAGACAGTTTTATCGCTATCTAAGCTTCGCAAGGAAAGCTGACCGTGCGTATCACGAGTAGAGAGATAAATTGACGTTTGAAAATATATTATAAATGCAGGATAGAGAACCGATGTGCGAATTTCACTTTGTAAATATGATAATTATTGTATTTTTACGATTATCTTGAATTTTTAAATCGTTATGAAAATATCGCGTAACAACAATACGAGAATATTATTTTCAAACACCAACATACGTGACATATGTTACGTAGGAAAGAACAATTTTATTTAATCGGAAATTACTACTCGCATCGTAAAAAAGAAAAAAAAAAAAACGGAAATGGATCGAGAGGCTTTTCGCAACCGCCACCAGGTAGACAGGGCTCGCTTCAGGCGATCAATTAAAGGGTTAACACGAACACACGCGAGAGAGGGGAATACCCTTCCACGCGATGGATAAACGTACTCGTTTTCAGGCAGCGCCTTCTATTTTCCGCTCGAAGAAGGTTTGATTAGCGGTAAATTAAATAATAAGAAAAAGATGATCGCGTGCAAAGATCGATGCGCGCGAGCGAAATCGCGAGAAATGTAATCGACGATGACTTTCGTAAAGGATGAGATCTAATGAGATAGATATACGCATACATCCGCATATCATTATAAAATAAATATTATTTAGAAAGATATAAAGCTCTGCTTAAAGTACGATAAATAAAAAATTATACGTTATAAAGTCTTGCGTGTTTATATGAAAATTTTACCGTAAAACTTAGCGATTTACTTTCAATATTCGATAATGTATCTTTTATTGTTAAATAAATATCGTTTCTTTTTTTTTTATTCTCATTAATTAATACGAAATGAAAATGAGACCTATGAATGTTTCTAAATATATAATGATAATTTCAAACATAATTCACGGATGATTTTTCACACGACAGTGAAAAAGATGTTACTAGAAGCGATTAATAAACTCGCGTTAAAAGTCACTTTCGCCGATACCATAGAGCGTCTTCGATATTATATTACTCGCATATGATCGTTCAATGTCATATAGCATTCTATAACGCTCGTTTATGGGGATACTTATATATATATTACCGTTGGAATAATTTTAATTTTATCATGTATAAAAAAAAAAAAAAAATAATCGAGTATTTGACATATAATGGACTATCTGCGGGATAGGAGACGGAATGAATAGCGAGTCTCGTATAACGACTTAAATTGAACCTGCTTATGTTCCTCCCGTCCTTTATCCTCGCTTTCTCCCTTCCTTCCCTATCACCCGTTTTTAACATTTACCCATATTTATCGTCTCGCTGGATCGCCTTTTTATCGCCGCCGGCGCCGTTCGATTAATTTTACGTCGCGCCGCGTAATTATGTCCCCTCGTAACGAACTATCGATTCATTAACCAACCAATTAATCTGGGTATCGCTTGTAAAATTCCCCACTCGCGCAATGGCACGCTCTATCCGATAGAACGATATGCGAATAAGAATACATCACGACAATCGCGTAATCGTAACGTTTCGAAAGAATCCGACTATTGAAGTAGTAGCGAGTAATAGATATCTCCCTCCCTTTATAAGGACGGTCGGAAACACGGTGCATCAAATCATCGTTAAAGTGTCATTAAATTATCGCCGACGATTGTAATGCCAACACGCGAGTCGAACACGAGAACAGATTTTTTTTTTTTTAACGTAAGACGACATTAACGAGTTTCCTGTTTCTTTGGCGTTTTCATTGCTAAATATATATATATATTTGCGAATATTGAGATTCCAAATAAAAACAATGCGGCTTTGAAATAAAATAATATTCATAATAAATAAATAATTTATTCCAATTGACGATTGCTAGAAATTGCTTGCCTTATGTTACCAGCAGTAGTAGCAAAATATTACAGGCGAATTTAAGCAAACGCGAAAGCATGTTTTCAGATTTACACACAAGTGAAAAAATCGATAAAGATCGTGCTATGCGCGTGATCTGACGTGGCGGGTCACGTGTCAAGATGATGCGCTTCCGCGAGGGAGACCACCCGTAAGAAAATCTCGCGTGCGAAAAGGTTGGAGGGCACTGATCTACGCGCGTATTCTCTCGAAGGGGAAGAACGAAAGGGAGAGCGAAGAGTCGCTTCGTATACGGAGGGGGGAGCAGAAACGAGAGAGGGGAAAGGAAACGAAGACCTCGTAAAGAGAGGACGAGCAACGGGGCTGCGCATCTCCGTGATTACTGATTATTGAAAAACGATTTGCACCGTTCGCTCCGGCGGAGCGATTAATTTCCGTAATGGAGTCGTATCGAGGGGATCGTTCCTCATAGTTAGCGATTATCATTAACAACGGGGGTCTCCGTATCGAATTCGTTCCGCTCGCGAGACAATAACGACTCCAAAGATTACAGATGATAATAACGCGATGAAGTTTCAAATATAAGTCTCAAATATATATATAATATATAACTTGACGCTAAAAAATTCTTTAGAGAATATATATCGATAAATATATATACCTCTCTCTCTCTCTCTTAAATGTAAATATAAATTTTTATCTTTAGAACTTATCGTAGGGCCAGTCCCAACGCTACTGCAATGTTGGGTCGACCCGTGGCAGAGTCGGAGCAAGCCCCGTACATCCGCCTCTTTTCAAAAATCAGTTTAATATTCTGAATCCCCTATGGGGATTGTATCAGATATTAAGCTGATAAGAACAGATACTACACTTTTGATCTTAGCTCAATGAGCCGAGAAGCGATACCAGCAACCGCTTTCGCAGGCTTTATATACCGTTTGTGACGGAACTTGATTACGAGTTGTACATTCGCTTACGCGCCGCTTAACGGTCGACCGAGGAACCAAGGAAAGTAATCGATTCGATTCTCCCCACTTGCACGTGTTAGAAAGTGAGCACGTGACTAGAGCTCGAAAGGAATGCCCGCGCGTACGATGACGTTTCAGGAATCGATCGCGCGCGCTAGAATAATCGTTCCTGCGGTTTAGGCAGGTGTCGTATAATGAGCGCGCTGATTATAATTTACAGAAATATACATAATTCATGACTCTTGATAACCGCACAGTAGCGCATTCGGCAAACATTCTTATCTCCAAACGCTACTGACAGAGTCTATTTATAAATTCGCTAGAATCCGTTAAACTCGAGTCTTAACGCGTCTTCTAATTACATTGATTAAATTATCGCATTGCGATACTCTGCTGCTATTTTTTATCGCATTAATATTTATTTTTCTAAATATATTAACGTTTCTTGAGATATATATCTCGTCTTGTTAAGTATCCTGAATTTTGTCTTATTTCTTTTCATCAATTTATTTCTGTGTATATGTGCGCGTGTTCTAATTTATATATATATATATATATGTAGAATATAACAGTCTTTTTTGAAATCTTTTTCCTCTTTCAAAAGTCGGTCGCCTTACATCATAAATAATCCGAAATAAATTAAGCCTTGACACAAATTATTATCGTACTTTTGCAACCGTTTGCGCGCGCGCGCGCGTTATAATTGAATCTCTGCAATTTGCAAATGCACTTACCTCATTCTCGAGGGTGCACAGCGTTCATTAAGGCAAACAAAAACACCAAAGTATGCGAAACATTATAATTAGTAACACCGAACGCAAATAACGGCGCGCAATATCTAATGATAGATCGCGCTGGAATTTATATGCAAAATGTTTCAAAATTAAATGTCTTTTTACTAAAAGTCTCTTCGTTCGTCTAATGAATTAATGAAAATTTCATGTTATAGAGAAATGTGTTGAAAAAAATATCCAATGATTTTAAAACACATTTTATATTCGTAGGATTGAGAATAATTCGATCCGAGATAAATGAAACGAGCGGAAAATAACTTTTCATATGCAGTTGATCGTCAGCAATCGGGCTGGAATTTATATGCAAAATGTTTCAAAATTAAATGTCTTTTTACTAAAAGTCTCTTCGTTCGTCTAATGAATTAATGAAAATTTCATGTTATAGAGAAATGTGTTGAAAAAAATATCCAATGATTTTAAAACACATTTTATATTCGTAGGATTGAGAATAATTCGATCCGAGATAAATGAAACGAGCGGAAAATAACTTTTCATATGCAGTTGATCGTCAGCAATCGGACAGAATGCAGATGTCATGTATACGCGTTATATAATCGAGAGAGAGAGAGAGAGAGAGAGAGAGAGAGAGAGAGGGAGCGAACGATTATCGCGATAGTAAATTCCACCTGATCTGCCGCGTCTGATCTTCTCGCGGATGCACTCGCGGAAACGTCGTCGATGAGTGGCAATAGCCACGCAAGGATAAGTAAAGGCGTATCGACGGATACGAAATGCTGCAAGAAGCGTGTCGTACGTGATGTCGGAGTAAATCGCGAAATAACGTTCGAATTCGCGGGTATTACGTAAGATTGCCGTTTCAATAACGGTACGGGTCTTTCTTCCGAGTATTCGACACAATCTGAAAAAACTTGGGAGATTTTCACAATTGCTTCCTTATAGAGTAAGTTTTGTTTTCGTGACATTTTTTTTTTTTTCGTCTTTTCTACGCCAATGCGTTTAGGATGTTCCAAAAATCATACTCCTAAAAAATGTCTGTATGTGTGTGTGTGTGTGTGTGTGTGTGTGTATGTACGCGATATATTGTACAACCTCTAACTTTTGCAATTTTTCAGATATCGGGTTAAATTTTCTTTACACGAATAGAGTATCATTCGAGGATGGTTGGTATTGAATTTGATGAGAATCGATGAAAAGATTGATTTTTTATAAAATTTTGAATTTTTTTGAGAAATGTCTGTATACATTGTAACTTTCGCAAATTTTGAGATATCAGGTTGAATTTTTTTAGACGGATAAAGTATTATCAAAGGATGGTTGCTACTGAATTTCGTGAGTATCGGTGAAAGGGTTTATTTTTTTATAAAATTTTTAATTTCTTGAAAAATGTCTGCGCACGCTGTAACTTTCGGAAAATTTGAGATATCGGATTAAATTTTTTTATATAAATAGAGTATTATTAAAGGATGATTGGTACTGAATTTGACGAGTATCGGTGAAAGGATTCATTTTTTATAAAATTTTTAATTTCTTGAAAAATGTCTGCGCACGCTGTAACTTTCGTAAAATTTGAGATATCGAATTAAATTTTTTTACACGAATATAATATTATTAAAGGATGTTTGATATTGAATTTAGTGAGGATCGGTGAAAGAATTCATTTTTTATAAAATTTGGAATTATACAAAAATAAAAAAAGGTGTGTAAATTAGAAAATAGCATATTGCTTCTTTATCTTTTCATTTCGTTGACAAAGCTTCCTCTATGAGGAAGCAAAAATTGAAAAAACCGTATGCTTAAAGCAGTTTAAGCTTTGTAAAATAAAATGATGAGGAGGCGACGTGCAAGTTTCTAATTTGCCCAATTCTACTTGTTTTTATTTTTTGCTATTATCGCTAATTAAAGCATCTTTATTGCGATTGCTCGAATTTGAACAGTTTAATGCCTCAAATTAGTTGTCCGTTCTTTAATAGAATAAAATTCGCGGGGAACAGGAGTGATTCGACAAGTTAAATGTATTTCGTGGCGAGATTGTACTTTCGTAATTGCATTGTGGGAACGCGAGTTTTATAAGAAAAACAAAGAGAGAGAGAGAGAGAGAGAGAGAGAGAGAGATCCCTCGCTAGTTTTCTCGCGCGTGTTGCCGTTTCATTCGCCAAAGACTTCTCTCGTAAAAGTCGTTCCACGAGAGGGAAAGAAAGATATTCGCCGATTAGCCGATAATTCATCAAGCGGCTATGATCTACCGCTAACTTAATCATATGCGCGTAACGGAGAGCCGGAATGTCGAGTGGCGGTGGAATCGTAAAGGAGAGACCGCGCGCGGTGCAGTTTTCTCGGTTACAGGCGCGGTGCACTTTCACGGCTGCTCTTACAGGACATACGATCCCCATAATATAATAAATTCCGCTCTTCGGTTTTCTTCGCCAATCCTTTTTTCCCCCATCTCTCTCTCTCTCTCTCTCTCTCTCTCTCTCTCTCTCTCTCTCTCTGTCCCGCTTTCTCTCTTCTCCTTCTCACTCTTCACGGCGTGTCTGCTGATAATATTGATCGTCACGGTTGATCGTGCCATTTCTCGATCTCGGGATAAAAAATTATGGATTTGAGAAAAATTAATGATTAATTATTGTCGCATATAATCCAAATGGATCGGGAAATAATTTAATTGATGAATTTCAATTGAATCTCTGGCATAAAAATTTCTTGGATTTCATCTCTTTGAAAGTTTATATAAATATGTATATAACGCTATTTTAAATTTTACACGAAAAGATCGTATGACATTTGGTCGTTTGGCTAGATGCGAACTCTCTCTCTCTCTCTCTCTTTCTCTCTATCGCGGTTCGCAATTCCGAGGTTAATTAAGATGGGCAGACATTTCCGACTTGAGCTTTCACCGGGATTCACCTTGAAACCAGTCAACGAACAATCGGTATCCTCCATAATCTAGGATGCCGATTACGGGCTACGCAACAAGGAGATCCTTATCATTATAAATTCGCTCGCGGTACGCTCGACCCGCAAAAGTACGAATTCCGATTCCGGCACGCGGCTACCAGGATAAATGGTAATGGGCTTGGCCGGTCGAATGGTTGGTACATCGTATAATGGCCTTCTGGTTCTTCCCCAGGGGGCTCCATCCGCCAACGGCGTTACCTTACCGCCGCCGCTTCGCCGATATTTTCCACGTGTTCTTACGTGTAGAAATGGAACGATACCGAAAAGACTCGTCGCACTTTGCAACGAGTCGTTCGATATTCGTTCGATGCAGCGGGGGAAAAAAAAAAAATCAACAATTTTGTCGATGAATCCGATTACGGCACAGCTCTTAATTATTCGCGTTTCTATCAATCCTATATACAAGATACATCTTCAATCGTGATATAATGACATTAATTCTTGTGATGAATATATCACTCGTAAGATGCGAAAGTTCATACAAATGATCACCGGAAATCAGAGAAACCATTCTTTTTTTCTCTCTCTACCTGTCGTACACCTTTTCGTAGCGAGAAGAAGTTGAGCGAGCAACGTCAGGGACACGGTACGCACGGCGCATTGTAAGCATTGTTTCGAAGAGACCGTAAATACTTCAACACCCGAGTTTGTTGTTACGTTCGATCGTCGATTGGAACGAAAAAGCCTGTAACGTGTCCGTAGCGTAAATTTTTCTTAAACTCGCCGAAGAATTCTGAACCACCCAGAACCCGAGAACGATATATATATATATATATATATATATAATGTACATGTACACGATACGCGACCCATTGTTCATCGAAAATTTACTGTAAACTTCACTCCTCGATATTTTAGATTTTACACGTTAAAATAAATTCATCTATACTCATCGTTACGTTTGCCAAACTCGAGGCGAATCGTCAATTTCTAGATAAAAAATTAATTCCAATAAAAAGAAACGCCCGTGTATATTTTGACACTTCATATATAATTAAAACAATTCTCTTGTTTTGGACTCGAATTTTTTGATCTCGATCGCAAAGAAATTTTTACGTTTTAAGAATCTAAATAGTAACAAAAATTTGTTTTATATATTTAAAGAATAACTGCCAGTGTGTGTGTGTGTGTGTGGGGGGGGGGGGGGAGGAGATTAAAAAATACACGCATCATGATCATGCGATATTCTAATATGAAGATCAAGAGATCTTTCCGTTAATGTGGTTAACATCAGTCATACAGATCAGCTCGAAGCGACAGTGATGTGCACAGTCGACTTGTAATTTAATTAGATGCACCGAGAACAAGAGTCATACTAGTGTCAATTGTTCATCCGATTGGCATACGACGCGCATCTTTTTCTTTTTATATTTTAATTCGATTAGCTAACACGTCGCATATAACAGCACGATATATCGATGATGTACAAACATGTACGTTATTAAAATTTAATTATTAGAATGAAGCGATTGTTATATCATTTGAACAGCACATTATATAAACATATTGATAAAATAAACAATGAAATATATTTTGTATTTTTTATCGCATATATATATACGGATAAAAAGAGCATAACTATTTTTATTTTATTAAAACGTAATCTCAAAATTGGCGCGAACGCGCGATGAAGAAATTCTCGCCGCTTTTCTCGTTCGTTACATAATTACGCAATTACATAATCACCAGCCGACTCTGCATACTTCGTTGCGCACTTAACTCTTGACGTCGTATTAACGGAGAGAGAGAGAGAGAGAGAGGGAGAGAGTATGTGCGTGAATAGAGAATTTATACCTCGTATAAATGGAGGATGTGAGAAAATGGCGTAACCGGGCTGCTGATCCGACTATAACGGTTTCGTTCCTATGTGTGAGAATGAAGTGCCACAGAGGTATTTTCAATATCCGTAATTAGCAGGCGCGTTATCAGTCTTCCCTCCTCTCGTGTAATAATCGCGCGAGTCGTAAATGCTCGGCATTACCAATTAAATCCGTTAAACATGGATATATCCTACGAACGCTTATCACGGAAAAATCCGTCGAATGTGATGCGATTTAATAAAAAAAAATCCATGTAAGAAAAAGAGAGAGAGAGAGAGAGAGAGAGAGATAGAAACCGAACTGTTCTTTTAAATATGCAAACATTTTTTTAGAGCCACGGTAATAACGATAACTCAACCAACGAGTCTCGCCGTTATAATCGAAGAAATCGTGAGAATACATTAAGCCCCCTCTCCACTTCGATAATCGTATAATGTAAATGCTAACGATCATCGTTCCTCGTCGATAGATACGATCGGCTGGCGTCGTATTTAATGGGGGAGGGAGAAGAATGTACCTGCGCTGAATGATGTTGTCGTGCGCGAACGATAATTTGAGCGTAGAGTCAATTTCGATTTGAGAGCCGATAATTACGATCAATCGGCTTGCGGCAGTTAATTTTAACGACCGACAAAAGTCATAATGCGAAAAGAGCATCGATCCGCGCGGGGGTTTTAACATTCCCCGGAATTCTTGGCGCGGCCTAGTCATGGCGATTAATCGAATCGACGACTGATGGAGCTTCTAGCGCGAATTACGAGGAATCTCGAAGGGCAACGTAAACCGAACGACCGTACCGCGAGTCGGAATAAATCTGGGACTAATGGTAATTTAAGCTCACGATAGTGTTGATTAAAGCCGATATTAACATACGGACAGGTTTGTTCCTTCATGAGAAATCACGGCCGTTCCAACTCGTTTCGAATGTTTTCTATACCCTTCATTTACAGCCCTTAAGAGCGGTTCTCGTTGGAACAGTCGATTATACATATACCAATATAAAAAGTAAATCTATTCAATTAATGTCTATCTCGTTCGCTCTTGTAATTCAATCAACTTTAAAAAATTCACAAGTGCCCTTTCTAGAAAAAAAAAAACGCCCCTATATCAAAATTAAAAGCTTCTATACAATCTTCAGAGAGATCCCCTGTCGAATTTCCGCGCATGATGGATGAATAGGCCGCCGTAAATTCCAACATCGAACATAGATCAATCGAGTACAAAAGCGGCAAATATAAATGACCTTGTATTAGATCGGACCTCATTTTACTTATGCTTCGTGCGAGACACGATCATACATTCCGATATTCCGGGATATACCACTCTCAATAAAATCTTGTCGTGTTTAGTCTGCGCTATCTTCAGCATCAAAGATTTGTAGAGGACTTGGTTCTTTTAAATCTTACAAATTTCCTCAATATTTCAACGCGTTTTAGCAACTTTAACTCTCTAAAGCAGTATCGTAAAGCAAGAATTTTAATGATTTAAAGTTTTCTCCGTAAGATTAAAAGATAAATGGTTATTAATCACAAAACTTTCGAGTCTTTTACATTTATTAATAGAAAGGCAATTCTCCCAAATTCCGATAAATTTATTTCCAATTATTTTTATACGCTGCAAAGTTATTTGCGTAAATGAAGAAAGTCCATAAAAATTACCATGTTGATCTACATGACATCAGTAGGCATAGATTTATCACACGCCGGGGGGAAAAAAAAAGAAGAAGAAGAAGAAGAGGAAGAAGAAATCTCGCCACGTTTCTTCAGTCAAGCCATCGTCTCAAAATGACAAGCAACGTAATATCGCTACAGTTTTTACCGCTACGTGACAAAAGGCAATTAATTTAAAGCGTCGAGCTCCACGCCATCCGGATGGCATAAAATCGGACCGTTAAAGGTTAATAACAATCCGCGAGAAAGGTCGAGATAGCCTCGTCGGTAAGATCGGTTTGCCGTCGAGGGTTTGACGTCGCGAACATTGGCCCGAATTACTTCGCTCTTCAGCACGCTCCTCATTTTTCCGTCTCTCCCTTCCCCCCAGCTGCTCGCCCAGCATCGCCCGAAGGGCGACTTCCGGGAAGAATGACGAGCGGATCTCGGATTGAAATATGCGACTTGGGGAGAAGAAGAGAGTTCTGTGAAACACACGCGCGTGTATCTGTAACGTGTACCGTGTCTGTGCGACGGCCAAGGCAAACTGAATTCATCAGCTGACAGCGAGCGAATGGCAGCACAAAGGAGCTGCTAATTTGGCGCGGTACCTCGCGAAACCGACGATGCCGAATCCTTCGTCTCTGCCATCCTTTAAGCATACTGATGACGATGGTGGTAGTGACGAGGATGAAAAGATTCGTGGGTAAAGGGGTTATTCTCTCTACGAGCACACTTCGTCCCGATGAAAAATCGACCGATGCACAAAAACTTGCACAAAGAGAGCTCTCATCTAGTGCGCGCCGATATGCAATTTGTACCTTTGATTGCCCATTGAGCTACTTGATGGCAAGGTCTGTTCGATAGTTTGGCCTCTGAATGTGTAGACTGAATTATCGCAACTGTGCGCGCACACTATCATTAGCATATATTATAGATATTTTGTTTGTTGTTTTTCTAAAGAATGGTTCTAGGATACCGAATAAATAACTCGATCCAATTATCTCACCTTATGTCACGTATACTTGATGTAGAGTTTACTCCATACATTCGAAAAATAAATTAAAATAAATCTTTTTCATCTCCGCTAATCAAGATATCAAGAAAAAAATTTGAAAGAATTTTATTTTAGAATAAGGGAGAGAGAGAGAGAGAGAGAGAAATTATTTATACATTTATATGTAATATATTTAAATATATCAGTGTTGTGATATGAAAAACAAAATTGGAGATGACAAACTAAAATAATCTCTGCGAGATAAATGATCTCTTGAATTTGAAAAACTTCGGGATAAAGCTCGTTTGAATAAATAAATAAGTAGGCAAACCGCCGCGCCCGTTCTCCTCCGATTCCTCCGTGACGGAACATGAATTACGGAACGCGAAGCACTCGTTGGGAACTGCATCGACCATTTCGCGATGCCCGTGTCTGGCGTACGCAAAGCACTATGAATACATCCCGCTTTCGCGAACGGAAGACCTAATCATTATCCCGAAGAGTGTATCTCTCCCTTATCTAGGATGATCTGGAGTCGCGAACGATAGCGAATCCAAATCTCTGGACCGGCGCGAGATTCTCTCCGCCACTCGGGTTATCCTCGTCAACCTGGACAGCCGCTAAATTGAATTTTTTTTTCATCTCGATTCTATTGGTCGGATTATAGGAGGATTATGTGACCACGTGATACCTGAGATCGGGATCACGGTCAGGATGTGAAATGGAGATGCGCTTCTTCTCGTATAAGTCTATTAACTTGTGAGTGTTCGCATAATGCGAACGTCGCTCTACATAAAAATTTTATATAATATGTAATACATAACTATATAGCACATAAATCTCTTTTTCTCTATCCGCCCATTCTTATATTCTAAATCAAAATAATTGGATATTTTGTTCAATGTTAACATACTTGTAGATAAGAAAGAAATAATTCTCAATTTACATAAGATGATGTAGCATTAATCGAAACTCTATTTTATCGAATTTAAAAATACGGCACATTTTTTAAGTCAGACAAGATAAAAAATTATACATAACAAACGCAATTATATTTGGAAGTATTATTTTTAATATTTTTAATATTAAATTTAATATTTTCACAGTAAATAATTTACTCTACTTTATAATTAACAAATAAATAAAGTTTAGTACACACGCGTCTCATAATTTCTAAAACAGCTCTCTATTTTTGACAAAGTTTGTATATGTGTCTGGACAGAAAGTATAATCTATCGTATAATAAATATAATAAATATAAAGAATCGAAATATTGACGTTTTCAAATTTCGACTTTAGCTTACGCGACGAGAAAATAAAACGGAATATTGCTCGTCATAAAAATTTGTTGACGAGAAACTCGACAAAATGTCTTCAGATTCGGGATTTATGCAAGATTATAAATTAGATTAAAACTTATACATTTAGGGCGTAACGTTTAGCGCGTCACGCACCCAACTACCTGTCACATAATTTCTGATTTAATTTCTCGCTCCCCCTCTCTCCCGCCAAACTTAAGAAATTTCTTTCTTATTCTCGACGATAAATCAAATAAGACTCGAGATCATTATATTTCAACCGTCCAACCGTCTTCCAAATTATTCCATTATATCCTATTATTTAATTACCATATATATATATATATTATTATGTAGTTTAAAATGCACGCGAGAAATTTATGTCTACAAAATTTTAAATATATATTACGTACATATCTTTGTAAAAATTACTTTCAATTTTTTTTAATCTACTGTTTTTCATCGATATTCTACTTCGCAAAATATATTTCGTTCTGACATAGTACCTAAATGGTTAAGCTCAATGACGCTGTAATAACGATCTGATACAACGTATCAGAACCTCAAGGGCAAGGCCAGAGGGTTTAGAATCGACGAAATGGGCCAACAGGTGCGTTTAGGCAGTCAATTTCGCATCGTCGCGTGCTTTCGCATTCAAATATCCTCGGCAGAGCAATTTAAAACTCGTTTGGGCACCAAGAGGGAACCTCTCGCCAATGCGAAACGATTTCGTGCAGCATCTGGTCCAGACACAAGGGGCTAAAAGGAGAGATAGAAAGAAACACCCGAACAAAGTCAAGAGAATGGCTGGACACCATGAAATAAAAGATGAATCGCGAAAAGAAGAAAAAATAAATAAGTACCTTATCTCTTTACAGAATATTACTTTTCAAAAGAGTAGAGGAGACGATTTTCGCCAATTTGAATATAACATAAATTAGTAAACGCTATCTTTACTCCGAAAACTTTATATTTGTGTAATCTGTAATCAGAGTGGAAATGCTAATGGAAATTAAAATTTAAAAGGTTCTTATATATTTATATATATACACACATACGTAAACATGTATATAAATCAACTTTTGTCTATTTTTCAATTTTGTTTTTTTTTCCCCCCCTCAAATAAAGATACTATTCATTAAAAATAATAAAATAAAAATAATTTATTTAAAATAAAAATTACAAAATAATCCATGTAAAATTTGAAGGAAACTAAACATCACGAATTTGATAAAACAAAAAGATGTATAGAAAATAAACGTTTCAAAACAATAACAGTGATACTTGGAAAATATAATAGAATCGCGCGATAAATCCAGATAAATTCAAGATTCTCGACGATCATCGGGCGGTTATCAGAGAATGACATAGAGAAGAGAGAGAGAGAGAGAGAGAGAGAGAGAGAGAGAGAGAGAATAGAAGTAACGGAATTCCAGGATCCTACAGCTATTCAATGATCATGAAGGGTCACGTACATTCGTTCATGCGCGACCGGCTATCGATACAGCCGGCGAATAACTGTCATTGCTAGAACGTTGCTGCCCTGGCGAGGCTATCATTACTGATAATTCCGGCCGACTAACACCTCGTCCTATCCGAGAGAATCGGATCTTATCCGATTCTTGAGTTTTTAAAAAAATACTATTATACGTAGAGTTATATTTCGAGGGCATTCGCGAATTCCGTCTAGTCTAAAATCGCGGACAGATATGCGAGAAGAGACGGTATCATTCTTCCGTTATTTCTTCTTTTTGCTACCTTTGCTACCCATCGATGAGATAATTGAACGAAATCCTGACAATCTAATCAACATACGTCAATAATAGTCTCATCCCTTTCAACTCCGTAGAAGGGGAAAAAAAAAAAAAAAAAAAAAAAGCAACAGAACGAACGATACCGACGTAGTAATCTCATCCTGCGCATTCGTTTCATTAAATCCCGCTTAACGAAGTTCTGCTGGCCGTACGAAAAAAAAAAGTAATCATAATTCATTCCTCGGCAGTCTCTCGCGCGCGATAAATCGTCTAAATCGTGGGTCCAAGATCGGAGTTCTAGAGAGATGCTGTTTACGTTCGGCCCGTATCTGTCCTCGTAAGATGAGAAATTCGCACATGGGGAACGCATTGCCCTTTATAACTTTGAAATCTGATTACCGCAATGACGCTGAGTTAAAAATGCGACAAATAAATAATTATAAAAATACAAAGCGTCTATTGAAATGTTGGAAAAAATTCCTATTTTCAAGATTTTCTTCAGATATAGTGAAAAAATATCTCGACTTATATAATGCCTATTTTTTTCTCTCAGAAATATCTCATTTGAAATTGTTTCGATTTCCCCCCCCCCCCCCCCCCCCGCTATCACTTATAATCGTATTGTTATTTAAGTTTATATGTTTTAGCCGTATAACGATTGAGAATAAAATTGTGTGTAATAATTTCATATAGAATTTTCAATACAACATCGCATACGTATACAGGAATAAGATCTTGATTATGATATAAAGTAAAATCCTGTACGCGTGTGCCTATAGCGAGTGCTTGTATATATTTCACGCGCGTGGTAAAGTATGCGCTTTAGCGCCTATGAAAAATTCTGTTATAATAGCAGGTTCTCTATACCATTGAGAAATTAACCGAACAATTAATAATCGTCAGTATCGTCGGCGAAATCTCGCGCTATATTCTCCAACCAGTAATTTATCCTCGATTCTTTCCATTGTATCCTCAACTACGCCTTCCATACACATCTCTATACACGACTTAATTAATAAAGCCGAAATTATAAACACGTGCGAGCGACCCGACGAGTAAAAAGATACGTGAATGCGGTTTCGAGAGCGCAAAGTCGCGCATTTTACCACGTACGATCACGAAAGAGTTTCGTGCATTTGAAATTCATATCTAAAGATGGTGATGGTGAGGGGTCGGAACGCGAGGGGAGCTCAGCAGGAAAAGAAATCATAATTTATACGTCGCCGTTGTCGGCACGAACGATAAATCCACCGGCCAACATTCTCGATCGGACCGAGACGCGCGTCTAAGTGCGGACGAAAGTTACCCGGGCCGCCTAGGGTGTCCATTATTCCCAGATAATTACATACTTCTCCCTCAGGAATTTTCGAAATGAGTTTCAGCCCCGCTCAGCCGCCGCGGGATTTGGTCCAGACGATGGTCTGCCCATGGCATTGGCGTCGATAAGTTTTTCTATACGGTGAAGTACCACATCGTCGTAAAAGAAAACGGCATTTCTCTCTCTCTCTCTTTCTTTCGAAAAGCATATATCCGATGAAAAAATTCGGCCTGACCATTAGTCCGAAGGAAAAGCATAATAGGCCGAGTCCCAATAAAATTCTCATATTATCTATAGAATGTCTAGAAACAGCATTAGACGAGCTCGGCTATATTTTGTTATAAAATCATGTAAACGTGTATTTAAAAAAAAATAATGTACGGGAATACCAATTTGCAATTTTAACAAAGCTTCGCAAAATTTTATATTATAATTTATAGATCCTTTCCATGTTGCCCTAAAAGGAATTAATTAGCGCGCGAATAGAGAGATCGTCGTGATGTAGCAGCAGGGAATGCTTTTAGCGTACCTTTTACGAGGCCGTAATATATTTCGGCCGCTCCCTATTTTGCGTTTTACGCGGATCCTTTAGTATTCCCGTAGTTGTCAACCTACGATTTTTGTTTCTCACGCGTCGGACTACGTTTAATCTCGATGACCATCGGGCAACTAATCTCGCAAGATGTATATAATGTAATAATAAACATCTCCATCGATCTACTTAACGTTATCTCCTCTCTGTACTCACGCCTAATTGCAACCGCAGCTACGAATGGCGATGCAACCCTGAACAGAGATCGTCAACTCAAACTCGATTTCAGCAAAACCGCGTCGTCGCGATCGCATGGCGCGATCCGTTCCAGATTATGTTCCATTGAACCGTAAAAGCCAAACTTCCGTGTTCCGGCTAACCGTTAAGCATAGCGGTAATGTACGACGACGGACAGATGGGTGGAGACGAGGAGATCTTAGAAGTAGGCAAGAAACGACTGATCCATTTCACGAAGCTCGACAGGTTGACAACTACTCGATCTGTCGATCTCGCGATTGAAATAAAAAATTATATATTATATAATATAATAGCGCATCATCTCTATGCGGGTCCGTGCCGATTAAGTATAATCATCCGACATAGCTCAAAGCATAAGACTTTTGTAAAAAGCAAAATTCACACACATTGAAGATTGAATTTTGGAAAATAAAATCCTATATAATCTTTGAACTACTAAGGCTTAATTCTCGTAAAAACTTTTCATTTTCAATCATATATAACTTAGAATTATAAAGCGCGTCGCATCGTTTTTCGAAAAAAAATCAAATGTTCCAAAGTAAGAGGGTCAATAATGACGTTTTTTCGCCTTTACAGGATTTTCATTTTTTTTTTTTTTTTTTTTTTTTTTTTTTTTTTTTTTTTTTTTTTAATCGTATGATTATTAGAAATGTCAGAAATAATCGGATAAAAAAAGCTCGATCCATAAACATAAAATTAATTATTAATCTAGATACAGTATGATACCTAAGCCCTTTTCATGACCAATAAGTAAACTAATAAAATATTTTTACTCATTGATTATTTTTGACATTTCTAATGATCATACGGTTAAAAAAAAAAAAAAAGGAGAGAGAGAGTTTTTTGAAAATGCTGTGGGGACAAAAAACGCCCTCATTGATCCTCCTCCTTTGTCAAAGAATCCGTAGAAAAGTGAAAAATAGCTTAGCAAACTTCCTTCTTAGAACATTATATGGATAAAAAGGAATGCGAGAAACTCGAGATATCCCTCGACGGGATTGTAACATATAGCATACTACCGAATTCAAAGCGTGAGTGTTATGTAAAAAATACATAAACAATATAAGAATGAAATTACGTAATAAATAATAAAAGTTACATTTAGTTACGCGGTACAATTTTATTATTTATTGCGTAATTGTGCTCTTATTGTTCATATAATTCTGTAATGTTTCTTATAGTACGGTGCGATGATCTCCATATTCGCAGATAATATCGTTCGCAACGAGATCAGCGAAAATCAGGAAAGGAATTCCGCATGGCGGGCGCGCCATTATCACAACCGTTAAAACTTTTATAATCTCAATCGTGTGCAACGCGATGACGATTCCGAACGCGCCGCGCCTCGGGGACCTACCGTCGAGCGATGCGGAAAGAGCGAGAGAGGAAGAGAGAGAGAGAGAGCTCAACAAGGTCAATTTCTCGGCGGCATCGGCCTAACCACGTGCTCCATCTTCAGATTCCGACGCATTTTCATGGATTCGGTTCGCTCGCGCGATGAAGATAGCTATAAAAGACGAGCATCCGTTGCGCCGCCGCCGTGCCTTAGAAGGGTAAGCGGAATGGCGATGTGCCAGGTGCCAGGTGTAAACACACCGGGACACGATCGTTAGAGTTCCCCGATACCGTCAAGCGCGGCTGATCAAGAGCACGCGTGCCTCTCTTCCTCGGTCGCTCTTTTCGGCGCGGTAGGACGAAAATCTGGTCTGGAAAATCGCGGCAGCTGCAAGACGGAATGCCTTCTTTTACGACGAGCCATGTTCAAGAGCCGCGTTCGATTTATACATCTATTTTCATTTATTTTATCGATTTACATTTTTCGATTCATGCACTCTGTGATGTGACGAGATAAGTATAATAAGTATTCTTCGGTTGCGGAAGAAACAGAGCTGAGACAATTGTACACGAATGACTATCGACTCCCGCCTAATTTAAATGATCAGACGCGCGATTACGATTACGCACATGGCAAAATTAAAAGCAACGCGACGCGATTTATCGATTGGGCGGATCGATTATCGGGATCGATTATACACCCTCGTTCGCTCTTGCGCTGCGATGCGAACGAATCGTAAGGCGGAGTGTCTTTCTCCGCGAGAGTTATCCCCAGCTAAGCCCTAAACATTCCTCTCGGCTAATTAAGCAAATATTACCTCACGAATGTAGTATCTCGCCGTTCGCTTTCCGACTTTTAGCACGCGACGAGAGTAGGAAACATGTAGCGCGCTATGCTAGCGATTCGTAACGATGTGACATCATTCTTTCGGCGATCTCTGCGTAAAATTTTAAACGAGGACATTTATAATAATCGTTGCCGATTGCATTCCAAGTAGATTCCATGAAATTATAGTCAAATTCACAGTAATAAACGTCTTCGGTAAGAAACGTCAAAAAGATGGTAATAAAATTTTGATTTGCTGCTCGCAGAGTGTATTATGCCATTTGCGGAGCAAAGTTCCTCTCCAAGCTTAGCTTACTATTCTTTCGCCTAACATTTTATCGCCGATCCTGCCTCTTTCTTCTTTCTCTCCGTGATTGATTTACGTCGCTGACATGCGAAGAAACGTCATTAGGATCCTACGAGAGGCGCCTCGTCCTTTTTCACGTTCACGTTTTTTTTTCCTTTTTTTCCCTTGCGTGGCTGCCACAGTGCTAAACACTGCGCTCGATGCAGGTATACGAATATATATACACACTGTTTTTGGGGCAGACGTCAGTGAGTTATCAATGTGATTAATTTAAAGGGATTAATACGGCATATTGCGTGCCCGCGTAGTTTCCAGCTGATTTTGATTAATATAATACCATCATTGATAAAGAATACAACGTCTTGAGTATCCGTTACAGATTAAATCAACCACCTGTGTCCGTTACGTAAGATAGATATGGAATAATGAATGACGGTTTAGCGCGTACTTAAATCTCACGATTCAAAATTATTGGCTGCAATATCATTTTTATGTCAGATATGTTAATTATAATTTTATAATTATAATTTTTAATTTTAATTTCTAATAATAAAATTATACAAACAGCGTGTTTTGTCTCGAGAATAGAATATGTTGGAGGTAGATTGGTGTAAAAATTATATAATAAAATTACACGGACGCGAAAATGACTGACTTATCAAAGAAGCGCAATAATGCAAGATTTCATACACCGTAGAGCATCTGGGATTCTTGCAAAGGCAATTTCGCGCGCTAAAAATTTATACGTGTCACACGGTAAACGAGAAGACAGAGTAATACAAGAAGTATATTCCAACCATAGAAATGCCGCGTTCATCTTTGACGGTATCATTAATCCCAGGCGCAGTTTCCCCACATTGTAGAGATGCAAACTATCCGCGCATTCGCATTAACCCTGAAATGCTGCGTGATTTTTATTAGCCAGAAGATCGTAGTCGTACATTTTTCTACATATATTCAAGATAATTGATATAACGTCTCTAATAAAAATACAGTCAAATATTTAAGAATATATCATACAAAGTATGAAACGGCAAAATGAATAAGATTTAAATAAATGAAATATATTTCCTTAATAGCATTCCGAGAGAAATTTCTAAACGCGACGAATGGAGAGCTGCTTTACCGAAATTCATTTCGGAAATTTCACGATACTTTCGACGATCGCAAGAATAATAGCCCGTTCGTTCGTCAGAAGGTAGCATGCGAGATTTTTCGCGCGTGAAAAACTTTGAAATCGCGCCATGGTCGTAATCTAAACGGGATATCACAGCTTATATATATATATCCTAAACGTGCGACATGCACGCATATATCCTCGCGAGACCTAAACGGCGACTTCCTCGTGAGATAAAACGTCGCGGTACGGGACCGCTTTCGTTTCGCTCTTTCCATCCTCCCTCCCCTTTCCCTTTAATGTACATTGCTCCCATCGAATTCCTCGTCCCCTGCATCGTTATCGCCAAGCCACCGTTGACACGGGACGAGCATTACGTAAGGCGTACACGAGCTGTGCGGATTGAGCGCGCGCGCGCGCATACGTAGCCGTCTATATGTATACATCTATGCATCCAAATGTGCATCTATAGCGGCGCCACGATGTGTGCATTCAGGCCTGCGAGCATGCAAATCCGTACACGCGTATCGGTATTAATATCGAATGTAGGCAGCAGCGGCAGCAGCAACATCGTGCAAAAGGAACACGGGAACGGAAACGATAATCAGACTATGTGTATACGTTTGCGTGTGTATATGTATATGTATATGTATGTGTATGTGTATGTATGCATGCATGCATGCTTGACATAGCGCGAGATGAACAAACGGATCTGACCGATGATGCCGGATCGCGATTACCGGGCAGCTCTCTCTCTCTTTCTCTCTCTCTCTCTCTCTCTCTCTCTATCTCTCGCTATGGTGATGTAGTCGCAGCGAGACGAATCTCCCGTACCGTAATTTGTTTCGTTAAAACGTCGTGTATACGTGATCGCTCTTAGTATCCTCCGTATGGGTTTCGATTTCCCTCGCGGATCCTTTCGATTAATGGGAATTAATGAAACTGCATCCCGGCGAAATCGAACAATGATTTGTTCCGGTGGCGATTTAATAAATTAAGAGCAAAGACCCCTTCCCCACACAATATACAATATATACTTCATATACAAATTGTACATTCTCAATCACAAAAATCAATAATTTCAATAAACTAGATAATAAGATTCGTTGTGTTAAAAATAACGCGGCTGTAATGACCCATACTTAAAAGAAATTACCACGTCGTGCTGTTATTCTATGATTATCTTAATTAGAAAATTCAAGAAGAAGAAACTGTAAAAATTCATAACGTTCTAAACAAGTATTTAAGTAGCTTCAATTACCGTTAAATACTTATCGTTAAATAGAAAGTTTTGATTAAAGCTTGATTTTTCTAATATAACGATCGCGCGAAATCTAATAGTAATGATATAAAAATCATTCGACTATAATTATGTGCGATGTAAATATTCTTCTTCCTAAAGTATATAGAACCTCGTTATTGTCCTTTATTAGTCTCTGCGTCTTTTGAAGAAATTTGTAGTCAATTATGAACATAGATAGACGACAAGAGAGGCAGGCTCCTCTGGATATAAATGGAATTAAGGCGTAAAAATCGTAAGAATGTGGGCGAAGGAACAAAGGATTTCTTAACAACGACGTTATTATTACGATACCATGATTCGTTAACATTTATCGGTAAAGCCTGTTCGATATGACTATCGTTTAATTGGGGCCAGCCGATTAACTTGCGTTTAACTTGGAATATACATAGCCGGCAAAGAGAGGATCACCCGCTTCATCATCGCGTCGATCGTCGTCATCGCGATCATTAGTAGGTCGGCTATATGCCGCGCCTCGCATCGCAATGCTTAGAATACAAGGTGATTTGGAAAAGGGACAGCTAATCAAGCGAAAAATTAATAGAAAAGATCGATGAATACTTTGATAGAAAAATATTCAGTAACAATGGGCAATTGTGCAGTTAATTAAAAATGATTTGCTAACAATCAGAATTTTTTCACAGCTGTTGGAACTTCAATTTCTAATATAAGGTAAGATCATCGTATAAGATAAGAGTAGGCAATTATAATCGAAAGAAAAAATTTTTTTCTTTAAGGTAGTTAAATAATGCAAAGTTTGTGAATATTGTAGATGAAAAAGAATTTTTTTTTCTTTTTTTTTCCCCCCTCAGAGTCCCAATGATGTTTTTATTCGTCGTCACAAAAGTATCTCTATATTTTTGCTCTGTCAATCTTATAATGATGTTGACGTATAAATTAAAATATGCTATGCACATACCCGCTACATCTATACGATATGTTAATTGATACGAAATGACGGGGGGGGGGGGGCAGGAACGCGCGGGATGCCATTACGATAAATAGGCATATAGCAACGACGGTGGATAGCGACACGGCATGATCGTTTACATCGGACGCTGTGAAAGCGTATTCGATACGAGAGCGATGATTGAAGAAACCGCGAGCGTTTATAAATTCAAATTATCATGATGAATGACGGCGGCGCGATGATGGGACGAACGACGAACGAACGTAATGACAAACACGGTATTCGCTAGTAATTTTCCGTGACGTTTCGCGGGTGAAATCCTCGTGCGACCGTAATAATCGATAATTGATCGAAGAGATTGATACTGTACCTCGGGCGAAACGTTTCCGAGTCCCCCCATCAGCGATCCCGCTTTCGTCTCTCTTCTCGTCTCGACAAACATCAATTATGTAAATGCAACGCGGGAGGGACTATCGCATTAAACAGATCGGCGGGATTGGAGCGGAGTTTGCGCGAATCGCGGATTAAATCGTTTCAATTATTTGCAGCGATCGTACAATCGACCTTCGAGGACGGGAAGGCCGATCGGAAAATTGGATCTTCCGATCCTGCGATCCTGAGATACGCCATTAATAATTCTCTTCTCTCCTCTCTCCCCATCCTCTTTCGCCGATCGTACCCCGCAAAAGTCCATTTCACTTTCGTACCGGTTCTAGGAGAGAAGGCGAGAATCCGGCGGACCGGACTCGCCAATGATTCGAGAATCCGATGGCAACGGCCGATTACGAGCAAGAGAGCGGCTGATTTACGCCGGTGTAATTAAACGAATTAGCCACAGCTGGCCAAGCTGGCGAAATAAGAGCGGTCGGTCGCGAGAGGAACACGTCGGGAATGTTACCGAGGCGATTTCGCGGGATAAACGGCTGCTCTCGTCTCAAAAGTCACGCACGTTGCGTCCGCGTGCGTGCGCAACGTGCCGAGAGATACGATCTGTTTTTAATTTTCTCGATCGCGTTAAAGTTTCATCTCGAGTACAACGCTGTCCGTCTCTAGCGACTCTTATCCACAAGGAATGCATTTCAATTCCCGTAAGAATGCGTGAAATAAACGGGGGACAACAATATCCACCTATTGGGGTAACTCCGGGCTCTGATACGAGACTCCTTCATTTACGTGATTCGCCGCCGACCGTGGATCTTATCCCGAAAGCAATTACGCCGGGGTTACCCTGCCAAAGGGAGACTCTGCGGCGTCCCCCTTTCCATTATTTTTTAACCTCGCGAACGCGGCAGTCGGCTATCTCGGATTCAATTCAAATTGGACGCGCGGCGACCAGGACGGAGGCGTATAATGTCTCGGTTTTACTCGCGCGAGCCTTCGTTCGTCTACCGTAGACCGAAGATAGGTAAGAGCAGGCTTTATTTCGAAAGCAATCGGTCTTCGGCCGGGTCTCCCACGATTCACGACAGAACAAATTACAGATGGGCAGAAAAAGACCATCGGCGGGTTCTATTCGCGGCTATCCCGTGAGTCGCAAATTAATGACGGCCATAATATCGGCCGATAGTCGGCCCGATGACGATGTATCGATGCTAAATGCAATGCGGCGGAGTCATCGCGCCGACGATTATTCACGGAATGTTAGCCCGATCTCTTAATCGCCGCAAGAGACGCCGAGGGTCACTTTAAAAAGCATCGTTCAAATTTTGACAGAGATACGATGTATCGCACAAAATGATAATATAATCTAATTAAAAGACATGATTTCTCGATATTCAATTGTCCCCTGTGCGCACAATGACGTTGAAGAAATCACTTAATTACAGACTAAATTGACTAAATAACAAGTACTAAAAATTACCTCACTGTCTCAACTGCTTGTAATTATCAATATATACAGTATTATTTATGAAACATAAAAAAATTTTAATTCTATCTTCATTTTTGAGGGACGAGGTTTTTGGTAGCAATCAAAGAAATAGCTCACCATGTTCATTCGAGTTGTTGATTCCGATTGTTTATCCCGAATTTTTCAGCTAATTACAACACGAATTTACGGCCTTTTCCATGAACGTGAATTAATCTTTTGCGAAGATCGCAGTTCTTTCTCGGGAGAGACCTTAGATGGGCGCGCACGTAAAGAAGAACGAAAGAACCATGGAGAATCGCGAGATTATGACTCGAGTCGACGGAAATACAGCGTGCGGCTGCTTTCGACTGACTTATTTCGACCCGTTAGCCTAATTTCTCATTCCCGCGTCAAGGACAACCAGAACGACTTCTGTTCTGTCCCGCGGTCACGCCGTGTCCACCGTGTCCACCGCACGCGTATACCGGTTATTATCTTTTCGCATTTTTCGGCCGAGATTATTCTCGAAACGAATGGCCCTCTTAAGCCTCCAGACCGGATCATTAATTTGAGTTCGAGAATGGCCGGGCGGGGAGTAACGCCGCGCAGAGATGCGCCTACAAAGAACGACTTAGTACGGCCCCGCGTGTGCCATCTCCGCAATCGCGCTCCTCTCTCGCGAGAGTGATTTAAATAAAGGGTAAAGGACACTTCAAGGCTGACGGCAATTCTGTTCAATTTATGCGCGCGGACCCGATATATAACCCCCTTTCGCTTTCTTTTTTTTTTTCCATTTTACGCGCCGAGCCGTCGAATATATAAGAACGAGATAAACTTACGCATTAATCAAAAGTGGAAACGGCTCCTCGAGACGCTGTACCGGCTGATTCGAACGCCAAGTCACTTGAAACAGAATGCACATAACTATCTCGCGCTCACTTTTAAGCCGCGAATTATTTAACGCGCGCGCGAAAGAAAAGTAACAAGATATAATTTTGCGATGTCGAAAAAAAATAATCAAAAATCTTACTTTGAAAAATCGCATTTTCTTTCAAGTATTCGCGATCGAGAGATTATTAGCGTTAATCCAAATATACATTTTTTCAGACGCTTCGCGCTCATCGTCATCGTTCCTGACCAACAGTAATAAATTCTACTCTAGCCGTTCGTTCGTACGTACGTACGTACGTAAATCAATTCTGACATCTCGAAAGAGTTTCCCCGTATGCATCGACACCAGGAAGCGGAAACTCGAGATGTAACGGTGTATCGATGAGAGGGGAGGGGAGGGGAGGGGAGGGTCATTTATAGCAACATTCTGTGTGTATTCGCGCGAACGGTGCGCGACGTCTGACATTGCCAACGCGATATCGGGTGGATAGGTTGACAGATAGGAAGACCGATGCCAACTCGATGCATGCTCGCTCGGCAGGCAGGCCATCGAGAGTACAATCGACTTCATCTCCCGAAATATTGCCTGTTTATGGCGCGTTGCTAGAAAAAAACCGTTCCTCGCATCTCACCGTTTAGGATAATGTTCCAACATGTCTGATAGTGAATAGAGATATATACGATATATATGAAGCACGCGATTCGCGTCCGTCATACTTTCGTATTGTCGCTTCATTATTCATGATATTGGATGATTACTGCTCGATTACCTTTCTCTCTTTTCGTCTCCAGCAATGTATTCTTATCACAATGAAGATGATTAATTTGTTATGTAAAACGTGACGCGCCAATTGATTACTCGGCATTTCGCCAAAAATATTGTATTTAATTATTAAAGTTATTAATGTTTCCAATTTTAATATTAATTAAAAATATTATTTATTATTTAAAAAAAAAAACAAAAAGGTTACGATTAAAATGTTTTTTCATGTCAAAACTATTGCGAGAAGATAGAAGACTTGGGAGAAAAGAAAAAAAAAATCTCTATCGTAAATTGCATTTCATACTAATAGTAACAGAAGAGGAAATGGGAATCCGTATCATTGCGATAAATGGATTTGGCAAAGGTGGCAAAGCGGCTTCTTTACGCGCGATGGAAACATAGATAGTGCGTTAAAGGGATTTAATTTGACAAATTCGCTTCAAGTATCAAATTACTCGATTAATAATCTCACTCACGTGTTCGTCCACCGAATATGTTAGCTCCCCGTCGTCGTAGAGAACGAACCATCTCCTCTGCCATCTCTGCAACATAGAAATCATATCGATCTTTAGAAAAGATTTCAAATTACGGCTTTGACGCTATAAATAAAAAAAAAAAAAAAAAAAAAAAACATTTATATACATAATAAATTTGACGAAACAACAATAATTAAATACTTGTATAAATTATTCGTTTCTTACTTTTATCATAAAGATAAAATAACGAAATTTTTTTTATCGGCTTACTATAGATTGAGTAGTGATGAGAGGAAAGCATGGATAAAACTTTTCACTTTGCAATTTTCATAGAAATGTATTCTCCTATACCGAGAGAAAACAATTTCGCGCGACTCAAGGTTGAGCCTGCACAATTAAGGAATCTCTCTGGAAGGCCTCCCGCTCTACGTCAGCTGGACAATTAGCACGCGGCAGCCGTTAATTAGAAACAAAGTCGACGGAGAGGAACGAGAAAGAAGAAGCGGGTTGCAGCAGCCAGCAACGGATCGTCACGATTTCTCTTTCGTTGCCACCTGCGAGCGATGTTGCGAAAAACTTATCTCAGCCGCTTCGGACATCTTTCGCGCGTTTCTAGAAGAAATCCGCGCCAATGCGGCACTTTTCGCACTTTCGCGTACAATTCAACGCGCGACTTGGAAAAGTGCTTATCTTAAAAAAAAAAAAAAATTTATTACAAAAAGATATCTTTCCTTTCAATAACGAAAGTAATTTTTCTAATTTTCTACGAGCGCACGGAGCGTGAACGCTCGTAATGTTGTATTATTTTCATATAAATTTCTCGCGATTAATAAGAAAGGCAAGTTTTTCACGCAAGTGATATATATCTCGAGATTCGCTACGCAGTATGATAAAAGCCGCGAATTTGATGAACGCGGATTGAAAGAGTCCTCTCGACGCGTACGAGATATGCGCGCGCGGCGTACGAGAGCCTTACGCTCTACGATTCTATGCAAATGCGCGCAAAGTGTAAAGTTTGTGTTCGACCGTAGGCACAGTTATATGCAGTTATGCGATACCTTCGGCCATATCGCTTAACCCTTCTTGTCTACCGCAGCCGGTGGGCGCGCCATGTCCCGCGGACGAACGTGCGTTGACACAGAAAACGTGAAACGCTATTCCAATCGAGCTCTTGTAAGCAGAAAAATATACACGACAAGATTTATTTAAATATTTTAATTTATTTTAATTAATATTTAACTAAATTATTTAAATAATTAAACATAAAAATACGTAAAAATAAATTTCTTTTAGAAATTTTGAGGAAGAATTCTCTTCAAGTTATTAACTTTATCGAGAAAAATTCCCTTCGCGATGTGCAAGTCTTTTAAATTTTTAACCTTGGTATTAAATGCTGCTCTTAAAAAAAAAGGGGGGGGGGGATATACATCTTTTAAAAATCTTTTACAAAATTTGTAAGATTATTCTTCTTTTCTTTCGCAAATTATTATACTTTTTGTTATAATGTGTACTCCCATTGAATTTCTTTGAATAGCACAATTCATATGCGAAAGACGGAAAGGAACCTAACGTCACATACTTTTGAAACATCAATGACGTTCGTATATAGCTCTATGGCATGACAGGAAATGCATTAAAATGTGCTATTTAAATAATACGAATGCGGGTTTGCGGTCGAAAGAGCCAATTTCTATACCGCGGCGCGACAGGATTCGGGTCGAATCCCGTATTGTACTGCTTTTATTCGCAAAGGGACATTATATGTCATCGTCCCGTCGTAGAAATATGGGATGGGGGAAGAGGGGAAAGAATGAGAAATAGGCGCATAGGGGATACCGTTGTAAAATCGCTAGGGACGAGATGACCGAGGTGAACAGATTTCAACCTACACAAGGCGGCGGTATCTTCATCTGGTAATTATTCACTAGGGACTTAGCGGGAAAGAGAAAGAGAGAGAGAGAGAGAAGAAGATAAAGATTCGTGCCGTACGTGGTCTCCGACACGTGCGTGGGAAGATCTCTCATGGAGGAAGAAGAAGAAGAAGAAGAAGAAGAAGCAAGGTTCGACGCCTGACCGAACAATACCCGAGAGGATTGAGATCATACGAGAGAAAGAGAGAAAGCAAGGAACACGTAATCTCTTCCTCGTGTAACGCGTATTGTAAGAGCCAATGAATATTTTGAAACATGTCGATGGACTTGGAAAGCCTCTCGACTTTGAGACTCGGTTATAAAAAGCGACATTTTCTCATTTTATTTCAGAATTAACTACTATCGTCATCGATTTAGAGAAACAGCACTGCGCGTAATTTTTAATTGATTTTGTGTAAATAGAAGATTATTCATTATAATATAAAGATTATTAATTATTGTACAAAGCGTGTATAATAAATTTTATCACCGTGTCATCATATTTTCAATCATATTATCAAACGCAAAATCATCTCGTCTTGCTCTATAATCATCAAAGGACTTTAACATCTTCGTACAGCTCATTAAGGATCAAACATTCTTTAGAGTGCGTGTCGTAATTTCGCATATTTGTAGGACTCGCGTAATCCTGACCTACCGCATCTTTCTGGTTTATAGGCGGCCGTTAATACCGCCTACGGATCCAGACCTTTCTGGTTCGACCAGTTTCGAACATCCGGAGCAGTCATTCAAATTCCTAAAGTCGAACAACGTGACTAATATTGTATATTGTAAATATATTATTGCGAATATAAGATCTATATATAAGATAATTTTTTCAATAACTTTCCCTAAAAATTTTTGAAGTTGTGGGAGAGGATCATATGTATCGATAAAAAAAAAATAATTAACTAAAAATCGACTCTTTTATATTATTGCTTTGCTCATTCTGCTGCAAGACGTATATTTTTTTATTATATAAAGAATATGCAAAATTAAATATAATACCTGTAAAGAACATCGCATCCTGCGCCACTTGTTTCCATCAATTACTCAAGTAAAATTCGCGGCGTAATAATTATTTGTAATCATATTTTGCACGCTGAAGAATACATGTGAATTGTTTAAATAAAGGGATTTTGTACTTTTCAATCAGATTAATATCTGTATATGGAGAGCGAGGGAGATAAAAGTGATAAAAAATTCGAAATATTAAAGTGTTTTTCTGAAATATACACGGTGTCTGTCCCCAATTTAAATGGCAAAATTTCAGACGGAAAGTCCTTTAGAGGTTTGCTCGTTTTCGCTCCATTTTAGAGAAAATCGCAAAAATTCAATCTCTCATTTGTCAGTTTGCTCTCTTTAAAGGACTTTTTGTCTTAATTTTTCGCTCCCCTACACGCTTTTGAAGTTTTCCCATTTAAATTGGAGACACCCTGTATAAATTATTACTACGTATCTATTTTTTTTTTTTTTTTAAGAATTTACGACAAATATAAATTATTACAAGTATAAGGAATGCACATTTCGCAATTATCATAAGATCAATGTTTTCTGACGTATTCTGACGATTTTATCGCGAGCGCGCGCGTTATTATGACGAGTTGTTGCATCTTCACTCTCGCACGCGTTAATCCTCGTATCAGAGGCGCAACTCGCGTAACGTAATTAGCCGTGTAAAGTCATTACGTCCCTATTATGTTTTTTAATCGTACTCGTCGTGGAAGGAGGAAAAATTCCAAAGAAAGTGTACGTCGTATACGAATAGACGCATGTGTCAAGTATCTCGAAGCGTATCTTCTACTAATTACAAATAGACATGATGACTCCTCTTTTCATTTACCATTTATCCTGCGCATGAATTTGACAGAACGCAACGAGGTATTGGTCGCAATCTTCGTAACTCGGTGTACCGAATGTCTCGATTTTCTCTTACGATTCCTCGATCGTTCATCGATCGGGCTTGGTATCCTCGTCATCGGCTCGCTATTTGTATTTCCCCTCACGATTCCGCTGGCGTGGCCGTTAACGTGCTAGCTAGCATGCTACCTATGAGAATATCGTCGTTATCGTGGTTGCCCAAGGCCCTACCGACCACCGATCATCCCCGACCACAACGGTAACGTGACCTGACGCTATTCCCTCGACGATCCTCCGTCGACAGAATCCCGATTCTGCCGATCCTATTTCCCGCGAACGCCATCACTCTCCGAATGCCGCGGTCGGCGAAAAGAAGTATAGCGGATCCTTCTTAAGGATTCGCGGTACTGTGCCTTGGTACCATGCCGAGTACAATATATCGACCTTCTTATATTCTCAAACTAGCACGAAGAGTAACGCGGAGAACGATACCAGTGAGTAACCAGATAGCTGTATTAGTTAAAATTTATTATTACTTTGCGTTAAATATTATTTTTATATATAACTGTGAGAAATGTAATCTTATTATTAGAAAAATTAACAGTCCAAAATTCACATTTCAAGCTTAATTATTAATGAGCGTTTCATTGTATAAAATTTATTACGTCACGATTTCTCTTTATTTCTTCGAAGGAATTTATGAGCCGATAGAATGATCAAGTACTTGGCATTGCTCTTCGATGCGGCTTCGCTTCGCTTCGCTTCACCCATATTAAGTTAGCCCCCCCACCAACGCCAAATTAAATCAAATACATCAAATAATTTAGTGCTAATTATGTGCTAATTAGTTGCCGTAGTCCGAATTTTGTTGCTCAAACCGTTTAGCAGGAATTTACATTCAAAGTGGGGGGTGCTAGCTTGACATTAAGCCAGCCCCTCCCATAGTGAAAAAAATATATATAAAGCTCGAATCAAAAAATAAAATACACTAGAATTTGTTGCTATTTTGTTGCTCTAAAATAACATAAAAATATTTTTAAAAAAGTATATTATTTAATTAATACCACTATATACTCAGTCTCGCCGCGCCGTACCATTCACTTGCGCGAAGTAAGAGTAAATAAAAAAATGTATCGCTCGCATGTATTTGGTACTAAAATAATCTGTGGACAATATACTATCGAAATATATAAGAAACTGAATTTGTTGCTCCTCTTGCTTTTTTAAGAATGACGCGTTAAAGATATATGTTAAGATTACAGAGTGATCAGAGTTAAATAAAATGTAATCGTATTAATGATGATTTCGAATGCTAATAAAATAGTAAAATTAATGCGCTCAACGATTATAATTATGAAATCATCAGTAATCATCAATGACGAATAATAGAAATAATCAAGGCAAAAATAATATGGTCAGTTTTAATTCTAAATATTTATATGATTAATTTTGTTAATGCACATGTTTGATAATTTTCATTCTCTAAAAATGACGCGTTAAGGATGTTAAGATTACAGAGTGATCAGAGTTAAATAAAATGTAATCGTATTAATGATGATTTCGAATGCTAATAAAATAGTAAAATTAATGCGCTCAACGATTATAATTATGAAATCATTAATAATCATCAATGATGAATAATAGAAATAATTAAGGCAAAGATAATATGGTCAGTTTTAATTCTAAATATTTATATGATTATCAGATTATAAATAATTAATCAAAAAACAACTCGAATTTTCAATATCATCGTTTCCATAAATTAAAAAATAAATTGACACGCATATTGTTAATTTCGTTAATGCACATTTTGATAATTTTCATTCTCTAAAAATGACGCGTTAAGGATGTTAAGATTACAGAGTGATCAGAGTTAAATAAAATGTAATCGTATTAATGATGATTTCGAATGCTAATAAAATAGTAAAATTAATGCGCTCAACGATTATAATTATGAAATCATTAATAATCATCAATGATGAATAATAGAAATAATTAAGGCAAAGATAATATGGTCAGTTTTAATTCTAAATATTTATATGATTATCAGATTATAAATAATTAATCAAAAAACAACTCGAATTTTCAATATCATCGTTTCCATAAATTAAAAAATAAATTGACACGCATATTGTTAATTTCGTTAATGCACATTTTGATAATTTTCATTCTCTAAAAATGACGCGTTAAGGATGTTAAGATTACAGAGTGATCAGAGTTAAATAAAATGTAATCGTATTAATGATGATTTCGAATGCTAATAAAATAGTAAAATTAATGCGCTCAACGATTATAATTATGAAATCATTAATAATCATCAATGATGAATAATAGAAATAATTAAGGCAAAGATAATATGGTCAGTTTTAATTCTAAATATTTATATGATTATCAGATTATAAATAATTAATCAAAAAACAACTCGAATTTTCAATATCATCGTTTCCATAAATTAAAAAATAAATTGACACGCATATTGTTAATTTCGTTAATGCACATTTTGATAATTTTCATTCTCTAAAAATGACGCGTTAAGGATGTTAAGATTACAGAGTGATCAGAGTTAAATAAAATGTAATCGTATTAATGATGATTTCGAATGCTAATAAAATAGTAAAATTAATGCGCTCAACGATTATAATTATGAAATCATCAGTAATCATCAATGACGAATAATAGAAATAATCAAGGCGAAGATAATATGATCAGTTATAATTCTATATATTTATACATGAGCTATAAATCATTAATAAAAAAACAAAACCCCGATTTTTCAATACTATTGTTTCCATAAACTAAAAATTATATTGACAATTTTAAATGTTTAATAATAAATTCTACTGACCGACCGATGCACCGCCCTTGCATGTCTCACTTCTTTCCGCATCTGGTCATCGCGAGATCCCTTCCGTTTCCGGTTGCTCCCTTCGCTTCAAATTGAGACGAGACAGTCTATCAATTTGTCCACTCGTGCATAATCACTATTTCACTCGTAGTCCAAAATCCGCCATATGCAATGACGCGGTAAAATTATTTCCATGCCGATTATAAACACGAAAGAACATATAATCGCGTATTAATAAATGGACGGAGACGATTTTCCGTGATTCTAATCGACATTCCCGATACTCGCGACATCCACTTTATACACGGGATAAACTTGTGATGGATAAAAAAAGGCGAGAAATACGGAATGAATATTTCAATCTCGCACGCTAATGCAATACGACGGTTACTGTAACGGTTACGGAAAATTTAGGCAGGTTGAGTAGTAGTAGATGGGGAGGGGGGAACGCGTCGTCGAATATCCGTTCCAGGAAAAGGAGCGAGCGCGTCTCTTCCAAGAAATAAACCGTACGCGAAAAATCCTGCGCGAGATAAATCAAACTAGCTCGAGCGACGCTCTTTTGCGATCTCGATTTATGAAATTGTGAACATAACTCTGAAAAAAGGATTACATTCGAAAACAATATTCAAGAATATTAAAGCAGAAACGTGTCGAACGCGACGCGCTTATATTTTCAACGCAATATTATTATATACGACAGCGAGTAAATTATTTCAGCGCCTAAAAATATGTTAAATAATGTATTCATCGATCGTTGTATCGTATTATAAAGTCGATATATCAAAACTACAAATTACTCTCGATTCGGATATTTCGAATATTCGTTCGAATAGATAAAAGATGCGTGGGAAAAATCTTGTCGTTTGCGAGTATATATATATCGAAAGATGCCTTAATCACGATTACACGGGTTAATATATTACACTCGGATAATCGCCTGTTATTCGATACAAGACCCCCCCGACACTCGTTCGTACGCGGATCTCACTTTCGACGGATAAAAAGACGCGAGAAACACGGAGCGCGACCGTAATTCGTCTTGAGACTCGCGCTTGTGGCAAGAGACTGACACGATTACGGAAAATTTAGGCTGGACGGGTAGGCGAGGAGAGGGGAGGACCGCGTCGCCGAACGTCTCGGTACGGAAGCGTTCAAAAAAGTTGGATGTAAACATTCAGATATAAACAAAGAAGCGCGGCTCGAGAGAAAGAGAGAGAGAGAGAGCTTATATTACAAAATCTCGATCAATTTTCATGGCGAAACGATAATACAACGAGAATAATCGTTGAATAGAATGTGTAAGATTCGAGGAGGAATATATCTGAAAAGCAGCTCGCACACCACATATGAACATTCCTAATAAAATATTCTTATTTAAGAGAAAAAAAAAATGTGTTCGGTTAGTCGACAGTTAGTCGACTAATTTTACACGTCAGGTTTAATAATATTCATGGTTGTAAAATTGACCAATCACGGTCATTCGATTCTTGATTGGTGATTGGTTAGTTTTAAAACTATGGATGTTACTGAAATCCAATTAAGGGTGACGTGTCAACGTTAATCGATGTCTCTGAAATGCCGCGAGAAACCACGAGTACCAACAGCTAAATGAGAAATTTTACAATTGGTGAAGCTTCGCGTCGCGTTTTTCACACGTTTCGTATTTCAATATACTTTAATATTCTTTTAAAATATATGATTCTTCTTCAATTATATGTATAATTTCGCCAGAAAATAATCGCGAGATTGCAAAAGTATCGCTCGAGCTTCGTTATCTTATCCTTGTTCGTATCGCGAAGGTTTTTTGGCGCACGATTTTTTTCTCGCAAAAAACTCGCTCGCTCCTGTTCTTGGAAGAGATATTCGATGACATTCCCCTCCCCTCCCCCCACTTATCCGTCCAGCCTAAATTTTCCGTAACGCGTAACGTATTACGGTCGCGTTCCGTATCTCTCGCATCTTTTCATCCATCGAAAGTGAATTTTGCGTGCGAATAAGCGTCGGGAGTGGTGAATGGAACAATGGACGATTATTTAAGTGCGTCGTCCGTTAATCCGGTCTTAATCAGAACTTTGTACAAATGCGAAAGCAAAGGGACGAGGAGCAAAGAGGAGCGGAATGGAGTGACGTTTGCAACGCATCGACCGGTCAGTCAATTTGTCAATGATTTTATTTATTTATATAATTGTCAATTTTTATTGACGATGCATTCGCGCTACTTTGAGAATTACTTGGCTATAATAATTATTATATTTGCCACATGTCTCGTGACATTCATTGCAAAAAGTGACGTGTGTGTTAAGTCGCCCTCTCGCATTTTAAAATCCTTCAATGAACAAAATTCGAATGAGAATAAAATACACGCGAGTTGAAATTTTTCAATAGGAAAGTAATTTAAATTCCCTATTTTTCAGTCTTTGGAATCGTAAATTAAAATTTAAATCGAAAGAATTGCGCGATTCTAGCGTTCGATACGATAAGATAATCTTCGATAATCCGACAATTACTATTGCATGCGTTTTCTTTTTAATCCATCTTCCTCTATCTGTGTTCTTTTTACGAGACAAAGAGAGAGAGGAGGAGGAGATGGGGGGGGGCGGGGGGTAACTACCTCTCTCATTCTCATTTTTGTCGGGAGTGAACGCACGCGGGCCCTTTGCGCTTTACTCATCCGTAGCGAAAACTCGCGTTTGCTCGCGTGATTAAAGAGCTCATCGCGCGAAAAGTTATCGAAATGCCGCGTGGAAAAATTATGATCTCCTCGAATTAATTATTCAATTCTCATTTCATCGTCTAATGAATTTCAGAATCGTAAAATAATTATTGTAGCGTAGAATTGTCGGCGGATCGATCTCGGTATATGTTTACTCGGTAATCCACGGATACTTGAATATCGTCATTGATGCTCTCGGATAATCAGCGAACTCCCGTGCATCAACGATTTCTCTAATTTCGTCTTAGGCCGAGATTCGCACGGTCCTCGGGCGACTCATATTAAGTTAGCCCCCCCACCAACGCCAAATTAAATCAAATACATCAAATAATTTAGTGCTAATTATGTGCTAATTAGTTGCCGTAGTCCGAATTTTGTTGCTCAAACCGTTTAGCAGGAATTTATATTCAAAGTGGGGGGTGCTAGCTTGACATTAAGCCAGCCCCCCCCCCCCATAGTGAAAAAAAAGTATCGATTTTTAATACTTTAAGACGAGCAACAAATTCAGTTTCTTATATATTTCGATAGTATATTGTCCACAGATTATTTTAATACCAAAAACATGCGAGCAACAAATTCTTTTAGTTAATTTATATAATATAAGAGCGCGTCGTATAGGGTCCGCGGCGACAAAGTATCGATTTTTAATACTTTAAGACGAGCAACAAATTCAGTTTCTCATATATTTCGATAGTATATTGTCCACAGATTATTTTAGTACCAAATACATGCGAGCGATACATTTTTTTATTTACTTTTACTTCGCGCAAGTGAATGGTACGGCGCGGCGAGACTGAGTATATAGTGGTATTAATTAAATAATATACTTTTTTTTAAATATTTTTATGTTATTTTAGAGCAACAAAATAGCAACAAATTCTAGTGTATTTTATTTTTTGATTCGAGCTTTATATATATTTTTTTCACTATGGGGGGGGGGGGCTGGCTTAATGTCAAGCTAGCACCCCCCACTTTGAATGTAAATTCCTGCTAAACGGTTTGAGCAACAAAATTCGGACTACGGCAACTAATTAGCACATAATTAGCACTAAATTATTTGATGTATTTGATTTAATTTGGCGTTGGTGGGGGGGCTAACTTAATATGGGTCTTCGCTTCGTGTCTCGCTCGGTTGCAAAGCTGCAGTCGTACGTTGCAGTCGTGGTACCCGGATTGTAAATCGTTCTCTCGTAACGTCGTTTAATCCTCCGCCATACGAAAAGAGAGACACGCTAGTAACGGCACGGCGATAGCATGAAAAGTCACGCTTGCAATAGCGTGTGACTAATACAATACTTTCGCGCCAACATTCTAAGTCCGTTTTATTGACGCGAAACGAGCTCGTATCCCATCGTCTTTTCCACGGATAACGTAGTTTCGAAAGTGACCGCGATCGATGGGAAATTATTTCCAATCATCATCTCGACATTTCATTGAAATGGACTTTCATCAATTTATATTCCACAAATCGCGTTAAGCGATCGATTATTATTATTATTACTCAAATTATTTATCCTTCTTTACATTAGTTTTTCTCTATTTCTACATGTTTTTACCACGCATTTTAATAAAGCATAACTCTCTCGCGTAATCGATGGAAACTACAATTAGAGCCCGATTATTATTAGTCACTCGCGATTACATTGTCAGCGAGCTTAACTAAACCCGCAATTATTAGCCTAATTATTGCGATTGTGATACGATCTGCGCCCGTTCTTCAAGTCTCGATTATACGACCAACTCTTTCTGTCGTAATTTAAACAGCGCGATGATCGTGTCGCTGTCGATTAAACGAGTCAACAATGTCCGGCGGTTTAATTATCGAACATTAGACAGGTGCGTGAAAGGGGAAAGTATGTAATGGCCAATGATGGTAACCAAGCGGAGTGAAAGTTGAAATAATATCGTGCGACGAAGAACGATCGTTTGATCGTGAGCGGTTTTGTCCGGTTAATTGGTATGTCCCAAATACGCCCAGTGTAAAAAAGAAAAAGAAGAATTTGCCTAATTTACGAGAAGCAAAAATATTCTATGCCATCGCGCGCATATGTGGGTTAATAATGCTTAAATTATGCATGCGTATATCAATTTCAAATTTTCCGTATAATTACGTCGTTCCCTTACGGATGCGGGAAGAAAGGTTCCGCGATCCTTCCGATCGGGTACAACCGGAGAAATGAGTTCCGCTACATCGCGCGCGACGACGATAAACCGCGCGCAAAAACGATCCATCGATCGACGTCGCTCGCGGCCCGTTCTCGTTATCAGCAATTGCACGGGGAGAAAAAGAGAAATTCCCGGCCTTGACGAAAGCGATCATCATCGCTCGCTACGGCGAGCGACAACTTTAGAAAAGAAATCTAGCGCGTATCAAAATAACGATGTGTATTTGCTTCGTGAAACATGAACGTTTTAGCCTTCGCGATACCATTAAAATATGAAGCAAAAATTATTGTCAACCGATATAACAATTTGCATCGTCCCGTTGACATATGCATAGTCTCATAGTCCAAGTGTGTTAAGATTCGACAAAGACGAAACAAAAAGAAACAGTTCTCATGCCGGCGCGATCCTATCGATATACTGTAATTGATCAACGTTTTACAACGGGCGGGAACGTTTCCGCTAGGTGCAAGCTACGTTTCCAGGGTCACGTTGTAAACGAGAGAGAGAGAGAGAGATACGAATCTACTTATGTCGAGCGAAACGACGAGAAGGCGCACTTTGCGGGTCATCGCTTTTCGCGCGCGCGCGCGCGGGGACTAAGAACGCTTGGCGAAGTCACCCAAGGCGAGAGAACGATGATGAACGTCTCGCCTCGACACGAAACCCGGTTGATTTTTGCCTTCATGCTCTGCCAACCATGCGCCGCGATAATTCGTCCAACTAGCGACCATGCGATCGGCCACGCCCGCGAGAAGAATCGACCATCGATGTGCTACCGCTATCGTTTCACATTCCTGGATTAAAACGCGATACCATCGCACAGAGTCGGCATTTAGTTCCCGTTCTTAAGTAAACGTAAAGACAAATGATAGGCTGTAAACGTGTGTTGTGTAATTCCAACTGTTATGGTGAGATCATTTCCGACCTCAATTATTTTATATATTATCGATATGAGCGATAATATTTTGCTTCTTAAATTTTTATTATAAAATATAAATATAATATATGAATTTCACACGAATATAATATTTCTCTTCAAATCTTGATTTATATTCGATTAATTGAATTGTGATTTGCTTCATCAAAAAATTGATCGACGTCGACGATTGAACAATCATGTTTTACGATTTCAATAACATGAAATTGCATCGGGAAAACAGAGATCGCGGCGACCGTGAGAAAAGCGAGTGGCCCATATTTCTATAACTCGAACGGAAGAAATCCTCGAGCTATCATCCTTCGCCCCCTCCTTCCCTTCTTCTTTCTTTCTCTTCCTCCTTCCTCGTCGCGAACGCAAATCGGAATTTCGCCAAGGCGACTTTCCACCCACGTGGCACTAACCTTCCAGTCACTTTGTAATTTATCTGCGCCTGATACGTCAGATTTACGAGCCCAGAACGAAAGCGCGATCGGACGAGGAAAGATTTAAAAAAAAAAAAAAGGGGGGGAGGGAGAGAGATTCCGCATCGTAATTTGCACCCTGCCATAAACTATGCAACACACTGTACCGTTATAAATAACGCGGTCTACAATGTTAAACGCGCTACGCGCCTCACGCACGCACAAGTGTTGCGCACGTGAGTGAAACGAGAAAGGCACCGGCCGCGGTCGTGTATAAGTTAATCTCATTTCAAACGCCGTCGTGATAAATGAGGAAAGAAATAAATTCACGTCCTGAAAATAGCACTGAATCATAAATAGTTGCATTGAATATATAACGCCTTTTCGGAAATTATTAATTGCATATAAATGTTTGTTATACGTAACTGAGAAATCAACATTATTTATAAAGCGATCGTATATTCCTTTCTTTTGATGTTTTGATGTTTTTTTTTTTTTTTTTTTTTTTTTTTTTTTTTTTTTTTTTAAGCGAGTCACGAGAATCGAGCGTGGAATATTTGCGAAAGGATTGGATAATCGTGGGGCGAGGGACGTAGCGCTAATCGTTTATTCATCGCGCGACTGTATTTTCTCAAGCCCTCACCAAAATCATCGACGAACAAATCATCGAATCTGCAATGTTATGCAGACACAGAGCTGACAGATCTCGATAACTACCGATGGTTAGGAGCAAATTTTTTTGGTCTTCGTTAAGATGAGCATATATTATACAGGATTCATTTCGGGATTAAATTCTTTAATCCATTCAAAATCCATTTATCCATTGGGGGGGGGGGGGGGGAGGAAATTATGATTTATTCAAACGCGTTAAATTATTATAATCTAATCTCTTATGTATGTGTACAATAATATATAATAAAAAATTATATATTTATATATAGAACTAATTTTTTTTTTCCGTGCCATTCTCTTCCTCTCTCCCCCTTCAACTTTTAAAGTTTCCAATTTTAAGTAAGAAATATCTGGTCTTTAATAAGATCGGATCCAAATCTTATACTTATAATCCTGCAATTTATGCGGTCATACTTGAGTGAAACCGGGAGTCGACTTCAACTTCTTCTCCCCGTTCTCTCTCTTAGCGTATCCCTCGAGCTCGCTGTCGTTCACTCTCTTCCTTCACCTTTCTTCCCAACTCTCGTTACGAGAGAAGGGATGACGATGAAACGGGACGCAGAGAGGAATCCGGCGCGGCGACTAGTGACAAGGCCAAAGCATACGAGAAGGAAAACGAGAAATGTGCGTGCGCGGATATACATTTATCCCGGCCTCTATCATGACCCTGGCTGGCGTCGACAGCTTCCTAGTGCCGACTCGCATCTAATGCGCCTCGCGATCGGGCCGCTCGCTTCCTGTAAAACGCGGCCATGGGCGCGAGAGATGTCATCGCGACTACTGCGATGCGATACCAATTATGGAAACGTGGATACTTTATCGAGAAATATTTCTATACGCAATGATCGTATAAAATTCAAATAAATATTGTAGCGCTGCGATGTAAATTTTCAAATACGGATTATTAAATGCAAGTTTTATATAATTTTCTTATTGTTTTTCTTCCAAAATTAATTCGCATTGAATTTTATATAATAATTATAAAAGGATTTGTAAAAAAGTGGGAAATGCAAAAATAATAGTATATATTGAAATTTAAACTTCAGATCCCCGAGTAATTAAATAATTCACACAAATTTTCTTTACGTAAATATATATATATTTTTTTTTTAATTTTTAACTTCTCATTACTGGATAATGTTTTCTCGATAAAAATGCAAAAGTTAATTTATTTCGACAAGTTAGAATCAATCTATCCGATGTATAATATGTTATAATATTATACGACATGGTTCAACATGATGCAGCGAAATTTATACTGCATAAAACGTCATTATTTTCATTCAGTCTATGTACAAAGAGAATATAAAACGCTTTTCGCAGATCTCTGAATCTTAGATATCGCGATATGACGTATTACGCCGAAGCGATTTAGTTTTCACGGTTGCGCCTCGGTTTCTTTACAGTATTTTATCTTTCATACGTACGATATATACATTTGCGATTCGCAATTAATATGCATGTCTGGGAGTAGAGAGGAAATCTCGGATTTATCGCGTCGCTGGGAACAAGTACGGCGATCGTCTCGGGGTTATCGTAATTAGATTAATATCTTTAGATTTACGGCCACAACTCGTTTCACGCGCTGCGGATCCAGGCCTCCGACGCTTCTATTACTTAAAAATAAAAAAATAAAAAAAACTCAATCTCTGTATATGTGCGTGCATGTTTCTCTCTCTCTCTCTCTCTCTCTTTTTTTTCTCTGGCGTAACAATGTGAGAAAATCTAATTACGCTTGCCATAACATAGAGCGGTGCGAGAAGAAACATATTAAAAATTTTTCAGCTTAGGGAAAGAGGAAAGCGAGTACTGTTAATTGACTAAGATTCTCTCGACTTCCTCGTGTCGCGAGTCGGTAAAAACCGTTTATGCAGATCGACCGATCCGCCGCGATTGCTCTCACGCGAATGACAGTCAACGGACGTTTCGAAAGAACTGCAAACACCATATCGTAAGATACGTTTCACAAAGTTAAAGCAAATGGAGATACATATATATATATATATATATATATATATATATATATATATGTACAGCCTTAATATAAAATATTATCGCTCGAATTACTGCGACAATATAAATTTAGATAAACAAACATTGTTCGAAAAAGAATGTTTGCGCAATAAAAGAGGCATTACCGAAAAGCTGCAAGCGCGTTCTTCTCATTATCGTATTGTTTTTTCCAAAGAGACATCTCTTCTAAAATTCCTCTCGACGCAGCAAATCGGGGAAAAAAAAAAAAAAAAAACTCGCGGTCACAACGTTCATCTGAATCAATAGCAGCTCGTCCCATCGCTCTCATGATTTTACGCGATTGATAAATTACGCGGAAAAAGTCATTGCGCGTCTCATTGCAATTGAGAATGTCGCGAAGAGGAACGTGTTAAAGATCCGCATCGCATTTATGCCTCTTTATTATTTTTTTTTTTTTTTTTACCAATCTTCCAACTTTATCCCACTGACTAGCTTCGCGATGTTGTTGTCTCTTTGTTTGAAAGGAAAAGAGAAAGAAAGCCCGGATAGCGGTCAGGTGTACCGTTTTGCGCGGATCGGCAACGACACGATTGTATACGCGACTCGATTATCGCTCGTCGTTGTAACGAGCTTGCAACGAGGTTACCATCCGCCTATCGCGTTTGTTGTCTCTTTACGACTGTCACTTTACGCGAAAGATCAACGCCGGACGAAACGACGCCGTATTTACGAAAAAAAAATACTGATTATTAATTTTAATAAGAATAATAAATAAATGCATCGTTTAACTGTAATTAATATGACAAGACATGCTATTGATTCATTATCAAGAGGAACGAGAGCAAAGCGCGATAGAAAATCACTTTCATAAGAAACGCATCGCCTCGATAAGAACCTACTATTGTATTAAAATAAAAGAAGCATTAAATTAAGTACATTTAGCTTTTCTAAGGAACGAGTATCGAACTAGCGACGGTGAAAAGTGACCTTATCTCGGCGCGCATGCCAAAGAGACGAGGGATCCCCTTATCGGGGCAGGATGTCCCACGAGAGGACACCGGAGTAAGTAGCAAAGTATGTAAGCCGTGTTCAACTATCGTGTTCGACGACGTACGTGTGTATCGTCGACAACGATAGGTCGATAGCCGCGATGCCGGTTATTTCGTCTGTTAAGAGAAAGCCTTTCGCGAAAACGTCGATAAGATGAAAAATCTCACCGTTCTCGTGTGTATTTTCGCGCTAATAATCAGAGAAGAAGAATTGTTCGCTTCGAGAAAGTATCGTTTCTCTTCTAATTATTTTAACGAAAGATGTTCGAGATGTCGTCGACGTTTGATACCTTAAAATTAATTATATTAAATATCGTAATTATATATTGTTAATAAAGTTTTATGGTATCGGGAGAAAATACAATCGTGTGCGTAAAAAGCAGAAAAATTATGTTATAAAATTTGCACGATTGAACTCTTCGGACAACGATTATAATATTACTGATACAATAAACAATGAAACCGTCTTTTACGTAGAGGTTTGTACGTTAAATATTTCGTATAAACGATCACCGTACATTTTTGCTTCGAAAAAGAAAAAAATTGTTTCCGTTGATTGAATTAGTAACACGATGTATCATCAACGTACGCCGACGTAGCAACGGTTATACTTTGTATCGGCGAATATTCCGTCGTTCGGAAGAACACGCATCTAACATATACTCCATTGCCGAGAATCACATGCATGGAAAATGATACACAAGTATCCGATTTCCTGCGACTTACAATTTCAATCTGCTCGATCAGCTGATTTACGCCTCGCACGTCGAATGGCGAGAGGCGAAAGAGGAATTCGATCGTTACGTCAAATCTGGCTCGCGCGTGTTAAAGGACTCTCTCGGAGATCTAAAAGATGTAAGAAAATACCACGACAACGAAACAACGAGGAACCCGCGGTTACGCAATGAATTACCGCACGACGGAAGATCTGCGATACGACATGACCTTTCGCTGCGAAAATTCGTGTCGACTTTGCTACGTTTGCGCGAATCATCAAGATAACAGTCGCTTTTATTTCCAACTAATGTGATTTAAAATATCAAATGAATTATATTTTGAAAAAATATTTAAGCTTCGTTTATATGGCAATATAAAATGTAGAACAAAATAAAAAGGATCTAAACATGCGATGAATGTGGTGAAAAATTTCAAAATTAACACTTTCGTGTTCTGTTGGAATTTCGAAATTAGTGTTTAAATAATACGTCGATATCTTCCATCTTAGCATCGCGATTATTCGACAACGAGCAGCGTACTCGAGGCTGCTGATGCCTACGGAACGCTCGCGTTGTATCCGTGTCGTAACGGGATCCGCCACACATGTACACTTTCATTGTAAATAAATTAAAATCTTACTCGTCTCTCTTTGTACCAAGTATCTTCGCAAAATGCTTATTTAAACGGAGAATATTTTCTCTTGCCGAGCTCTGACTAACACACCGCGGAATATATAACCATGACAGCTTCGCGTCACACATTCCCGTCTCTTGGCGTATCTTCGCTCGGCAGCGAACCATCTAAGAAGAGCGCGCGATATTTATTCCTTATTTGTGCGTTTTTTACGAAGCGAAGCTCTCCGCGCTTTAGAGCGGAGTAGCAATTCCGCTGGCATCTATATCACTTTGCGTTACCTCGCTGCAACAAGGCTCGAATCTTTACGAGAGGTTTTATCATCGCCGCTCATGTTTCTTAAGACTCTCTTTGTATCACCCAATTCTTGCGTTTCTACTCTGCAAGATCGGTATTTCAAAAATATCTTACGCAACGATCAAATTAAGATATAGAATTTCTTTATCAAAGTTGCAACGCGCTGGAATCTATCATAAAAAAATTCACGTTTTAGCGTATATTATATCACGAATGTCTCCAAAACGCTCTTACACTTGGCCGTTAAATCTCGAAACTTACATCATCAATTTCACAAATAATCACACAATCGTCAAGAGGCAATCCTTAATAAATAAAAAATGCAAAAGAGAAGCCGCGGAGCATATATATGTACACGTACATGGAACAAATGTGGCGTCTGTCAGCTTCCGAGCGAGCAGAGTTAAAGGTTAAACGCGGACACATACATCGCGTTTCGCGCGAGACATACGGACGAACGCGCGCGGCATGCTACTCGGAAGCTATTCTGGTTTACGGCAAGTTAAAGTTAATATCGCGCAAGAACATATCCCATATCTTCTGGCGAACCATTCGCGCGCACGAATTCCACGATGCGACTCGGCGACTCTTTCCCCCGAAGAGAAAAGGGGAGCCTGGAATTCCCGGCGCGCTAAATAAGGTCGGGTTTGCTACACCGCGATCGGGGACATCCCGTATCGCAATCGTCTCGCGAAAATCATCGTGAAATTTCCGCGGGAAATATCGATTTCCCCCATCGGCAAAAATATTAGCGATTTATGCACGCGCAGATTCGAAATGATCTTTTTTATACAAATTGGGAATTTTTAATTCTTTCATGTTGCGCTTGATAATGTTTCTTTACAAACAGTTTCATAAACATCAGAAATATAAAGTAAAGCGACAGATTGGAGGAAGAGTGATACTCGACTGGGCTGTAATTTTTTTTTTTTTTTTTTTTTTTTTTTTGCTTTGCTTTTCAACGACGCATAATGAAAAGTGTATACGAAAAGTCGCGTGTGACTGCGTGACACAGAAATCCGTAATTAAGGCCATGCGATAAAATTGGACGGCGCGCGAGAGCTAAAAGAGAACGTGATAAAGGCCACACAAAGAAATATTAAAACGAAACCACGAATGACGAGTTTTGTTAATACTCTGTTAGTTAAAAATTAATTAATATCAAAATATAAAAATCTCGTGTTTTGCTAATTTTTCAAACATATTCATTTTTCTACAATCAAAATTAATTAGCTAACGCTAAAAACAGTAGAATAAAAATTACTTCGTCATAAAGTAACAATTTATATAATATTTATAATTGTGATAAAATGCCAAAAAAAAAAAAAAAACTACAGAGATAGGGAGAATAATACTATCTTACACAAGAAATTCCGGAGATAAAGAGAGAAAAGAAAAAAGGATGAATTGTGGCTCGTTGAGAGAAAAAAGAAGGAAAGAGAAGCTCTTATCGCAAAAAGAAGAGATCTGAGCGGCTACGTTGACACGTAACCTCATTTAAACGCGGTTACATGCCGCGAAATAACAGTCCTTTAAGCTCATGGCGGATCGATTAATTGTCCGGATCCCGGGGACTCGTCGGGTCCGGTTCGCTTTTGCGTGGAGAATGTAAAATCCAACGCTGCCCGAGGTGGGAATTACGATTGCGTTACACTTGCCGTAGCGGAAACCAGACCGGGTGAGTTTTAAACAAATTATTCCAGGCCCGTGTAAAATCTGACACAAGTGCGCATTTTGTCGTATCGAGACATAACGCAAATAATCTCACCAAACACACGAGAAGATTTTTAAATCACTTTTTTTGACGATTCCATCTCATATATTGTATTAAAGAAGTTATATTTTTTTATAAGGCATACATGAAAATTAGGGATATATAAAAACTGTTTGTGGCGCGTATCAGTTATCGAAACGAGGCTAATAAACGCGTCTATCAAACTCGCCGTATAAATCAACAAATTCTGAAAGATGACTAGAAATGGCGGGAAAATTATAGCAGACATTGCATTATCTTACTCTCAGTAGCATACTCTGAGATTGTTTTTAAAAAATTTTACGATTGCTAGCAGAATTGTGTATATTTCATTATACAAGGTGTCCCCAATTTAAATGGCAAAATTTCAGAAGCGTGTAGGGGATCGAAAAGCTAAGACGGAAAGTCCTTTAGAGGTTGTGGATATTGTTGAAAATGTTGCCCTCTTGCAGCGATGCGAGCGTTACATCTAGCACTGATCTCGTTAATCGCAGCTAGACATTTTTCCGGTGTTATTTGGTGCCCTGCATCTATGATTCGATCTCTCAACTGCTCTGTTGAATCGATTGGCACCGTAAAGGATAACGTCAAGTGTTTACATACGTAAGGAACCTTGAAGCGGAAAGTTTATTCGGTGCCAATCGACTCGAGAGAACAAACTGACAATGAGAGATTGAATTTTTGCGATTTTCTCTAAAATGGAGCAAAAACGAGGAAACCTTTAAAGGACTTTTTATCTTATTGTTAGTTTTTCGGTCCCCTACACGCTTTTAAATTTTTGCCATTTAAATTGGGGACACCATGTATATATAATTTTTCATTTCATTTAATTTCTCGCCACGAATTTCTGATATCGTTTTGTCTAATTTTTCGCTCAATCTTGTTGATTTATTTTGCGAAAAATATCTTGGCAATGCGCCAAGATGTCGGGATAATTATGACTGTGATAAACGCAATAAGCGTCGATAATTTCAATGACAAAATTAATAATTAGCGTTTCTCTCGCCGGCTTTACGACAGCTATTACATCGACCGATAATCATCCTCGCTTTAATGATTTTACGGCAATCGAATACAACGAAATAGCCGTCATAGCTCCGCATATCGTCGTAATTACCGCATTAAGCAGTCAACATTTCGCACGTCGCGATACCGTAGTCGTTAACCCGCAATCGTTAATCGACGACGTATTCTCCACATACGTACCGATTCCACGTCCGTCTGTTAATTTACCGGCCCGTTAAATCTCGGATGTTTACGCGCGATTAAAGGGGGCCCCGATTCTTCATCGGGTCCCGTGTGCGCGCGACGATATGTACGGCTAGACTTATTCGCCAACTAGGGAAGCGTGGGCCTCCTTTGGTACGCGCGTAATTGGGATTAATTAAGCGGAAAGCGCCAATTAAATTAACGGTTCGCCGTAGAATAGAATCGCGTTATCGCATAACGAGCCGCGAAGGAAGAATCTCGAGAGAGGAGATGATTCTTTTTCCTCGCAGAATGCAGTGAAGGATGCGGGAGGAGATCGAAGCTTGTATACTCTTTGCACGCCGCACGGTTGTTCGCGAGAAAAGGCGATGAATGGCGACAGTAATATAATGCAACCGTGTATACGACTACCTTATACCTGTGCGAGGATTCCCTCTCGCGCGATGATACAGTGATCTCCGAGTGTCCTTTATCGATTTTACAAAATCGCATTGTACTAGCGATTCTCTCTTTCTTAAGGATGTATGTGTCATGTGTCAAAATATTGACGAAAGCATAAAAATTTCGTAGACTGTTCTAAGTATCTGTGAAAATCTTAAGCCTAATTAACGCCGTTTGGAAATTATTTACATTTAAAAACATCCTCGATTCATTTCGAAAACGGTACGTACCGTTAGGGATATCGATATCATAATAAAATTTTTCAATGTCTCTTACGCATTAATTGATACCTTTGTTGCTTAAATTTTTCTTGGTTACGTCACGTCACTATCGCGCGCTAATCAATTACGGGGCATCTCACACGCCACTTTTCGCAAACAGCAGCCGCTGGCTGCTGACATTTCCTAATCCTCGTACAGAAAAAGAAGTAGCGGGGGAATCGCGAGAGAGGCGAACGTCGCACCTTTCACTCGGCTGCGGCCGAGCATCTTCCATATACACACCAGCTTTTACAAAAGGTTACATTTACATGCGGTGCTCGTCGTCGTCGTCGTCGGCATATCATTGTCTCCGAGGTTACTGCCATCGGCACGTGCGAACGCGCTGACGGAGAAGAGAATGTCGGTCCCTCGCCGCGAGGGTGCCATTGATTCGAAACGAGCGCACGTACAGACCGCTCATTATTTTCCCGCTCGGACAAAAATAATAGACAAAAGAATATCAGCTTTTGTATAGAGATTACACATACAAAAAAAATATATATATATATATATATATATATATAATTCTTATACTTATCCCTTGAATTTGTTATATTCGGTGTACATACGCACATGGCATTGCAGATACGTATTTCTTTTGTATCTCTACGTGTATGGAAAATAATATCCTTTCCGCACACGTGACAATTCTCACGTGCTTATCCGCGCTCAACCGTATATTCCTCTCCATCTAACAATAAGTAAGATTGTCCTTCTCTCTCGCATCAATAATTAATTTGTACGTATCCGTTTTCTCATCAAATCTTTCGATCTCTCGGCATGAACATTATCCCCGAAGCTTCCCTGACTTATGCGCGATCGAGACCGATTATAATGACGCTTTTTACAGACGCGTAATAATGTTCTCAAGCGCCGCCGCTGCCGATCGAACCGTGATTTAGCCGAGGAAATATTTTTCACCAACTCCGCGCGTTTCCCCATCAATTCCGTAACAACCAAGGAGGAGCTAAATCCCGCGACTTGCCAAGGCCGTGTACGCGCATTTGCGCGCAGCGCTTTATCTTCATCTACCCTCGAACTTTCACGATTTTATTAGCGGATAAACACCGCCACACACCTGACGATAAATTATTCCCATCGCGGGGCGCGAGAGGAAGAAAAGAAAAGTCCGTGGCGCTTTCCAAGAAGAATTTAATTTCCCGCCGCCCGCCGTCTCATATCCGTACACAGGCGTGTACTTTTATATATTTATGTTTATTTATTCCATAATAAATTATCGTAACGATAAATAAAACCCTCATTACGTCCTCAGGGCGGCGGCGTCAATGTCGGCCGCAAACAAGTGATAGCAATCAACTGTAATTCGACATGGTATACTCGCCCTCGCACTCTACAAACAGGCCGGATAAGTAGAAACAAATCGCCGTTGCGATTTCTACGCGTGTAATTGGCATTTTATCGCATCAGCGTCCTTGGTTGCGATTCGCGTACAGCGAGAGATCGTATGCGAGGAGGCCCCGGTGAAAACGATAAATAATAACGAGAATACGCACGCCTGCAACCCCGGAGAGAGACCCGGCCACGGCCGATAACAATTGAGAGAAACGATCGCGCGGAATTAATTATCGCGCTTCGCCCGCGGCGAGAGAGAGAGAGAGAGAGAGAGAGAGCGCTCTATCTCCCTCTTTCTCTTTCTTGCGCGGGCGCGCGCGCGCTCCATTAGATAACCCTTTGTTGGACCATCCAGAAAAGGGAATGGCATTTCCTATTATCGTTCCCTCGACCGTCCAATTAATTGCGCCGAAGCCGAGACCCGACAAAAGGGCGCAATCCAATTGTCGAAACCGCAAAACGCCACAGAGTAGCGTCATAGATTTCTATACGACTGTCACTTAATTAAAATAATTAAGAGCAAATAATAAGACGATTACGCGTCGTATAATAATACGATTCGAAAAGAGCGAGTTTCAAAAATTGATTTGTATATTCGATCAATCTAGCATAAACTTTTTCTTTTTTAGAGGAATTCTAAAAAAATAAAATCATATAAAAAGAATACATACTAAAAAAAATATATAAAAATGTATAGAGAAATGTTATAATAATAGTACATAAATATATTTTTAAAAAGGAGGGAGGGAGAGAGAGATAATCTCATACACACACACACACACACACACACACACATACATTGAATTTAATTAGTAGATGAAGATAAAGATTGATTTTCAGCATTCTCGTGAAAGAAGTCATATAAAGAGAGATCATGATACTTTATTAAGCGTATAAGGTAATGAAAATCGTACTTTCTCCACGAAAGAGCGTACGCCGTATTTGTGGAGTTTCTCATTAGGAAACAAAGAAGATATCGTTTATTCTGTTTTGCTTTTTCGTTAAAAAAAAAAAAAAACACCTTATTGAACGATGAATAAGAGATTATAACAAGATGATGAAATCCCATTTTGCAGATATTATACGCACGTATTAAAGTAATAAAAAGTGACTAGATTAAAATGAGCGACTTTCATATTCATAAAAATTTTCTTTTACGTAAAATTTTCTTTCTCGAAAAAAAAAAACGCATCTCGAAAATAAATAAAATTTAATGTATTCTAAACTGGCCCATGTATAAGAACAGAACTATCCGCAATTCATGAATTATTTATATCGCACGTGGTCTCTAGAAAATAGACGGAGATCTAAAAGAGACGTACACCGCCAATTGCTTATTACAGTGAACGCAGTAATGCGGCATACATGTTTCTTCGTACATCCTAGTCTCACGCAACATATTCCTTAATTAGACTCTCACCGGTGATCCTAAAGGCGGACCGCCGCCGGATAATTAAGCGTAACGCACGAGACCCTTGATTTCGCCGTCGCGGGACAGAAACAGACGGAAGTGTCCCGCCGCACGTAGGGAACGTCCTGGAAAGTGTGGGAGGAGTAGCACGAGGAAGTGTCTCTCTGTCGCGGCTACGACCAAGTTCGCCGTGACCATGGCCATCGTTGTCGGGCGAGAACGGGATGAAAAGAAAGGGAAAAGAAAGAGAGAGAGAGAGAGAGAGAGAAAGAGGAAGGGAAAGGAAAGGGCAGGGCAGGCCGGACAGTGGCGAGCAACGCGGCTACGGCGGCGGTGGATCGTGTCGGTTCGTCGACCTCGGCAGGAATGCGAGGCATAACCTACCGTAACACCACCATCAGCGCCGGGGTACCATCACGACGAGGAACGACGTCACCGCACCGACAAACGGCACCGAGCGACGCGAGCGTAAACTGCACCTGCGAGCGTCGTGCGCATTGCATTGCGGCACCGCGTGCACAATCCTCTCGAAGAACGAAAAAAAAAAGAAGAAGAAGAAGAAGAAGAAGCCACTGATCCAGCGCAGCATCCTCTTGTCTTCTCGCGTCTGCCACGCGCTGAGTCACCCGCTCGCGCCCGTGTCGCGATCCACGGCGACCAACACCGGCGTGGATCAGGTGTCGTAGATCCGAGACACGATAATGACCCGGCTTGAGAACGATCGCGGGATCGATCGATCGAGACGATTGTAAAACGCGTATCGTTGTGGATTAGCAGAGTGGATGAGTTTTAGGATCTTAAGCGTGCTTGATGCATCTTGATTAGAATTGATAAAAAATATTGACTGATTTTCTATTAATTTCCCTAAAAAAGAATGATGCTTCGCTCTTGTTTAAATTACATGTTTATAAAATTGTAATATGCGTGTGTAAGTGCCATGCATTTTTAAGTATATTCTACAAATTTATCTGTTACAGAACAATACTCCTAGTTCCTTCTCCTATGAATTTTAAATTTTACCTCATCAACATTTCTCGTTAGGCGCAAGTTGTTCGAATGGACACATTTATTAATGACCAGATTTTTTTAATTGTCCAAGTAAGGACTCGACGAGCGCATTCGATATTTGTTATAGATGATAGACCTTCTCGAGTTAATATCGCGCTCTTCGAGGCCGGCTTCCGACCTCTTCTCTCAACATCAATTAACAGTTAATCGAAATTTTAATCAGGAAATCCCTGCAATTGACTGAATAATTGCACGCGTGAACCTCGACCCTAACTCTTACGAATCGACGAATCTGGGCATTTATCAATAAATTCGTTTGAAAAAAACAACGCGATAAATTCCTGCGTCGCAAGGACTCGCGAGGAAAATAATCGACAGTGTAAGATTTCATTGAAAAAAAATGGTGCATGTAAAATTATTCCTGCAGAAATCATCGAGGATCCAGAGAAGCAAAGGAGAGCAGATAACGGATTAATAGGAGAAACATGACGAGGGCGAATATTATGTCGGCAATTCTCAATCGCACGTTCGCATACGAGTGATAACACAATGCGGTTAGAGAGAGAGAGAAAAGAAGGATATATAAATTCCAACAGCTACTTTCCGTAAAATCTTGAAATGGCTGGCGCGCCATGGTTAATCGGCGTTAATCGCCGAGATACTGCGTGGCGCCTGGCACATATTTATCCTAACGGGAGAATTGCAAATAGTAGTCCGCGATTGGTACTCGTCGGTGGACCGCTGTCGGTAGGTACAGTTACGGGGATAAGATCACCTCGAAGGATTACGGTCACGTCTTTACGACACGTGCGCGATTTGCACTTTTTTTGAAAATTCCCCTTACGTATGCCTCACTCTTACTTATTCTCTATGGAAGTAAAAAGACATCGCGTAATTATAAATATAACGTGGATCCGTAACGGTGTGACGCAAAACGGAATCATTTCGATCATCAATTTTTTTAGAACAAAATAGAAAGAATCTATCCGATTTTATCGATCTCTGCGAAAATTGCGATATATGTAAGAGAAGGCGGGAAAAGTATTGTTTCACAATTTGTCACGGTATATTTAATTATATGTTGTAACAGTTTACCCCATCGATTTTACTATAATAAAATATACGTCCAACATTTCATACGTGTATATTGCATTATTAATAATACGTTTCCTTCAAACACACTGAGAGATCCATTTTGTCGAATGAAATAAAATTTGTTTCAATCGACTAAATCTCTTGTTTGAATATGGACAAACAAACCCTTTAATTAATACGAGAAAAAAATTTAGTTTGAAAATTTGATAATATTAACACACAAACTTGGCTCAGTGAACAAAATTATTAATTGTATAAAGTCAAATTTTTGGTTGTTTTTAATTTTAATTTTATTCACTCAATCACATTTTTGTGTCTTAGTGTTACCAAATTTTCCAATTGCAATTACATTTGCTTTTGTTACATCAACCAAAGTTTATCCATATTCAACGAGAAATTTACTCGATAGTTGTCTCTTGTGTTACGATAAGAAAAATATATACAGATTATATTCTCCATCTTTTCAATTCTCTCGTCGTTAACGAGAGACTAATCAGTATTTCCCGGACAGATGAATCCGCCATGATCGAAGATGCACCGCGTACTGCACATCACACTTTGGTACGCTGCATAACAATTGACCGCGCAATGACACACGAATGCGCAAAATAGCTTATGATATTCAACTAAACGATTTATTTCAAGTAACAAATACAATTATTTAGAACGCGATGAGATGGATGAGTTTGTTATCGCGACGATAAAATTTTATTCCGACAAACAAAATAGTTTGTTAATGTAACATTTAACTTCTTTCCAGTAACATAATTTTTATTAAATAAAACCAAATTACATGTTCAATCAACAAAATGGTTCGAATAATTTTGTTTCATTTAACGAAATGGATCTCTCAGTGCGAAATAAATATTCCCCACTGTATGGCGGCGAATCGATATAAATTAATTGCGCTTTGTTAAGGGCCCCACACAGACTATATCAACAGTTAAACTTGTAAACATACGTGTTAAACTCACGAAATTGCGAATGTCGATTGGTTTGTCAGAAAGAGAGTCTTCTTTCTCTTCGTTTCTACCGTTAGTTGATCCGAATTAATTTCGAGCCCAATGACAAGGTGCCACGTATCCGTTCGATATTTCAATTTCGCTGTTCACGATTTCTCGGACGTGCCGTTTGCTTTCTTTATCGTTGGGCATTTTAATTATTCTTTATCATTCAACGCGTTAAACGCTAGGACGATGACCGATAATTCTGACGCATCTCATTTATAGAAAATTTGTCTCATTTTTTTCTGACGTATCTCAATTACATTTAGAGATTTATATATATATATATATGTCGCTAATAAAATTAATTTTTTAAAATAAAATAAAAAGTGTATAAATGTATAAGAAATATATCTCGTTATTAAACGTACGACTTTTAATTCAAATTTTGCAAAACTGATCGAGACCCGTGCATCCCGCGTTATTAAGAAATAAAATACCGGCAGCGTCTAATTAAAATAGCTCATGTTGCATGGCATTGCCACAGATACATAACTACGCTTTATCTTGATCTCGATCGAGTAATCGGATTGGTCGAGCCATCGACTTGTCCATGATACGCTCCATGGTCGCATTAGATCAGATAAATCCCGATCGAATGTACTCTCGTCGTTAATAAGAGCTTCGGATCGAGCAGCCTCTGAGAAGCCAAGCCACTGACGCGCGCGCGATGGAAGCACCTGAGAGACGCAGAAATTAGTTGTACCGGATAAGATAAATCTTTCATTCGTGGCGAAAGAACGCGAAAATCTGGAACAATCTATCGAGCCCGATTTGACGTCCGTTAAAACGCACAGCTGATTTTCCATTCGCATTAAATATTTTAATATAATTGCCGAATGAAATATTTTCAACCAAAGTGCTACGGTGTACGTGCATGAAATTGATCTCTGGTTTGATTTTGTGAAATTAACGAAATAAAATTATTGAATATATTATTTAAATACATGACATTATAGAGATGAAAATTGACGAGGACTTTTATTCCATCTTTGCATATACGCCTAATATTTTGCAACTTAATCCTTACACCGCCGCGGGGCTACACTTGACGTATCACCCGAGGGCGATTGTGACGAAAGAATGAATTTTAAAATCGAGGTCTCCGGAGACTCGTGCCACGAAGAACGCCAATCTTAATTTCCACCCGATGACACGCGATTGTCTACCTACCAGCTTTTGTCATAAGTAGCAAGCCCACGCAATAAACTCTCAACAAACAATACGCACGGTGTAAAGCAGCGTGACGTGATGATTATACTTGAGAGAATACTGATTACCTCTTGTTTAAAGAATTTCCTTCAGCAAAAGTATTCTTCACAATGAAACATTAAATACTATACTATATAATACAATAAAAGTTTTAAACGTTCGTCGAGAATGCTGTAATCGGAATTGGCTGTATAAAAAAAAATTTAATATTAATTAATATAATATATATTATATTAACAAATAAGATAATTAATGATAAATATATAATATACATCAGTATTGTCGTAATAATAAAATATCTCTCTTATTAAAATAATTGTCAAATACTCTCGGGATATTTTCCTTGTTAACGTATCCGCTTCTGTTTTTTTTTATGCCCTTATTTTTGATCCACATCCAACATTAAAGCAGTGCTCGTAATCTCCCGTGTCATTACATTATAAGAACTACCAACTTGACTGACTGGATAAAATCTCTGGATAATAAACGGATCGAGCAATTACATCGAGCAAAATCAGCCGTTACCAATCGGCGCGTCAAGTCGTCTCGCATATGGTTACCGTCGCCGTCATCGCGAAATTCTAACGATCCGCTCGATCGTCACCGTACGGTTTCTCGTCGTCTCTCGTAATCCATCGATTGTCGACTCAAGTCAAACAGAGCCGGTTAAACACGACCGCTTCAGTGCTTTTTTCGCGGCAAGTAGCGCTCGCTCGCCTCGAGTCGCGCGAGTTGGCAGGTGGAAATCTAATTAGCGCATTGTGTTCGCTCTCGTAGATCCCTCGCGGATCTACACCGGTTATCCCACCGGCTAACAGGACACGGGAAGAGAGAAGAAGGGGGATGGGGGGAAACGTGCACGTTCGCGGCGAGGCAACGCGAGCAAACAAAATTTCACATTTCAATTCTTCTCACCGATGGCGACGTCCTCATCACCAGCCGGTGCGAGGACCTCGATGGGCGTAGAAGGGATCATAAACCGTCTAAAATCTAGATTCTTTAAAAATGAAGTTTGTGTATATCGCGCGCAAAACTTTTCAAAATCTTAACGAAATGCGACGAGTACGTATAATATTTTAGCAGGTTCCTTGGTGAAGGAAGAGCATACTTATTTATGACACGTAAATAAGAATTAAACTTACATATGACGAGAGAATATTCGGAAAATAACGGAAAGAGCTACGAAACGTTTAACTTTGAATTGTCGAGATATTTAATAGCGTACATGTTTACCCCCGTTACCCCCGTGATATCTTATATTCGCTGATATAAATATATTACCAATTATATCGAGATAATAGCCTTTAAATCACGAATCATGCAGCAACCGCATCGTTGATGCCCAGAGTCGTACCTAAAAGCTTATATACAATATTTGATTTTCTTTCCATTTGTCTCGCGTCGGGGGATAAAAAAAAATTTCCCCTCGATACACGTGTGCGATTTCGCGAGGAGGAGCGAGCGCCGAGTCGAGGAACTCGTCTCGACTCGATTCTCTCGAAGCGACTAAAGACTCTCACGGGAAAGGCTCTCCAACGGTTTATCCTTACGGTTCGCGTACGGTTGAGGTTCGTAAATCCGCAAACGAGCAGGAGAGGCCTCGATCGATCGATGCATCGAGAAAGGACGACGTATTATCGCCGCTGGAAAACGGCGCCCGTTTGTGCCCGCTCGTGAGATCGGCCGGCGCTGATAACGCGAGGGGAAGGACAATTACGCCTATCGAGCCGAGGCTCCTCTCTCTCTCTCTCTCTCGGATTTCCCTCGTCCCGTCGATTCCGTTTTATCGTCTTTCCACGGTCACGGTCGTACACACACTTATACGACGATGGACTAAGTATCGCTCGTTACCGACGATTAAACCGCGCGGCGGGAATCGCTTTCGCACGCTCTCGGCTCTGCGCTTTTCTCTCGCTCTTTTTCTGTAGCAATGCCCCGACCCCGAGAGAGACGCAGCGGCCTGTGCGATTGTCCTCTTTCGTCATCCTTCTCCCCTTTATATATTTATGGCATATTATTCATAATTTATTTAAGGAGGCACACCCGTTGGAAATCTCGAAAATAAGTACATTTTTTTTTGCAGCGCAACGACTTGATAAAACTTTTTAATTTTTTTACAATATTAATTCAATACTATTAACTACTTAAATAAAAATCTTCGGCTTATAATTTTTTTTTTTTTTTTTAATTATGCGGATATTTGCAGATTTATGTTTTCATGCACGGGGTACATTACGAAAATCGCAAAATGATAAAGGACCTTTCTTCTCGGTTTCACCTGCTCTATCCGCACATGACGCGGGTGGTGCGAATTAATCAGCAAAATCAACAAAATACCAAATCAGATGTTATATGATTCCAATCAAGATTGCTTTCTCTCTTCGGCCCGAAGGTTGGCATTAGTGACCCAGAGCGCGGCGCGTTCTAAAGATTGAATGCCTTATCGATAATTTTAATTAAAAAAAAAGAATAATATTTTTTTTGTTTTGACATAGTGTTATAACTCTTTAATTATATTATTAATCAGTTATTGTGATTAATTAAATTTTTACAAAATAAATTTTAAATTATAATCATAATTGTAATGCACAAACTATTACAAAACAATTACTGTTAAATGCTATTCTAGAAAAATAATGATATCCAAAAATTGCGCCAATTGAAAATAAAAACTTATAAAAATATAAAAAATAAAAAAATATCTACAAAATAGTTGTTTTAATTTCTTACAAAAATAATAATATTAAAAAGTTGGGCCGATTGAATATAATTTAATGCATCATTTCAGATACACCCTATATATATAATGAGCGTTCAAAAAGAAACAATTTAATACGACATTGATAGCCAATAAGAGTCAGACGAATGTGGATCCTTCGGCACTCTACAAGGATATCATTTATATTCTTCAGTAGTCATATGTTTATCGTTCTCGCGCGGTGTCATACATATACGTATAGCGAACAACGAGACAACGACTTGGACCACAATTTGGTAAAATTGAGAAATTAATATCATAAAATCAATCATTAACATTTTAGTATTTTGCCGTAAATGCTTCTCTTCGGTATTTCGTATATGCGATTAATTTAGGATCTGTTCTAAGCCGTTAAAATCACCGGTAATATGAGAGATTATTGTGTTTTTTCGTACCGTCAAATTTGTGCTTGAATTTCTGAAGATTGACACACGATTGATGATCGAAAATACAATCAATTATCTATACGAGATGCTTGTCTTATATTGTGTCGAATTAATTAAAAATGCTTATTATGACGTTTGGTTGTAAAATTATGCTTGGCTTTAGTTCTTTATTAACAAGAAATTCAAAAGAAAACTACCGTCTTTATATCAAGGGCAACGGAGAAATATTGATAGTTTTATGCTATGACCTTATAGAACTTTTATAGTCGCTATGACTTAACAAAATATCAATAGCAAATATAAATATAAATATTTTGTTTTTCGAATAATTTCATATTAATTTAGAAAGAAAGTTGATATTGTTATTTCGCAAATATTTTAATTCCCTATTTCCTTATTATTTTTCTCATTTTATCATAAGTCTTTGTCAATTTGACAATAACTCGTTATAAAATTCACCTTTTCTGTTTTGCTTACAATATCTGTGTTATTTGGCAAGCATAACAAGATTCTGATACATTTCATAAATGTTTTTCGTTACGGACAATCGATACAACGTGCTATTAATAATAGAAGCCGTATAAGAGGGAAAGATTGGATAAAGAAAATCGCAATCTTATTAAAATTAAGCAGAGAAGCGCTAAACAAGTATCCACGATGTGTTTCGCTATAATGATTCAAACTATAAAGCGAATATTCCATTCGTCATATTTATGTATAACTATTATTCTTTTTATCTTATACACATCAGGTAAGATGACATACAATCATACAATAATATAATTATATTTATTTAGTTTATGTTTATACTTTATAATCAAAAGCAAACATAAATAATGGAACTTAATGACTACCGTATGCATATCTTTTACTTTTCTTTTTCTTTATATATATCAAAAGTAAATATTAAAAAAAGAAAAAAAAATATATATATTCTAAATTTGAAAAAAAAAGTAATACATAATACATGCTTATTACATACATGGGTACATCTGATTTAATGATGCGTATATATTTAATTGTGTAAACTTTTACTGTCAATAAATGATTAATTTAATAATAAACTTCTATTTTATTATTATTAAAAATATTATTATATTTTATTATTAAAATCATTGTTCTTTTGTAAGAAAAATAAATAAATAAAGTTGATAAACTGATAAACGCAGTTATTAGTTTATGAATGAAAACATATATTTAAAAAAAAAAAAATTATTTTTTAATTTATATGACATTAGGACCGAACAATGATAAACATACTGCAATAAATGAAAAAAAAAACAAACGCACCAAAAAATGGATATATAACTTGGCCGATGAAATAAAAGGAACAATATCACCCACAAATAAGGTTGAAGATGTGAATACTACCGAAATGAACATTGACTTTAAGATTGCGCTGCTTGCAATGGTACCGATAATATTAGCGTTATTGTACTGTTGTTTCTTCGGGTAAACTTTATATTATATATATTATATTAGATATTTTTAATATTAATGCATATATTTTTATATTTAATTAATTTATATAATATATACAAAAAATTATTATATAGTCATCTCTAATGCTTTGATTATAAATAAAAGACAAAATATAGAATAAGAGTTAAAAGAATTTACCTAAATATTTCTATTATTTACTATTTTTATTATTGCAGAAACAAATAATAATGATAATAATTGTAAAAGGAGTAAAATGTTTGAATTAAAGTTAGAAAAAAATAATATCATAAATCTAATATTATTAATTAAAATAAAATTGTCATTTTTAATACAAAATTATCCAAGTCGTAATAAATGAATTATTAGATTCGTGCATACATATATGTATGTGCGACCGTGTAATATGTATGTGTGTTTGTGTATATATACCATACGTACAATACATATATGGTATACATATATTAATGCAATATAGAAAAAATTTATTTTAATTCAAATTCATAATGTTAATAAAAACAAATCCTCTTTTTCGATGATAATAAAATCAATAAAACTATTATATGATATTAACATCAATATTTGAATTTTTCAAACGTAATGCTGTTTTATTAACTTTTGTGAGCTTATTTTATATTTTGATTATTAAAAACGTTCCTCCTACATTGTTTACGAGTTTCGGTTGTTACAGAAAAATTCTCCGTTTCACTCGCAATGCCGATCCAGCTGTCGATAGACGCCATGTGCCAGACAATTATCGAAACGAAATTACAATAAAGTTCGGATCGGATGAACACGTAAGTGAAATATCTATTATAATGTATTATTAAATGCAGAGTCTATCTCAAATCGGTATAATTTTTTGAGATACAAATATAATGTAAGTAAGTATAGTTAGCAAATTTGCTAACGGAATATTTTTGTTAAACTCTATCGTAAAAATACTTATAATTTAGAAAAGAAGCATCTTTGAACCCATATGATTGTATAATTTTTTTCATCTTTACGCTAAATAAAATATATTTCTAAATTTCTTTCCTTTTATCCTTAATAATTGTACAAGTACGTACACATAAAAGTTATTATCATATTAATAATATATCATATTAATAATATTAATAATAATTTTAATTTGGCAGTTATCAGACGACGAAATGGAAACTGAACTTTGATGTTTCACGCATTGCCGCAATTCACATAACTGTGATACTAATAAAGTCTCTTAAGTACGATTATATGATGTTGGAATCTCAATTTCAAATTGTCTAGACAATGCGTATGTTGTAAAGCGCGATTAATTTTTAATAAATATATTATGTAACGACAAAAAGAGAAACTGTTGCAAACATAAATAATTTTAACTCTGAATCAATTTTTAAGAAAAATTTATGTATTAACACAATTATAAATTTAAAAAATTATTACATTAAGAAAAAACGAATTTATTTTATGCCGTTACATATATTTTTTGAACAAATATTAATTTAATATACACATATATATAAAATTATATATATATACAAAAAAATGTGTTTATAAATAATTTACAATAGAGATTCTAAAGTTAAAATTGAGGAAAATTATATATTTTCATACACACGTTATATTTAAAGCAAAAATTTTAATATTGAAATTTTTTAAAAAATTTATGATTGTTAATAAATAATAATGTATGTATAATAATGATGATGATTACGAAATAATAATGTAATTAAAGATTATGTTTGCACGCGTTTCTCTTCCTAAAGCTTCAAATATTTATGGTTAGATTTTTTACTTTACTTTAATAACTTTAAACTTATTAATTTTTATAAACTTTATAATCATCTTTTTAGTAGAATTAATTGTAATCAAACATTTTTTTTTTTTTTATATATAAAAATGCCGTAATTACGATAGTTTTGTTACAAGTAATATCTCTCTCGAATATGTTTCATAAGTCAGCAAAGTTGTGCAACAATATTATAACGATTAGTTCACATTCAAGCTTTTGTAATTATGTCAATATTAACGCATAATTCGCTTTCAAGTTTCTTGTAATTGCGCTTAAATTTAGATTTAGATTTAGATTGTATGTCCTCTGTTATTATTTGTCGAGATTGTCTACGCGATACCGACGTTTACCGTTCAACTAATTTTAGTATTTGGTTTATTATGTGTAGATGTTACACATATTATAGCAAAAACTGATTTTAACAAATTGATAAATAATAATAGATTATAACATATATATAGGATTATAATATATGTGCGGTTATTATAATATTAATTAAAAACTATATGTTTGTTTAATTACAAACAAAATAGTTAATCAATTATTTAATTAATTAAACGTAACTTACTTTATTTAGATCCTTTTTCATTTGTAAATTTTGAGATCGGCAAATTCATGTAATTTTAATAAATCAAAAATAATATGTATATTCCTAATAAATCAAAAAATAAGTGATAACAATATGGTGATTTATTTTTAATTTTTTACATAATTATTTTTGTAATATTATTATCACGCGTAATTTGGTTTTTCTTAAAAAGTAAAAATATAAATAACTTTATTAATATTATGATTTACTGGTAACTATTTACTAGTAATTAACTAGTTATTATCAAGCGAGAGAGATTGCTATATATAATAAAATTTATAATATTACATATAATATTATTATTTATAAAATATTAATATATATTATATAATATTATAAATAAATAACAAACAATAAGTCTTTTAACTTAAAAACGATTGTAGATTCGATATTTATATATACGAAAATGTTTGATTATATTTAATTACTAGAGATAATTAAAATATTTTGTGCTTTTCTCATCAGCCAATATATTGATACAATTTAATAATATTATAAATAGTACAATATTATCAATATTTAATAATATTATAAAATTACAATTTATAATATTTAATAATACAGCAATATTGACACTATTTAATACAATATGTAGTTTGTATAAATATGCGTATTGTAAATATCTTATGTTTTGTATTAATCAATATATATTATAAATATATCAATTCGTATATATAAATCATTTTAATATATAAATCGTCAATTTCATAAACGTATCATAAATTTTAACTCGACGAAAGAATATTTTAGGAGATTTACGTGCCGATCTCGCGAGTTGAATTGTAATCAAATTTACTGTAATCGCATTTTACTAAATTTTACCGTTAAACCGAGATTCTCCGTCCCATTCAAAAAATCATCTGGTTGCAGCGCGAATGAAGGGGAAAAAAAAGGAAAAAGCTTCACGAGACTGGTGCTAACACTGTGACTACTACACCTAATCCTTCTATAAGTAACAATTCCGAGTTGCAAACGCAATGAATTGCGTTTGAAAACCGCTGATATACGCCGTTCGTAAACGTTGAAATGCACCGCGCGAATGAAACGACAGTGATTTGCGCGGACTTTCGCAACTCCGCGCATATGGTAAGCGGGATTCGCAAAGGCGGAAATATTTTTCGGCTTCATATATATCATCGGATTCCTAAGAGATGTTTATTACGATCTCCGATCGCCAACGTCTTTTGTCGGCAATTTTTTATTTAGAAGGATCGTGTATCTAATATATATTTCATCGGATTTGGATGGATCGAAGATACAGAAAAGCAAAGGGCGACGACTCGCGCGTACGTGTGCGCTAAGGGCTGCCTGAGGACTTTGAGAGGCTGCACAAAGAGGGGGAAGAGTGAAAAAAGAGAAGTGCATCAACGTGCATACGGGGCATAACTCGCGAATAATGCGATGTTTTATACGAACGTACGTGAGCCAGCTGTAAGCAAATGCATTTTGTAGCGGGAAGCTTAAGCCGTGTACTATTCGCGTATGGAGGTCGACCGACGACGCGACGACTGCATCATTGCAAGCGGGAACATGCTCGTTAAGACTACGCGTAGAAACGCGAATGCGTCCGATTAAATTGTTTTATCGCGCGGAAGCGCGCATCGAAAATAAATTCCTACTCTCTCTCTCTCTGTCGTAAATGAATAATAAAACTGTATCGCTCCGTTAAAACTTTAACAATCTATTAATTAAAGTCATAAATTATTCGTCAACCGTTATTCGCGCACACATTTTCCTCTCTCGAAGCAAATAAAGTAAACTTGATGCGGAAAAAAATGAAACAACATCGATACAAAATTATAAATAATGCAACTGAAACTTGCCATTTCTATCGATAGTTTCTAACGAGATAAAATGTAATCGTTCTCGATATTTCGTGTACCTTTATTTATATCAAATATAAAGAATTAATCATTCTCAGCCTCGCCGAATGTAATGGCGAAATAGAGTCGTTAAACGTCCATTAGAAACGCCGTGTAAACAATTTCGCGCGGACGTGATTAACGTCGCGATTTACGAGGCTCGTTTCATCGTGCGAGACGTGATACGGGCGGCGCACCTTAACGCCGACCGATCTTCGAGACCGCGAAACGTACGCGTGTCGGGAATGTTGGAAATAATACGAGCAACGACTTGCGCACACATTTACGCAGTTTCGCGTCGAGACGCGAGAAGAAAAACGGTGAAAGGAAACAGAGTACGCGCCGTGCGTACAATGGTAAATCTGCGGCCCGGCGATGTTTCGCGCGCGCATCCGACCCCGATCTTTTTTCGCGCTTCCCGCGCGATTCATTAGAATTACGCTGCGCTAATTTCATCGTCTCATCCGCATCTCGTTCGATGTTGGCAAAATGTCTAGCGAATTCGCTGGCTCTCGATTTTTTCGACGGTCTCATTCGCGGCGAGCGCGATCGATCAAAGCGCGTTAATTGGATAATTAAAGAAGGGCAATGTGCGTATGACGTGCTGGAATTTTGATTATTTTTAATTGACTCGTCGCGAGGCGAATGATGCTCGACTAGTTCGACTTGTTTCGCAGAGTTTTTATCGATGATATTTTATCGAGATGTGTCATATTGCGTTTTATCGCTTATACGCGTAATGCCTCGCTCGTGTCGTCAAATACTTTGGCGAACGGAACGCTTTGACAAATCTCGAGTTGCGTTTTACCTCGATAAATATTTCAAAGAAGAAGAGAAGAGAGAAAAGGTTTTAACTCCATTCTTAACATTAAGTATATTATATAATATTTTGTATTAACTCGAAGCGCGTCACACACGCACACACGCACACACATACGAAGGAATTTATTATAAAATATTTTTTATGATATCAATGGCGTCATTTTTCGGTAATTATAAAACTTTATATTGTCGCATCAAGAGTTTGATAATATTTATATAAAAAAAAGTACGGAAAATCGGAATTAATTCGAAGAGGAGTCTTGCGAATTTGCCGATAACACATTGAGGCGTTCACGATACAAACGTTTCTTACAATTGCGCGATAAAGAAACATAATTTATTTTCAATCAACTGTCGAGAATGAAATCACTCAAGAGCGAGAACACGAGAGGACACGAGTTCTCCGTGCTTTTCCTCTGCGATAACAATGTTTACATTTCACATTAACGCATTAAATGTGACAACGAGCAGGTGTCATCGGGTGTGTCGCAACAAAATACACATGGATTATGGACAATAGAATAAGTAAATAAGAGGAAACGGAAGGATACGTTCGTGCGAAGGAAAGTGCGCGGCATCTTTCTTCTTCACAAGGCTGACAGAATTTAATAAACCGTGTCGCGAATTGTTGCGTAACGAACGCATATTGTTTCGCGTTAAAAGAAACACGTGTAAAATGCTGTGGCGACACAAATATGACATCAATATCGACTGACCGTGCAGAACAGATGCATTGCAATCAAAGCGTTTCTGCCACGTAAGCTATCGGTGCTTAATCGATTAACACCGAATCGATAAATTAATCGGGATCGCCTTAATTATTATAAAAAAAAATAATAATAATAATAATAATAATCGTGACTGGTTCGATTAATTAAGCAATTGGCGAATTAGCCATCGCTGGCACTGCGTTAACTCTCGCTCTCGTTCCGATTATCGATACGGTTGTTATCAATCGGCGCTTGTTCGCGGCTGTTACTCGCTGGGATTAATCCGTACGCATTTTTAGCAACACGACACGCGTGCCCCCGCATATTTATATTATTTACATATCGCGAGTTATTTTGCACTCCTTCGACAAAGTTATCGCGCGATCCTTTCCGCGTAACTATAATCACCGATAGAGTTCACCATTTTACAAGTAATACGAAGAGAAAGAGAGATAGATTGTTTATTTTCGACAATACTATTACGCGATAAAAAGAACTGGCCGCGCCTTATGGCCGCAGAGTTGTTACACCTTATCGTTTTACGGTGTCGTTAAAACGGCGCGAAAACATCGTGAATGTATAACGGAGAGATGTTTTACTGTCGCGCAAGTCATGTTGCAATGCCGCGTTTGCTTTAGCGACGGTTTCGAACAATTTTCATTGTTTTCCATCTTTTTTTATTCCACGCCTTTACTACACGCTTTTACATCCTAACGTAAGTGCAATGATTTGCCATATCCGAATATCGAGAATTCGCAATCGATTCGCGCACGCGAACGCATACATGTTAACTCTCAGCGGATTCCTTCAAACATTAAGATATAAAAAAATGTTGCTTAAAAAATATAATTATATAGGTTAATCGTAGGATTGTACAATTAAAATTATTAATTAACATCTCTTTTTAAAATTATATAAAACTGTATATGATATTAAAAGTTTGAGAAAATTTATGACACCCGTTTGGTTGGATTAAAACAGGTTAAAAGGAGCAGATGCTAAATCTTCTTTAAGGGATCTATAAAAGAATATCCCATCGTCCTATTATATTGTATATACAGATCGTATATATAAAGACTTCATCTTCGTAAAAATTAAATAGCCCCTTTTTTCCTTTTTTAACCGAGAAAAGTTCTTTCAACCTCAGAGGGGAAAATGGAGAGGAGAATGGAACAAATGTAATTTCCAGCCGTACGAATAGTTACGCATGCGAGAGTATTTCTCTAACCGCAATATTGCAATGGAGATCCATCGATCCTCTTCGATCTCACGACCCGTGAGAGATTCCTACCATTCGACTTCTCTCGATGTGCCTCGAGGTATTACCGGAGTGAAAATAGAGGCGTCGCTTTATTATATCGCGATGAGTTGTCCGTATCGGTCGTCGTGAAATTTCAAACAAACGGACCCGTCCAGTTTCCAGCCGCAAACAAATCCGGCAATTCTCTCATCGCGACAATCATGACAAGTTTGATAAAAATGATACAGATAATGAATAGATAAATGATGTAAACTTATCTAATTGATCGAATAAATTGCGAATACTTGTATGAAATGTCAGGAAAAATTCCATTAAATATTTAATTAAATATGAACGAGCAAGTAAAATATAATATTTAACAATTCATAATTCCTTTGTTTCCTTTACTTATTAATTCAAAAGTAATATTGAAATTAAAAAAAAGAAAAAAAATCAAAAATATACGCATTTGCTATCCGACGTAAATGTTTATGCATCGATGGGAAAGAAGTCGGATAGGAATGCCATAAAATATTAAGTAATGATCTCTCAAGAAGAAGAGTGTTGGACGATAAAATAACGCCAATCGCAATACGATATCGAAACGATTGATAAATTGTTAAACGTATAGCGAGAGATGTCATCGAGGAGGCAGAAAGGGGCGGAAAATCCCGAACGAGTCGCTTACGAATTAGCAAGGTTCATTTAATTAAAAAATTCGACGACCACGCATTAATGACTTACGCACCACTTCGCTGCTCGGAGGCTCCAAAGACCTTTGAGAGTTCATCCTTAAAGCGGTTTCTAATTATTCTAATTTCACCGCAGCATAACGATCGAGATTTACAGATTCGCGTCGCGGTCCACGTAATCTTTCAATGATACCTTCAAGCGCGGAGACGACAGTTGACAGAGATAGTCGCGGGTAATCGAGCGCGATTTATGCAGAGGCTTGAAGTAGCAGTAAATAATAGAAAACGTTTATTGCTGCCCTCAAGAGTCTTTTAAGAACTAAGAATATACAAATACCACATTGCAAAATCTCGAGACTTGTATCGTGGGAAAGAAATGTCGATGACATGAATAGATGCTAACAGATGCGTGCTAAATAAAAAGCATTTCTGTAATTATAATAATAAAAAATAAAGTTATAACACGCGCGCAAATGAAATAATGCTTTCATCCAAGAGAATCGTTATCGGAATTTTATATGCGGCGAAAATTCGTCAAAGTACTCTTGATTAGGAATTAATGAAAAAAAATCGTAGCAAAAATCGGAGCAATCGGCCCCTGTCATGAAACATCACGTGAAAGATTATAGCAAGCGAGAGACTAAGATCGGGGCCAGAAACGGTCACCGTAAGACCGCTTTCTACTCGCGCGTCTGCAAACAGGATAATACCAACACTCTCGATACATGTCGATAATTATCGATCCTATAAAAATCTCGGCTATAATGAAGAATATCGTATAGTCTTTCTAGTCATTAAAGATATAAACGTCAGAATCGAAGAAATCGCGCGTTCCTTGGCATTTTCCCCGCCAACAATTTAATTCGCACGTATATATTGTATACTATTAATGATAATTACGTGCAATATTTTCTAAAAAATTATACACGAAACTCTCGTAATACGGTGAAAAAACAAACGCAGTTTCACAACAACTAAAGATTCTTGTTGATCTTCGATAGTAACGATTTAACTGTATCTTGCTTGACATTTCCTTCATAATTGAAGAATATCGCAGCGCAGTCACTTTTTCTTAATTAATAAGCAATCTCTTCTATACACATTTATTACAACAAGAATCTCACGGTTGTTTCTAAAGGTTACCGTGTATTTGCGATACGACAACGTTAGTGACTCTATGAATTATTACAATTTTTACACAATTGTCAATCTTCTCTCTCGACATCATTACGTTTTCAATTAACGGTACTGTCCCCGGATGATCCTCGACACGTCAATCAAATCGCACATGTGGCGACATGTCTTTGACAGAGAAAATTGCGACAGCCGAAGGAAACTGTATAGACGGTCCCATTAAACGAACATAAATCATACGACCGACACCTTGGCAAACCGGCATCCGCGTTTCTGTATCTCTTGGCGAATGGCCGCGGCTAATGTCGAAAACGACTTCGGAAGCCTTTGTTCCGGAAAAACTTTGATTCTCCAGCGCGACCGAGACGTCAAAATGAAAAAAAAAAAAAAGGGTACTCGTATAAAGTATTAACGATCGTTTCGCGTCGGAGAAAGTTTAGAAAGGAACACAACATTCGTGCACGCGCCGCCATAAATGTAAAATAAAGCCCAAACCATTTCGTTCATATACGTGTTTCTCCAAGTCACGTTTTCGCCAAGTGAATCGCATCGCGAGACCGTGAAGAAACGCGTATCGCGCGGGTCTTTGCGGCGTGCCGAGGATACGAGAAGAACGGCTTATCCTCACTTTCTCGATAATGAGCAAATTGCGCGGCCCGATCTACATCTCGCAGCCCGATCTCCCGCAATCGATAAAAGCGATCGTTGGACGATGTAGCCCTGAGCATCGAAACGGAAGTGATTGATGAAATCGATCGCGGCGCGTTCCGGCAATCGAAAATCCTTTTCTGCCGCCTCTATGTTGTAATTTAATAGGATGTCCGATAAAGAATATCGATCTTTTTTAAATGATAAAAAAAAAACTTACCTTTGTCCGGTTCAGCGGGTTTGAAAAGTCCCATCCAGGCGCGACGAACAAGTATCCACATTTGGAAATCTTCCTTGTAGCCTGAAACGAGAAATTGTTTATTTTATAAATACTTGCTTGCATTGTTGTTTAATGAAATAGTTGGAAATTGAACTTTAAGCGGGAAAAGATATTTACACACACATATATATAAATATATATAAATGTAAATAGTTTTAAAAGTAGTTATGTAGTGATTTCAAGTTGATGAAAATTTCTGAATTAAAAAAATTGGCGGAGGAAATAAAATGTATAACAATTTTCTAAGATAAGAGGGAAATAGTACAATATATGTCTAAAAAGAATTCAACTCTCCCGAAAATTTCTCGAGAACTTTCGTTGTAATTCATATGAAACGAAAAAGCCTTATATACGGATTCATTAAAAATAATTTATTCGAATGAAAGATTATAAAACTTTTCATAGTTTAATAATGTGTTCGCGTTAGAAGAAAAAAAAAAAAATTACTAGCTTTTATTCTCGGAAAAATTACCGCTCATCTATATCCGTTATATAGTACAAGCAATCAAATTTATATTTGACGCGCTTAATCTAATAAAATACCATCGTACAATTGCGTAGAGTTATAACTGGATTGTTAACGCGCGCAACGTCAAGTTAAATAAATCTACGTCTTTCGAGAGTGTTCAAAGACTTATCCGACGTAAGCATTCGCGCGGCAATCAGTGCGCAATAATTCGACACTCGTTATAATCTCGTAGTAGATAATGACCATCGCGCCGCAATTACACGATCAAGTGGCACGGCGTGGTCAAACTGGCAAAAAGTTCACATTCTCGTGCGAACAAGTAATACATCGTCTCCCATTGCGCGGCAATCTCGAAACGAAGCGATCGTCTCTCGCGAAAGGATCGTAACAAGAACGAGAATTCGCTCGTCTTTATGGAGAAATAAAAGCTGCTCTACGAACGATAGGCGTTCCGCGCCTCTCTCCTTTGGTAGGATTATGGCACTTCCTTGTACGGATTAAATGAAAGAACGTCGGGCACCCGCGACAAAAGCACTCGATATCTAAACAGCAAACACATGTGGAAGTCGAGGAACGAGCGTACCCGAATCGCGAGATAAATCAACGCGATAGATAGAAAGAAAATATATGATTCATTAGAGTATAACATAATTTTCAATACACAGAATTATACAGGGTGTCCCCAATTTAAATGGCAAAACTTCAGGAGCGTGTAGGGGACCGAAAAATTAAGACGGAAAGTCCTTTAGAGGTTTGCCCGTTTTCGCTCCATTTTCGAGAAAATTACTAAAAAAGAAACAAAACAACTTTTCGTTTTTTTTACTTATTTATTTACATTTTATTTATGTTATCGTCTACTTAATGCGGATATCGTTAATCGCAGCTAGACATTGTTCCGCCGGTGTTATTTGGTACCCTGCATCTATGATTCGATCTCTTAATTGCTCTCTTGAATCGATCGGCACCGTAAAGGATAACGTCAAGTGTTTACATATGTAAGGAACCTCGAAGCGGAAAGTTTATTCCGTGCTAATCGACTCAAGAGAGCAACTGACAATGAGAGATTGAATTTTTGCGATTTTCTCTAAAAGGAGCAAAAATGAGCAAACCTCTAAAGGACTTGTCTTAGTTTTTCGGTCCCCTACACGCTCTTGATGTTTTGCCATTTAAATTGGGCACACCCTGTATACATAATTATATACATAAAATCTCTGAAAAAAATCAATTTAATTGTCTATACTATAATACAGACGATTTCTGTATCAGAGTGAAATAAAAATAGTTGGTTAGATACGAAGCAATTCTGCATGATAAGGTTCATTTTAAGTGTCAAGGCATTCACTTTGTGCGAAAACGTGATTTTAAATATATATACATGTATACAGAGATATCTTTCATTTTTAGATTGAATATTTCATCTAAGAAATATTTGTAAAAATTGTCATGAAAAGCGACTAGACGGATTCTTTTCGATTCGCGAGCATCGCGAGTAAATAAAAGCTAGAGGAACTTTCCATGCTATTTCACGTATAAGAATGCCATACGCCGGATTTACGGTCCAGTTATCTCGTCGACCGTGATCATTAATTACTGCTTATATTGAGAAAACGTTAGCTGAAAAGCGCAAGGCTAATCGAAAGTCACCCAATGATTGGTACATCAATAATGCTCTCGCGGGCGAGATGTTTTGCGAGACACCGATAAAATTTCGTTTTTTCGTTGATCGAATCGATCCCGACGAACCCGGAGTATCTCCTACGCTCTGTTTAACCGCTTTCCGTCCGGTTTGCACGATTTCCTGTCACACGTCGCACGTTCACAATTAACTTCCGGCGTGTCGATTGTCACGTACCGACAGCACCAACGTAACGAACCATAAACCATCTCCTATTATAGCCAATCATTAAAACGCATCGGCGAGTATCATTATGAAATAATATTCTACGCGATGACCAATATAAATAGCTGACGCAAAAAAAAAAAAAAAAAAAAAAAAAAATTTCGTGAATAAATTTTTCAAGTGTGGATAAATAAAATTTCCTACGATCAACGTATAAAATTTAAGACACATGCTTTTTCGGTATTAATTAAAATAGTACTTAAAATATCATAGTAATTAAATTATTGATAATTCTATTACTAATAGATTATATTTGGATTAAAGTGAAGGTATCTGAGTAAATCTGTAATTAAAAGATAGAATATAGCTTACATTAATTAATTTCAAGATTTCGATACGGAAATTTCATTCACGTTACAATTTATCACGCTAATTCGCGGCAGTTCTCAACAACACGAATCTGTCACGGCTATCGTCCGATTTTTTCACGCCTAGTGAAAAGATCATACCTCTCCAAACGGTTTCATTAAGGATAATTCACGAGTTCTCTCTCTCTCTCTTTCTTTTTCTTTCTCCATATTTGCACGGCTCGACGTTATGCAATTGGAGACACTCGTCTCACAATTGACAATAATTGGACAGCAAGTCGCTCGCTCTCCGATCGGGTGGACCGTTTCCTTCTGGTCGTCCTTGGCACGGTTCGCGGACCGGAGTCCTTGGCAGTCCTTAAGCTCGAAACGACGCGACCTAGATCGCTCGGGCCCCGCTACGCCTCTAATATCTAATGAGGCCGACGTAAACGTGCCCCCGCGCTATTAACGGCGCGGTGGTAGATGCTGCGGGAGCGCGTTCTCCCGTTTCTCCTCGGTCTCTCGAAGGCGAGAATCGCGAACGTGGCGCGCTCCGCGCGAGCTACGCTTTATTAAAGCAATTAAAGGTCCGCTGCCACGTTCGCCACGTCTCGTTAGCCAAACAGAGCGTGTCGCGAGCGATGCCTGCCCAATAAGAAGGATCCCGTTGCGCGCATTAATTCGTTACCGCCATGCGTGACATTCGATTCCCGCAGACTTTGAAACGCGGAAAGCATCGCTCGTAGACTATGTAGCTATGGGATTTTTTTACCGGAAATGTGTGCTTCCTTGAATATGATCCTTGAAAGCTTGTCCCCCCCCCTCCCTCCCTCCCTCCTCCTGCACCTCTTTATAAAATATTAAAGTTGCCACGGGAATAGAATTTAAAAATCCTCCGCCGTTACCCGAGGCTCCCCCCCTTCCAGACTTTAATAGATTATAAACTGATAATAAGAAAGTAATAAACTTTCATCTATATACCTGATTTTCACTAATTAGAAATTAAACTAGTTTCCTCGCCAACTGTAATTACAACGTTCTAAATAAAATAAACGAAGATTGGATAAATTCGAAAATAAGATATTAAATCGATACGTGTATTGATTTCTCCGAATAGTAAGAGAAAAATATAAATTATATATAAGAAGTTAGAATTTTTTCTTTGCTTAAATATTGTATATACATGGGCTCAATTTCTGGTCCTATCGATTCTAAAATAAAGGAAATGAAATTTTCATCGCGGCTGAATTTTGAAAAAAGGATTCGGAAATACGCCTCTTTCCGTCCCACCGATTCGATTAGATAATTTTCGACGTTTGAAACAGGAGGAGGTGACGTTAGTTAGAGTTTTCCTTTATTAGCTGTAATTTTTCAAACCCTCGATAATCTTCCAAAAACTTGGTGTTCTCCGTTCAAGTCACACTTGGGGAAATGTTCCCTCGTCGATCGGTCGCGTCTACCGCGGTGCGTATTTGCGCGTGCGCGCGCGCGCTATGTAGCGGAGGGGAATCCCACGCGTCTCGTCGCCTGCATATCCCCCCACATCCGGTGCTCGCGGATCGAACGAATCCCCGTGTGTACTGAAAACCCGTCCCTCTCATCGCGACCGTTATCGCGCGATACGATCTACCGAGATCGCAAGGAGGACGAAGGGGTGGTGGCGGGGGGAGGGGGGGGGGGTGAAGAGAGGATAAGAGAGACAGGGATTAGAGAAATTCAAAAGAACATCCTGCCGTTCGAGACGATCTTTAATTGCCGTACACGCGACTTGGATAACGAGAGTCTATTTTTTTTTCACCTCAAGCGCGATATCTCGCAAATCGATCGACAAAAAATGCAATGCTCTTGCTAGCGTTCATTCTTGCAAATCGTCCTTTAATCCTCGATTATCTCAGTCATTCGTTCATACGTCCACGCGTAACTCTCGCGCCAGATTATCGATAAGGGAAAAAGTTTGTCGTGAAACAATGTAGCGAGGAAGCAATAAAGTAAATCAATTTCTTTAACTCGCTACGAAAATAGAACGCGACTAGTATCATCCTAAAGATAGCAGGGAGAACTTTTTGATTAAAAATTTAATGGTCATAATCGCGGAAAAGCTCTAATTATACTTTGTCTCTTCTCTCTTTTTCTTTAAATAACATCTTCGTATAACATTTTTTCCCTTATGTTTTTATTATTAATCCATTTTAATTGCATTAAATTCTAAACATTTTAATTATTTACAAGATTGGGAACGTTACTCTATTAAAGTAACGCGTTACCCTTACCGTTATTTAGAAAAAGTAACGATTCGTTACTTTTTCCTTATGTTATTTTTTTTTTTTATGCTAAAATAAACTATTAGATTATAAAATTATTTAATAATCAATATTAAATGTAATAATCTAAGTTACAATTAAAAACTCTAAATTAGTCTCTATATATATAGCGCAAGCGTTTTTTATATTAAACTTATTTAATGATTCTAATTTTTTCATGTTAATATCTTTATTTTAGTAATTACTTATTGTAATTTACAAATTTCAATTTTGTCGAAAATTTTTATCAAACATTGTTTTGTTTTCAAATATTGATAATATTATTAACATGCGCATCACTGACAGGCTAACGTTTCTCTCCTCTCTCTTTCTCTTCACGTATCACCGTACAGGAAATTTGTAGATACGATTTGTCGAGCGAAACGACCGATATCGCGAAGATGCGACATCAATTCCATGTCGTTTTTTTTTCTCTCATTTAAAGATAAATTATATATGTCTGACTGTGTGAAATGACGCGAATCGTCGTTATTACTCTAATTATATTGTCATTCGCGTTTCATTATACGAAATATATGTATGCAATATTTTTGAATATTTCTTTATATATAAATTAATGCTATTACTGAAAAATTTGCGACAATACGACACCATTGTTTATATGCCATAATTAAACCGATTGATTTTATAATTAAATATACATTTTTTTCTATAATTTCTACTCAGTTACACTTATTCTAATAAAGCTTCTCTCTCTCGGACAAAATTGCTCTATGTTTGACTTCTTTCTAATATTATTAATGAAATATTTAATAAGCTCGGCAAAGAGAAGACGGCGGATTTCCACGTTGAATGGCTTTCTACTCAATTAGCTTCGCAACCGCGTAACTATGACGGAAAACCTCAAGAAATTATTGCCTGCGAATTCCTTGTGCGCGCCTAGAAATCTCGTCGCGGTTAAAGGATACTCGACTGACACGCCCTGAACTCCGTTCGCGTCAATTACGATTCAGGAAGTCCCGCTAAGATCAAATTATACGGACGTACACAAAATAACGTAGGAGGACAAAAGTATTTTATCTGCCTGAGCAAAGATGTCAAGACCGATACAAGTCGTTGGGCACAAGTGTTCGTACTGTAAGTTCGTACTTACGATATATTTCTCGTAGTTATCTACGTTCCTTTCTACAGCGATTTTAATATCTCATCTACCACTCAGCCCAGAGGTTGGTAATAGATTGAATGAAAGCTTTCTTACGTAGGATAATAAATACAATCCCCACTCTAGCGACCTTGTACGCCTGAGGCGTTATAAATAAACAATGTTTATGTTTGAGTTATTTATACGTAGGCAAAACGAGCTAGTAAGTATTTTTTTATGTACTTGGCGTCGCGTCGCTTGATATAAATATCTACGCGAGTTCCATTTAATCGAGAATAAATTCGATTATAATAATTTTCGAGAAAGAAAACAAGTGAAAAATGAAAATATCTTTTACCTGTATCTTATCTTGTTGCGTGTAAAAGAGAAAAGATATGATATCTAATACTATATATTTTCATGATCTGAAAGAGAGCATACGTTGATTATATAGTTTCGTTAATTTCTATATTCGATCTATGTACATGTAAAAAATATCTATTTATATATTCGGTGTATAATCATGCACAATCTTTACTCCAAATTGTCGATTGACAATCGATAAGTCGCAAATGAATTAATACAAAAAAAAAATGTCGCGAAATGATTTCAATTATGCACGTGAAAAAATACGCACACAAGTGTAACGAATTGATAAATCGAGCGGATAAGAAATTGATACAACGATGGGTATGTTTTAATCGCAGGCCCAAATGCAAAACGTGCCAACCAATTAATAATAAGCGGTTGCAATTAATGCAGGCTTAGAATTACACACCGAAAAGGAACTTACTAAGGAACTTATTCTCGAAACTTTTCTAAAGCCCAATGACAGCTCGCTGAACATAATGATATATACGTAATTGGCTTGTTTTCTTTTCAAAAAATTAATTAAATAATTTTTTTCTCGATTAAACGGATATATATATTACATGAAGAAAAAAACCGACGGGGAAAATCAAGAATTAATTGAGAAATATGATCTTATTTGCAAATTTTTGTATCGTAGCACATTTATCGTTGTTGACAGAAAAAAAATAGCAAATATTATATTCGCTATGCGTATAGAAGTAAGAAAATATATTAGTATAATAAATATATTTTTTAAATGTAATATAAAATTTATTTTCTTTTGTATCGGTAATTCTTTAATGTTAATTATTAAGCTTCTCATTACTGTATCTCGAATACCATTTTATATGAATTTTATAAGAATAGACACATTGCAACTATGATGGTCTCAATTTCATATTTTCCATACGCTTTTCTTTTCTTGGTCTTATCACTCTGGTTTATGGGCGACCTACGATTAGCCAATAACCAGCGAATCGCATTGCGAGTTCTGCGATTAAGTGATCATTAAACCTTGATACGGGAGAAACATAGCCGCGCGTTTTAACCAAACCTGGTGGTTATGAATTCCAACGTCGTGTAAACGAAAAAATGATTTACTCGCTCGGCGTTAAAGCAAGTACGAAGGAATGTTAAGTCATTAATAATGACTATATACGCTTACAGTGCAAAAGGTCGAGGCAAACAAATGGCGTTACTTCACGAAGAGGCCTCGTCAATCCTCGCGATACCCGCGAGGAATTTTGTTTACATAAGGAGAAGGAAATTTATTATCGCAAAGATAAAGAAAATTAACGAATCATTATTTCGCGAGCTATTATACAATATATACAGGAGAAAATATTTTCTAACGCCAGCCGTTTTAATATCGTTATTTCGTAAATCATATACACACATTTAGAGAAAGTAAAAATAATCGCTATGCTCTCATAGTTTCTTATCGCACTCGAAAATGTCTAATAAAAAATTATTATATATTTCACTGGCAAATTAATACATCGAATAAAATAATGACACAATTAAGCCACGTAAATTCGTCAAGTATTATTATCATCATCACGCAGGATTCGTTATACGATTCGCTATTATTAGCCGACAATATCAAGCAACGGCTAAGTAAGGTCCTCTCGTCGACTCGCCGTTACGTTACGCAAGATTAACCCGTCCTCCGCTCTCGTCCGCCCAACTCTATATGTACGTGTCGATTGACGGTGTGCCATGTGCTGTTTTGCAACAATAATGTAGCTATGCATACGAATGCATATAAACAGCCTACTCGATTACCCGCTCCGATCGCTCGGAGAAAGAATTATCCGAGAGACGCGCGTTGGAGGTCGAAGACGTGGGATCGAACAACTTGTTTTGCCGACGCAGCACCAGAAGGATTACACGTACGGCGTTGGAGAAAGATCAGGGAGGAAGGGAAACGAGAAGCGAGAAAAAAAAAGAGAGAGAGAGAGAGAGAGACGAAAAGGATTGAGACACGTGTATGTATGTACAGAATAATTATCCAGCCTACTGTGTCGGCCATTGTTGCCACGCAAATCATTAACGAGCTGTTGGCGCGCGGAGAAGGTGAGAATGAATATGTTGCGGCTCTGAGAAAAAAAGAGAGAGGGAAAAATTTCATTCCCCCTCCGAGTGGAATATATATTAAAAAAGCATATATGTATAGAGAACGAATGAATTCTACAATATAATAAAGAGAAATATGTTCTTCTCATAAGAAAGCTCGTTAACACTTTACCTCTTTCTCTCCTTCTTTATTTCAAATAATTCTGAAATTATCTTAAAATTAGGCGAAAAATTCTAATCCTCAAAACCTATAACATCTATTGTATTAAACCGCAATAATAAAAATTCGTAAAAAAAATTAAAAAATTCGTTCAGGAATGAGATAAAAAAATTGATTCCCTCGTCATAAATTAACTACCGGACCGGTCTTCGACCAGACGATTCCGATTAACCGACAGATTATTGTGGGAGATCCCGAAAGCGCAGGGGGGCGCAGGTTAAGGTTGAATAAGGTAGAATACGTGGGTGGATGCGCGGCACGTAGGTGGATATAAGGTAGACCAATGTCGTGATGCACACTTGTCGGCAATGACTGGCCAAGCCTCTCGCGAGCTCGTGGTTGCCCCGGGCAATGACACGTATAATATGCAACCGCACCGACCGGTGTAGCATGATTTCGCTCGCCCGATTCGTAGCGAAACCTTCGCGGATCCGTCGGCGTCGTGTCGTCCGCGATAGCAGGAGACACTTTGTTAAAGACGCATAATCGCATTGACCGCTCGATCCAGCTTAAGCGCGACGTCCTTGCTCCTTTTATGCGAGTAGAGAAAATGGAACGAGACGGAGATAAAATATGATTATTGTAAGAATGAATATTTTTCACATTAAAATCTTTCATAAATGATAATTGTATCAATACTGTCGTATATTGTAAAACGTTGCAAAAGTATATGTAAAATCTAAAATCCCGATTGATTGTTTATAATAATTATTTTAGATGCATTCAGTTTAAATACTATCCGACAAAATTTGACATTCTATATTTTGTAAAACGATAATGTGGATAAATATAAATTATTATTTAAAGAAATAAATTATAATTTTCTAATTTTAAAAATAATAATTAAAATAGTTATTTTATAAATAATGTTGTTTGAAATTATCTAAAAGAAAATGGAAAATCTAAAAAAAAAAAAAAAAACAGCAGTTCAATGTAAATATTTCGCTCGATGAAGGATGATGAAGTGGCATGTATGGCAGTTTTTCCAAATATATCCGTAATCCGTCATTCTCGAGAAGGTGCGATAATCACGATTTCAGAGAAATAAGAAAATCAAGATGTTTACGTTTTACATGATCGAGAGAGCGATCGTGTCTTCTTCGCTTTTTACTCAACGAAGTCTGAATAGTACACGGTTGGGGTGGAAATAAAAATGGGGTGAAAATAATTCACGTCGGCTTGGCAATTTCGTGAAACGCCTGCTACGACTTTCTTTGACTTTCAGCCAAGTCTCGATTTCACGAATCGAGCACGAAAAGGAATGCTAATGAGTTATTTACTCGTCGTGTAGTTCTGGACCCCTACACTTTCCTCAATTAGTCATTCAGTCGGCACGCAAAAATGCACTTATAAAAATGCAACAATTTAAACCGTATTTCGTATTTTGCAATGCGGATAAGTACGATAGTATTTAATATTTCAAGTCAAACATATCCAGCGCATCTATCGTAAATTTAGAATAAGTATAGCTAATGAAGTATCTGAACGCGTAATTTATTTTGCAAATAAAATCGTATTTATATATTACGAGTATTTAATTTTAAGGTTCTCGTTAAATCCGCGTTTGTTAAATCGTCTTGGTGCAAACGAATCGTCTTTACAATGCTCTCTAAGAGCAACAACTAAAGCGATAAAATTATGAAGAGACTTTATAATAATTTTGATCACAAATAATAATTGCATATATATAAAATAATAGTATTTACAATTACTCTTTCGTCTTCTTTTTTTCCTATTACTTGTCCTTTATATTATTCAATTCACGCATTTCCAACAATTCTTTCAGCGATATAATATTTCGTTCATCAAACGATTAATTAAAGAGTACAACTTTGCAATACCGATCGCGCTTTAGATGGACGTGGCCAATAAAACGTCGCGACCCGTTACGTGTAATTAATATCGATCTTTATTCGATCGGCGAGAAGCCGCGGGCACGTGAAGGCACGTTCGCTCGGCACGTGGGCGGTTGTTAAGCGGGCCGACGCCGACGCCGCGAAAGGAAAGCTCGTGTCAACGATAACCGGGTTCTCCAACGAGAGACAGAAATTCGTAATTAAGTACACGTGAAATTAGGTTAACCCTGAAAAGAAATGGCGCGTGTTCTCGAGGATATTTCGAAACGAGCCAAGTTTTTGACGCGACATGCAAATCTATCCTATGCGAGCAAAAATCAAATTCTCACCATTGAAGTGTCAACGTGTCATTCGAAAGGGGAGAGGGGATACAGCGCCGAAATTATTCCATTAAATTTGCGAGATTTTACTTTTCTTTCTTTCTTTTTTTTTTTTTTACGTCTATCGCTTTCACTGAAAATTACAAACTAAAGCAGTAAGGCAAAAGTTAATCTATCCAACGATAATCATTTCGGACAAAATCCGATAGCAACGTTATAATAGAGTCGATAAAAGCGTCGTGACATAATTTAATTGTACGCGCTGTGTCCGCGATCGAAATCGTTAGAAACGGTACTTACGGCATTGTATACGGCGTTGTACATTTTTAATGTTAACAACGTGACGTGACGATGAATATGACGAAGGGGAAGGCTTGCATATCGGCACGTCAGGCGCGACCGATCGCATAGCCAAAGAGGCAACAATAGAATCGTTTAAACTTTAATTCCGCGACTAAACTTTAATTAACGCTGACCGTTAACCGGTTAACAGTCGTCGCGATGGGTCGCGCGAGTCAATGAATCGGATCGAATCCAATTTTCCAGAACGATACGGTGATCGTGCGACAAGGGTGTTCCTACAGACATTGCAAATTTTTTGATTCTCGCAATCGACGCGTAAAAAAAAAAAAAAAAAATTAGCTCGCTTATAAAAAAAAAAATAGTAATATTATATTATATCCGACGCCACAGAAAGATAGATGACTTTAAAAAATATTAAATATAATATTCTATATTATTATTAAAGAATTAAAAAAATAACACTTGGAAAAAGTTTTTAAAAATAATGAAACATTCGTTGAATTTTTTTGATTGTTAATAATATTTTTTTTTATAATCGAGTTACTTTTTTATACGTAAAATCGATCCGCGAAAAATTTTGTTTACCGTTTCACATTATTAAAGTTTCTTCCCCCTTTGATTACATGCTAATTGATATCGCACAATTGACAACAATTTCTCAATCTAAATCTAATTATATATGTTTATGTTTTAACAATAATACAGATTGTGTAAAATGTCCAAGATTCGCAAAGATTGATTTGAACTAGTTGTTCAAATAATGATTAAATTTCACTGCAACTTTCGTGTCGATCGAATCGCGATTTCAGTATCGGCCAACTTTGCCGATCTCGGAGCCGCGCGAGAACGGCGTTTCCGCGGCCTTTCACTCGAGAAAGAGAGACGCGGGCAGCGCGAACACGGATTCTCGTCTAATACCGTATCTCCCCGCTTTCGTCACTAAACACAGCGACCGTTGACGATCCGCGAATATTGGGAGAGGTCGAAGGGAGGAAACATTAGCCCGACGAGAAAATACGACTTGCGGAATAATTGACATGTTTCCCAGATCGTGAGCGAAAAATTCGCCATCGTGGAAATCGATCTCCCTCGTACGACAATTGCGTGGAAATTTCGAAACGCGAAAATAAATGTGGCTCTGGAGATGCGAGGATTGCGCGATAATTTCTCTCTCGCTTTTCTACTCGCCTCTATTTCGCGGACTATAATATCACAAATTTGACGATAGTCGCGGATAGTCGCAGTGACGGAATGACATAATAACGTGAGAACGAGTTTGCGCGAAATTGCACGAAACCAACCAGGAAGAGAACGAAACGCGCGTTATTCCGCAACGATATCGCGCCGTGTATTAAACATGACGAAATAAACGTACGCGACAAATATTTCGCCATTCGGTAACTTTCCGTAGCGGTTGCAGCGCTATCAACCTCCAGAGATTTAGACGACAATTGCGTCGGGGCTCGATTCAAGTGCTCGCTTGCATAACGCCCGGGATTACTTAATCGGGAATTAAGTCCTCGAAATCCCTGAGACAAGCCTTATTAACGGTCGCGCTAAATAATCTTACCAAAGTTAACTTACGTGCAAGAGAAGCATGAATTTATCGATGCACTCATCATGCGATGATTTATCACTTTTCTCGGTAAACGATGTTAATTCTTATGATTCATTATAGTTGTTTAACATTTTTAACTAGATAAATCCAAGTAATTCTTTCATATAAGTCACGCGTAGAAATTATGAGATGCTGCTTTACTTTAATCTCCAAGTGCACGAAGAAAGTCATGCAGATAGAAGTCATTATAAGATAAGAGGCTAAACAATATATCGCACCATAATAAAGTAAAATATCATTATTCGAGCTCAAATTATAAATAGAGATAAAACAGCAAGAAACAGAGAGAAAACAAGAAAATATTAATTCTTTTTCATGTCAAAATTATTAATAATTATTACATTTTTCTCCTCGTACAAATTTTAAATATTAATTTTTAATATCGCAATCGCTCATAACGTTTTGTGTATCGTTATACTTATAGCGAGGCAACGAGAAAAGCGATCGAAAATTATCGTGCCGACACGTATCGATGGTTATCGCGCGTGCGGATTTTATACCGGCCGACATTGAAATCGAAGGTTGCGCTAAAGTGGAGAGCGACGCGATCAATGTTTTTTTTTCTCTCTTTCTTTTTTACATCCGATGCAACACAAAGGCGTTTCTAGGACGTTTCACGCACGCACGTTGCGAAAATAGCGCTACTGCGATATTATATCTTACAGTAATATTCCATTGTGACGTAACGTGCTATTTGTATCCCTATGGTGAACTGTCAGAGAAGAGATAAACGTCCCTCCCCTCGTTCCGTTTCATTTATAATATATAATACACGATATCTCCCTCCCTCCCTCCCTCTCTCTCTCTCTCTCTCTTTGGAAAATATCTCGATTTGCAATTTACTTAGATAAATTGCAAATTGAGAATGCGTCGCATTAAAAGTATGCTGAATAAAGTAAATTTATAAATAAAGTGTTTATTTTTCAGATTAATGAATCTGATAAAGATAAGGAATATCTAAATTTTCTCAAATCAAAGACAATACTAGCTTCTAATTCAGTGATTGTTATGCAATATGCGATATAACGATATCGCAATGATTTACGCGATTAATCGCGCTATACAAACTCAATGCGATTAACTAAGAATTACTAAAAAAATTAACATAGTCGCTCTTCGCATCGCAAGATGCAAAAATAACGGACAATAAATTTTATTATTAACCGTAAAAGTAATGGGTAATTCAAATTATAAATAACTCGTTAGATAATGTTAGGGCAATAAACAGAGTTTATCATTAAAAGACTTTGCGATAGCAACGAAATGTGCTATCCAACTAATGCGTGGCTAATGATGTATATGCGATCTGTTTTAATTGCATCGATTTATCAGCCGGGTGCTACTCGTTTAATGACATTTCAACGTAATTGTCTCGATCGGGGACAGTCTCGCGTTTATTACGTCAAGGATTCGATCAAGCGACGGCTGAAACGCGTGTGTCCCAAATTAAGATCGCCCAAAGGAAATTGTCGTAAAAAGTGAGGAGAAGATGCGGCAAGAAAGAAGAAACGAATATTGCGCGGCGCATAATGATGCAAAAACACGTCTCCCGCAAAGGCCCGCGTGCGCAATTGCGGCCGCGGTTGCACTTTTCGGTCGCATCGCAATTTAGCACGACCTAAATGACGAAACTAAATATAAACGCGCCAAAGGCTAAAGCGAGACACCCACGTGCGCATCCCCGAGGAGGGGGAGAGCTAGGTTGACACGTTGGTTTTCCCGGACGGTTCTTTCTCTTTCTGTCTGTCTTTCTCTCATTGCACGGTATTCTCGGAGTTGCGGTTGGAGAAAAAAGAAAGATTCGTGTCGGAGACCGCCTCTCGACTTACGTCTGAGATGTACAATATTTAGAAAACTGCGACGTGTCAAATTAAAAACCGCGCCGTCTCGTAAATCTGTGACTCTGAAGCGCTCCATGTTTAAAAAAAATATAACTCTGATAATTTAACATTTTTTTTTTTTTTTTCTTTACTAAGGTACTAAAAATCTTGAAATAAGATCGATCAAGATCGTAAATTATTATTTTATAATATAAGAGTATTTATTACCAAAGTCTTATAAAATACGAAATGATTTTATTTTTGTCCTTTTAAAATAAACTTTTCTATAATCATTATTCGGATACAAAAAGAAAAATGTTCAATATTATTATTATAAAATTATTTTTAATTTTTATCGAATAAATATAAGACGAATTCTATTTTCCATTAATTATAGCTATGCCATATCCAATATTTTCTATATTAGACGCATAAGGTTGTCACGGTTAATAACTTCTCGCGCACATAAGCCGGAAGAGATCGTACCTACAACTACGTGCCGTCGTATTACCGCGCGGAATTAATTTTCGCAGCTGGCGAAAGGCACGAGCGAGAGAGTAAGAAAGAGAGAAACCGGAAGAACGAGTCGTCCGAGACGAACCGTTTACTGCTAGCCCCGGCCAACAGCCCGAATCCGATGCGATAAACACAAGCAAATGCGAAGATAAAGCGTAAAATTAATGACAAAATTGTTATTGCATTCGTATTCGAAGCATATCGATGTATATAAATACAAAAGGTTTAACGTTACGACCTACCGAATATATGAACTTATCTTATGTCTTTATAACTGTCGGTGTCTTCCTGAATATAAAAATCTCTTTCCCCTAAATTTCCCATTTGCTTACGATAGCTTCTTGGCCAGTCGAGTTATTAAGATAAAAGTCTGGCAATAAGGAAAATACTTTACGCTGAAATCGTATAGCTATCGTATAACTTTGACCTAAAAACAGATAAAGTAAGGAGTAACGAACTCGTAAAATGAAATAGTATAGTAAAGCGTCGAATAAATGTGATTATATTAATCGAGTTACTCCTTCATTGATTTGTTTGCACAAATGATATAAATAAGCTTTTGCAGTTTGCGTTCGATCGTGGCATCGAGATATCTGGAATAAATCTACCAGTAAAAAAAACTATGCGGATGTATCATTTTATCTATTTTGATTTTTTTATAAATAATATTTCTACACATAAGTATTCTATTTATAAATATATTTAGGTTTCTTAAAATTTTTCAGATATTATTCGACAATCGAACCGCCGATTCGTATTGTAAAATGTTGCTTGCTGACGATAATATTGCAATTATGAACGCTGATTAATTTGAAATACATCTTCCCTCCTTTTTCTTTGTGAAATAAAATTTCATATATATCTCAAAGATTAAAAATACAAACGACACGTCAAAGATATATCTTATACATATACGAAGGATACCGAGAGTAAAAGATTCTTAATTACCTCTCGAAGAATTCTATTGTATATATTCCAGTGAGCTTTCTTTCTCATAATCGAGAGAATTCTCGTCCGTTTGATGGATCGATTAAATTAGCGGACGCTCCGCTTCGCACGCAAGCACGCGCGCACGCAACGACGCACCTGCGAGCGGCTGCGGCACAGCCAGTCTCTCGGGACGACGTCCGGGTGTCATTGCCCCGTATGCCGCTCCGTCTAGTATACAAGGTACAGGAATAGCAAGGCTCAATCCGGCGATCGGCTTAGACGCGCCGCGCCGCTTCGTCGCATCTGCTCGCGCGCGACCGCAAACGCAATTGCGTCGCCGGCAACAGTTGCGTGTCCTGGCCGGCGAAAGTAAGACATCGATCACCTAATCGTACGAGATCCTAAGCCGGGTAACGAATCGCCTCTTTTTGGGGGAAGAAAACAAACGCCCCGTCGACGCGCGGGAAAAATCACACGTGTCGCGATTCATCGCGAGAAACGTGTGAAAAATATTTATTGCAGAAATAACAGACAAATAATATGATATTATCTTCGTAATTGCTATTAACGACTAGAGAGAGATAAGTCTCGTTGCAGATAAAGATTTATTGACTCGTAAAACTTTATATTATAAGAGTAATCTGATAAACTACTCACACAGATTATATGTGTATGTGTGTGTGTCAAGTGACATTAGATAAGATTCACTGACTCATTGTTTTGAAAAGGCGTTATTATATGCGCAACGTCTAGAGATAATTATTTTAAATGATTATTTAAAAAAAAAAACCGCTTAATTTATTACGTGTATCATCATTTTATATGTCATACTTATTGAATTGAAATTTTTTTCTTTTCACATTTACTTCTGAATCCTTTTGAAAATTATTTTTCAAATTTTTCAAGCCGGATCAGTGGAAATTTCATGATTATTCTCAAGACAATCGTAATCTAGATGAAAAGGATTAAGCGTGATTCATAATCTTCAAACCGTATTATTTAATATTTGACTTTTAGACTTATTACTGCCGGTATGATACATTGTACATTATTATTACAAAGAAATCTGGCACTAAATTTTGATCCGATGAAAAAATTACCAACAATACAATTCAGAAATATGGCGCAAAGTGTGACAGATGGTCCCCTGCGGTGCTTTACGGCTGCTCGTAGAAATACCGCCGCCGAGGAGCGTATAAATCAATCAGAGGTTTACGGTGGTTAACCCATCGAATACGCATCGATTTTCGATGAAATATGATTCCCGTTAACATTCCGTGGCCTCAAAGTGAATTCCATTGTTACGCCCCCATCCATCGCGTAAAACGTTCATTACTGTCAAAGGCATATGTACGATATTCGACATTCGAGTAACTGAGATTAAATATCATCGATAAAGACCCATCGTCGCGTGTGATATTAAAAATCAAGCTCCATTTACACTCATTAGTATAAGTGTATTCATGTGTATTTCATTTATCTTGATTGATAAATCAATTCTTTATTAGGAGTTGAACGATCTTCGATTGTTATAATTATAGCTACATATTAATTATGATGGTAAAATTATTTAATTTTAATTTATCGTAATCGATATTTTTTTCCTTTTGCGATGCGAGACTCGCACCCAAATTAATTAATCAAGAATATTTGATTTTTATTTATCTACCTAAATTTTATTTTGTATTATATTACGTTGGCATTTTTATTTTCATACACTATACGTTTAGCGGAAAAGTTTTCAAAGAATTTCTTATAAGCCTCTTCTCTCATCATAAATTTCAATTTCCTAATATTTTCTCGCGAGATGGTCAGTTTTCGCGATGACTCGCGCCACCATGTTCGCCGTCATAACAGCAATAACGCCGCACAATACGACGCGAAAATGACTCTTTACTGTCGGACGATACGTGTCCGAAGACTACGAGGTACATGACAAGCGATACTTCACCGTCGAGATTAGATATCAACGGTAACAATAAACGCGTCTCCTTCCTTTAATCGAGCAGTTTTCTATGTCAAAACACATGATTAATTAATCACATTGGACTCGTAGCTTGATTAATGGCGTAATTTTATACTACATTATAATCACTAAATCTCTACTTCAATCTCATACAAAAATAACTTTTATTTTATCAAAGTCGTACTCTTCAGCCAAGATACACTCGAAATAGATGGGGGGGGGGGGAGGGGGAGGGTCATCGCGACGCTAATAAACCTTTTCGATATGATTAAACTCGACCGTCACCAACCGCTAATGGCGGTTGATGGTTTGATTTCATATAATAAACATATACGTGTTTCGTCCCGTCACTCTCGGCCACCGGATAACGCAACGCGATATCCTTCGTAAGGGTTAAAAGCTAAGATTTATGTTTAGCGTACACAACCGTAAACAAGCGTCGACCCCGTTAATGTGCCCATCGTTATAACACGCGATCGTCGAATTCATCCGGAAGAATTAACATAGAGCGAGAATGGCGAATATAAATGGACGGAAAAAAGGATATGGTAGACAGAGAGACGGACCCCTCGTATTACGAGCTAGAACAAACTAGGTATTAAAATTGTATCGATCGGGTATATGATGGAGCGATTGCAATTATCGCGTAACGATAAAACGCATTGTTCGAGAATTTTTCTTCTCTTATCTAATAGATGGGTCGAGAGAGAAAGAGAGAAACGACGGATTGTTCGTCGATCGATAGATTGACGGAGCCATCGTGCATTCTCATGCCACGCAATTAAACTCATCGCCGTGATGCGATCGCATTGTGATAGTCTTGCGTATACGTATAATAGAATGTTATATTGTAGCGCGATTCCATGTGTAATCCCGACAGCGGAGAAAATTTATTGCCATTTCTATAATTGAAATCTGTCTATTGACTCTCGATCGCGTGGAGTAGAGAGGCGAAGGAATGCACTTTGAGACACGCGCGAAAGTGAATCTCGTAGAAGCGACGCTACTACGAGAGAAAGGACCGAGTCGGTTTCGCTTTCGCTCGTCCTTCGACTCCGGGTCGATTGATTGCGATTGATGGTAGGATTACAATGAGACTCCTTCTTCGCCAACATTCTACGATGATAACCTTCCTCGCCTCCTCTGTGCGTTTGCCGGTCACATTCGTCACGCCTATCCTAACTAGAATAGAACGATATTAATAACCGTAACGCTCTCTTTCACGGTTAATATATTATACATACGTATATTCCAACATTTTATATAGCGTTTATAATGACAATTGATAATCATACTTGATGGTAACATGAAAAAAAATTTTCTTTTCGGTTTTATAATTTCACGACTATCGCAGCAGGTAAAAACGTTAATTGCGTCGTTTTTTATTATTATTATTATCATTAATGTTTGCAAAGAGATGGCTTCTTATATACGACTATGTATATAAGGTATTCTACGACTCTGGGTGTAAGCTTCTTAAAGACAATCCTTCGACACGCATCAAGAAACACTTCACTTACAATCTTACAAGTTCCGACGACGCTTTAGCTTATCTGGCACTTGGAGGGTCTTTGATCGATCTGCCCCGCGCGAGGCGTGGGTGCCCTAAGAGAGCACGCATCTAAGAAATGTAATCTCGTTTAAGAGGGTTGTAGCGTTTCTACGATCTCCTACCTCTAATCTTCCCCGTGACGCGTATCCTGCGATTGAGAAAGGAAAAATTCCCACGACAATGGCATCACCACCTATCTCGCGAGCCGATCGTTTCGCGGTTCCTCTTTGTTCCCCGATTGGCTTCTCGCCACTGTTTATCGCCAATTGAGAAACCCCCCTGAGAAAGTATTAGAGCGCGAAAATGGCCGAGTGGTAAACATGTCGAAATGGATCGTTTTATAGGTCGAGTATTAACCGGCGACGTCGTCGCGAGCAGAGTCTAGAGAAGCTATTTATAGGGTAACTGACTACGCGTCGTTTCTCCAAGTAAAGTACGCGACTTTCCTTGCTCCGTCTTTCAAACAATTGGCGTTTATTCAAAGTACTGAATAAAAACTGCATATATAAAATGATGTATGATATATTCTCTGAGAGAACTCGCACTATCTTTCAACAAATTCAGCGATCAATCTAGATTTCATAAAAAGAGAGAGAGAGAGAGGGAGAGAATTTTAATCAAAACCACGCATTTGCTCGCGCTAACAAAACGTACAGTGTCTCTCTCTCTCTCTCTCTCTCTCTCTCTCTCTCTCTCTCTCTCTCTCTCTCTCTCTCTCTCTCTCTCTCTATCTCTTTCCTTCTCCCTTTTCCGAGAAATATGATTGGAGTATTTTATTCGCCAAGTACATGTGGATAATCCTAGACAGGATCGAGCGATCGAATGGAGATGGAGAGCTCGCGCTACGTCCTAAGGGCAGAAACCGCCTCTTCGCGCGGCTATCCGTCCTTCGCCTCCTACTCGGAATGCGGCGATCGGGACCGATATTATAGCGATCCGCGCTACCGAGCGCCAAAGGATCTATCGATCGGCGCGATCTACGAGATCGGGTGGCTGCTGTATCGCGGCAAAAGCAGAGGATGGTGGTAGCCAACGATAGGATAACTATAGCCCTTGATAGCCGCGAACATCCGAGTGACATGCTCCGCTCCGCGAGAAGGCCTCAGATCGCAATACACGTTGCTATATACGAGTACATGGCAGATTATAACCACGTGAATTTCGTATAACTACATAATTTTTCCACGTACATTGCAAATCGACGGCTTATAAGAATTATAGATGTTGCGCGAGTTACACTTTTAAATCGCTCGGTGTTATTTAAATAAATAAAAAAAAAGAACCACCCCCACTTATTTTATTTATTGGAAATATTTTATCCGTAAAATTGGTAAAAGCTTCTGGATAGAATCGAGTAAAATTTTAAAAATATATTCCGAATGCTGATAATTAGTATAACGTAGCGTATTTCGGTTTTGAAAAAAATAAAAAATGAAAAAAATCTTTCATTCCTGAAGAGAACAGTTTTTTTTTTTTTTTTTTTTTTTTTTACATTAATTTCATTGTGAAATGTGCTCTTTTCATATTGAATTGTTATACGATCCAAATATCTACGATGTTACATTCATCTTTCCTCAAACAACTTTATACGATTGTATCTTATTAAACGTATAAAAAGTAAGAGAAAAAGTTTATCGATACATTTACATCGTATTCTTGTAATAACACGGCTAATACGGAATAACGTAAAGAAGAAATACGATTTCTCTACCAAGGCACACCCAAACGTCGCATTCTATTTACAGTACTGATGTAAGAGAAAGATAGAGACTCGGGGAAAAATACGAGAAGAGAGGAGTGAGATCGCAAACCGAAGGAAGCAACATCATTCCTATGCACGCTATGTAACGATCCATCACCCATCATCGACCATGGCAGCGCGATCTTCGCAACCAGATTATGCGTTCCTATATATATCTACCTACTACCTACCCTTCTTTACATCGTTCTAGATTAATACGTGATCTCAAAGTCAACCAACACGCACACGTGTTTCACGTGTCAAATTGTCAATAAATAAAATTTTCTTCTATTCAATAAATTTTTTCTTCAGATTTCTTTCATGTGTGAAAATTGTATAATTGTATGTGATATTAAATATTTAATCTATTTTTTTTCTCTTCTTCTTTTTACTTGATGTCGCTTGAAATGTTACCATTTCCAACAAGTGCTCCAATATTTCAAATATATATTTACTCGCCCACGTTATTTAACATACACAAATTTTACATTATATTAAAATTAAATTAAATCTTTCTAATACAAAATCATTTTTACTTCCTCATAGAGAAAGCTTTGTGACAAAATTTTTTTTCCAGTTTTCTATGCCAATGTGTTTAGAATGTTCCAAAATGTCATATTCCTAAAAAATGTCTGTCTGTATGTATGTATGTGTGTATGTATGGGTGTATGTACGCAATTTTTGAGATATCGGGTTAAATTTTTTTTTACATGGATAGAGTGTCATTCGAGGATGGTTGGTATTGAATTTGGTGAGAGAAGGTTGATTTTTTATAAAATTTTTAATTTTTTTTAGAGATGTCTGTATACATTGTAACTTTCGCAAATTTTCAGATATCAGGTTCAATTTTTTTAGATGAATAAAGTATTATTAACCGGATGATTGCTACTGAATTTCGTGAGTATCGATGAAAGGGTTTAGTTTTTATAAAATTTTGAATTTTTTCAGAAATGTCTGTAACTTTCAAAGAATTTGAGATATCGGATAAAATTTTTTTACATGTATAATCTATAACGATTATATAAAAGTAAAAAAAAAGTGTGTAAATTAAAAAATATTGCTTCTTTATCTTTTTATTTCGTTGACAAAGCTTCCTCTATGAGGAAGCAAAAATTGAAAAAACCGCATGCTTAAAACAGCTTGAGCTTTGTAAAATGCATAAAATGATGAGGCTTGCAATGTGCAAGTTTCTAATTTGCCCAACTCTACTTGTTTCTCTATTTAAATACGCTTTTTTTTCTATAATAAGACAATAAATTATTTCTAAACAAGTTATGTAAAACTATTTAAAATTAAAAAAAAAAGAATGCGATAATATTCCTAAAACACACGGAGCCAAATAAAAATCACGAGACTAACAAGTTAATGTATTTTTCGTGACACAATGATATTTCATAAAGATATGCTCAAATTATAACGAATAAAGATGAATGGCGCGAGTTAAAGAGCCTTATCCCTGTCGACATAATCTGCAGCGCGATTTCTATTTCTGATCGAAGAATATGTTCACAAATGGCTAGAAAGATTATGCAATTTCGATCGACTGAACCGGTTGCTCGGGTTGCTTGTTCGTTATAATATACACGCGAGCGCGCGTGCATACACATACACGCGGCATTCATCTCAAATGTTATTTCGCATTACACGAGTGTAAATAACAGCCGATTTCCCTCTACCTCCGATTACCCCGACGGAAGATATAGATGCCCGCAATCATTGCGATCGTCTATCGTGAATGTGGCTGATAAAACTTCATTATTCCACGATACGTAACGCGAAAAAAAGAGAGCGGGTTTTGCATCCGTCGAATGTGTACGGCTGGAATTTAACGCGTGACAACATTAATAACGGTAACGATGCTGTAATCGGGAACACGTTCGTTGAACGTAAAAAGCACAGGCAGGTAGAGTAAACGAGAGTAAGAACGGATGACTTCGACACAGAGAGAGGGAAGAAACGGAAAAGATTCGTAAACCGGCCGTAAATGGGAAAACACTTATATAACGAAATACATAAATTCCAACTCGACGAACGTAACGAGAAATATCAAAAAATACATTTATGATATAACACGTGTAATAAATATTATTGCAAACTAATGTTCCGAGAGAAAAAAAGAAAAAATACAAGTATTTTTCATTTAAAAAATGAACTATAGAATCCAGTGAGAAAATATTTTATTACAAATATAAATCAATCTCAACACACTGTTGAGACAAATAACAAATATCGTATAAAATCGTGAAAAAAGTATAGGGAAGAGATCTTATTAAACTCCCGATTTTTAAAATCAAAACTTTCTCGAAAACGAAAATTCGACTGAAAAGAAGTCTACGTTCTCGACTCTATTTTTACGCAAATTTTCCCCTTTTTTTTTGATTGTACAGTAGTACGCTCTGTATACGAAGATATCGTCCGTTACTGTTTTAACGCCTGGCGGGACACGATAAACGGATAAATCGCTGATGAGACAACGGCGGCGAATTGTTCGGTATCGTTTTGCCATGCGCGATGCGAGATCTCGGTAACACGCAGCCGCCCGACGCGCCATGGGTGCAAATCGTTGCCCGACACCCCGTACAAGGAGCCGAATGAGATGAGAGAGAAGATTATACGGTATGAACCAGCAGGCAGGGGGCATCCTGTCCATCAAGGACACCTTCTATGCCTCCCTGGCTCCACCTCGTGCTTCACTCCCCCTCTCCCCGATCCTTCGCCACCCTCTGTACCCTCCCGCCCCTCCTATCCCCGATAATCGTCCATCTTCTTCATTCTTTTCCTCTTCTGGTCGATCGTCCCTTCCACTTTCATCCTTTTCCACTGCTCATCCGCTGTGCGCGGACACGTCGCGGTGCCTACTCTACCTTGTATTACTCAAAAATTATTTTTCTCTCGGCACACGCCGAGAAAAAATAGAAGCCTCGATCTTCTCAATCTAATTAAATTAAAATAAAGCGTTCCTCTTTTTTTTTGCCCTTTACATCTAAGTTATATATAAAATTGTGTATTGTATAAATACTATTATAATAACGTATTATTGTATATAATCGCATATAATTTCTCGCGTTTTTATACGATATTAATCAAGATTTATTTATTTATGGAAGAGACACGCGTTACGTCGTGTTTGACTACATGTTATCGATGTAGACAACATGTTTAATACTTATATGAACTGCAATGTTTCGCTACTCGCACACTTTGCACGACAATAATCGACGATGTGAGAAATGACGCGCGTCACGCGAGCTAATTCCATTATTTATACTTAATGGAAAATGATGGATGTAGGAGCCGCGTCGCGCTTTTCCTCGCATCACGAGGTATCGTGTATTTTGAGCAGGGATACGTTGCGGATCCAACGTATCGATTACGGATTCGATCCGGTATCGATGTACATATTACATTACCTGTAGGGAAAAGGCGCCATATCGCGAGAGAGGATTAACTCTGCGAGCAACGCGTCCTGCAAGATATCTGTTCATAGAGAGCAACGAAGGGAAAAAGGTGGGTGTCGCGGATTAGTTTTACAAATCTATTCGACCGCTATCGTATAATTCATTGAGCTTCGATTGATTCAAGGTAACCGATCGATCGGCGCTCGTCATTCGATTTGAATACGTCGATATTCTCTCGCATGGAAATTGAGTGAAGGCGATCGAATCGTTGAATAAAGATAGAGAGTATTATTAACGAGACGACCCATTCGATCTCCTTTTTCAAAATTTACGATCTTGAAAAAAAAAAGATGATAAAGAAGATTGATACAAAAATTACGTATACATTCTTGTATTTAATGATGCAAATTCATTCTTTTCTGCAAAAATTAGATTTAGAACATTTAATATTGAATATATCGATAATTCGGCATTTAATTAAAACTATCAAATGATATTAAATCCATTTAAAATTCAGAATTTTAATTTCAAGATAATAATCCTATTATCTCTCTCTTCCTCTCTCAGCATCTTAAAATCCTTCAATTATTAATTGCTTATAATTGAAAGATCGATATACCGTAAATTATCTCCTTAAGTTACGCTCTTAAATTCAGCTTTTTGGTATACCTGCCTCGGATAAAGCGAGATACGTCTTGTCGAAAAGCAATTGAAAATTTGCCGTTCGAAACAACCTGTCTAATTGTGACCTTACGATTCCAATTTCTATACAAACGACCAGCGCGTTTGACGCTTTCCTGGCATTGCGAGAGAGAGAATGATCGAGACAGTCGATTGATTATAAGAATGTGATTTTCATTTTGTTGGATATATTTATAGAATGCCGGACGCACGCGGGGATTCCGTATTCTGTCAACGGGCTATTGTCAACGAGATGCGCTCTCGAGTCACGACACTTGAAATTCACTGCTGCGTATTCCAATCTACGCGAGTTGACTGAATCATTGCAGAAATATTTTACTGCCGCAACATATTTCTTCGTAAACGTTATTAAGCAATGACGGCGCCAGAAATATTTTTGCGAGTATTAACGCGATCCTTCTTGGGTGATCTCTGGTGTGTGTGTGTGTGTGTGTGTGTGTGAACAGCGACTTTAAAAAAAAATATTAGATATTCACCTTAATTATTTTTTTATAGATAAATTATTCCTTATCTTCAAGAAATATGAAAATATTTTTGAAAAATGAAAAAGAGCGCAATAAATATGCCACGATTCGATTCTCAAATATAAGAATATGTAACATTTAACTGTTTGTAACGTAAGAAGATAATAGGCGTATATTATTGCCGTTTGTTAAGACACAGCGATAAAAAATAAAATATTAAAATAAAATCACTCAAAAGGTGAAAGACGCCTCCGGATTGACGACGAATCGTTTCGGGAAAAGAAAGCTACTGAACTTTTTACGTTCCATCGGCTCGCTTCGCTGTTCCTTTCACGATTCATCGCTGGGGAAGCGACGACGCGGCGAGAGAGCAGCAGGAGGAAGCGTAAAACAAACTTGTCATTTTACATTCGTTGCGCGGGGCTCGCTTTTTGCAGGTAGCGCGAGCGGCATACAGCAAGAGAGTCACTTAACTCCTATTACTATTCCAGGTGAGTTATCGGGGGAAAGGAAGAGAAAGAGGGGCAACTACCGGGACGCCCTCGTATCTACCGCGAACGCAGGGGGGAAGATAGGGGGAAGGATAGAAAACGCGACGACGCTCACGAGGATCGGCAACTCGACTCGATAACGTCAAACGCACATGGCTGAGCCTGGAAAATTCACGACGCAATTAGCACGGTCGAGCGAGAATCTCGATTTAACGTCCATTCGCAACGTTACGCGATTGTACATTATTGCCTAATCCTCGTAACGCGGCGCCGATCGTTCCGATAATTCTCGTTCGAAGAAGCCAACTCGAGCGACATTATTCCCGATTAAAAGCGGAATGCCAGAAGCTCCCACGCGGAGCATCTGGTATTCGCTGATATGCGTGTCATACGGAGGATACCTCGCGATTAAAATTAAAGAACTTTAAGGTAAAATATTTTTAAAAAACACCATTGGAACCGGATTTGAAAAGCCACGCCAATCGATAACGTGTCGCAGGAAACGATCGTTAATTAAACGTCATCGATCACACTTTGCTGGATCGCGAACGTCGTAGTTGATCGCGGTGTCGAACGACGTAATCCCGAGGTACGAGAAAGCTGGATAAACCGGAAGGGAGAGGATGAAGGATGAAGGGGAACGGGGATAAAAACGGAGGCAATCGCTTGCGAAACAACGCCTAGTTTCGCGATTGGTTCTGCCTGAATTGTTAGCGTTTATTCTCCAATGGTTGCGGCCGTGGCCCTTCATGGCCGCGAACGCGCGATTAGACGATCCTCCGAAATCGGTACAATCGCGTAGAAATCACGCCGAATCTTGCCTGTCGACATTCGACAATTAAAATACTACATTCACGATAGGATCATTGTATTAAGAAAATAAATGCATATGTAAACGGACAGTATTTCGAGCATTATTTAGCGTGTCGCGTGTAATAGAGAGAGAGAGGCAATAACGAAACAACGCGAGAATCGAGCGATGAAAAAAGGTAAAATGAAAAAAAAGATCACCTAATTTAATGTGTAATAATTGCGAAAGAAGACTATTTACATAAACACATGCTCCTTTTCATCGGGAAATTTTCTTCAAATTTTCAAAGGCTAACGAAAACATCTCTCGCATTATCGTCGGAATTTTTATATAAATTCACTGTAGAATTTTCATAAAGCGCGAATAATAATAAAACAAATACAACTTCGTTATATCTTCGAACACTCGATGATACTCGTGATAAACGTTATCCCGTTTCCTAATAACGATATTAGTTGGCCGTATCGTTCATCGGGGATCTAACGGAATACCTATACACCTATCTCAATTTACTCTTGTAACACTTGGAATACCTTGACGACAGCCGCACAAGCTAATAAAAGTCGCGCGATTATTTCTGCACAAGATAATTCGCCGCGATGACGGCAATGTCGGCAATTCGAAACGCAACGATTACGTAACTGCAACTAGCGAGAAGGAAGCGATAAAACTGAGTGCCAAAAGAAAAGAGAGAGAGAGAGAGAGAGGGGTGGGAAAAAAAAGAAAAAGGTTTTTTACGATCTAGCATCATCTTTCTTAATTTATCAGCGACAGGTGGCAGGCCCGCGGGCATTCGTTACGATACCGGTCCAAGGATGATTTCGCGAACGGGTAACAACGTCAAAATGTGAAAGGGATATGTCGGTCACGTGAGCCGGTACCCTGTTTCATTCGGAGCCTTCTTTTCCAGTATCGCTGCTTCGTAAAGCGGCCGCGATAAGATTGCCATGCGAATTTATGCGGTATTATTAACGGTAGCGTGAGAGCAACAAAGATGCCATCGCGTTCTGTGCGCGCCATTTATTAAAGGCTACTTTGCTATATTAAATATTTGCAAAATGATATTCACGAGATAAATCAAAGTCAATATCGGTCAATAAATAATTTTTTCGAATATACAGTACATATTTTCTTTCAAATTTACTTTTTCATTTAATTTCTATTATATACGTGTCGTGTGTATGTGTGTATATTTATTAAATTCACCAGGTATATAAATTATTTTATCAATTATATATATAAAATAATTCCGTATATATATATATTTATTTATTTATTTATTTACGACATAAATAAAAAGTTTTTAAATTATCGTTAAAAAAAAAATCTCGTAGATAGATATTTCAATTTAAAAATGAATAACTTATTAACGAATTATAATAAACACTCGCGAGAAATCCTCGCGGTCAGCAAATAATTTGTATTTCAGCATCGAACAATTGCAACGGAGACACACAATCGCTCTCACTTTCGGTCGGAAGTAGTTTTCGCAATTCGAGATAAGGGGGCTACATCGGTCGTTGGCAAGAGAGTTGGTCTTAATAATTTGCGAAGAAATCTCCACGCCTTTCTCTTGTCTCCATTTAAATGGCGAGGCGATGAAGTGGAGCAGGAAGTGCCTTCGCGAAGCCTGAGAACCGTTTATCCGGCAGTTTCCTGCTCCGCAACCGTCTGCAATTTTCTGTCCGTTGCTAAAATCGTGTCTAGAGCGCGTCTAAATTGTCGGTCCGCTCCTTATTTTTTGCCTTCGTCCGCAAAAAGATTGAACCCCCCATCTCGAAATAATATCGATCGCGGCACGCTTCGATATAAAATTTCGATTAAATGTTCAAATTTGCGATACTGAAATTTGTGTGAACGAGTATGAAAGGATTTTAGTAGAGAAAATCGTAAAGTAAAGTAAACGAGATTCACTTCAATTTCAAGTGAATATTCTCCCATGGGAAGAGATATAATCATTTTTAATTTTCGTATTACATTACCTTCTCTCTAACACGCAATTTATAAATTTCGAAAAATTTTGCTGAAACAAAGAGTAAAATGGAGTAATTTTATTGCAATAATTAATTACGATAACTGTTATGCCGAATGTGTACAAATTTAGCAAATCAATTTGAATTATCTAATAAAGTTAATACGACGATGAGCTGATGAATCGGCTAATAAAGAGTTTACAAGGCCAGAGAGATACATGTCGTAAAAAAAAAAACCCAAATCACATGATTCATTTTCATTCAACATTATCGCTCGACATTGTGCCTACGCGATTGTACAAACGAGTGTGACAACCCGGTGGTGTCACGTATAACAAAAGAAGAAACTATAGATTCCTTCTCGCGTTACACAATGTGCGTGTGCGTCAAATGACGTGGGAACGCGTGAGGTAGGCGAACGCATTGCGTGTCTCTTCTGTATCGGTAAGAAGATACGGTAACCCGTATTTATCGATCATATCTGACTTGGGAAATCACCACACATACAGATACCCAAGTATTATCTGCAAAATCGGTTTTATGAAAACTTCGCCAAACATAGATGCTTAGTTTCAATTTCTAATATCGTATAATTTCTTTACTTCATTTTATATATGTATACAGAGATAGAAGAATAGAGAATTCAATAAAATTTTATTGAAATATACACACACACTCGCATAATCAGTTTTATATTATAATTCTATTCTCTGAAATTCTCAAATTTCAAAAGTTGAAAAAATTTCCCTTTTCTGAATATAAAATATTTCTTTTTAATTCTTCCAAAATTTAGTTTCGTGAAACTGTATCCTTTTTTTTTTCTATTATTATTAAGCGGTTCGAACACAGAGAAACCGTATCATTTTTTTAATTTTTTTTCTATAAGAAGAAAGCTTGTGCACGGAAGACCACACGAGAGTCAAAGTTTTTCATTCGGTCGGGGATCGAAGCGGACTTTCAGGTTGTTTGGGACCGGACGAGGAGAAAAGACATCGACCTCGTAACAGAGACGCGCTCAAGGTTTCCGAGGGGGCATAATCTCCTTACGCTACCTTTATCAGGATGACGTGCCTCTGCCCGATGCGCGAGGGGGGCCCACAGCAGTATACTCTCTGCGGGACCACTTTCTCCAATTTGTCATCAATGCGGCGACCGGGGCGATATATCGCGATATTAATTAATATTGCGCGCATGCGCGTCCACATGCATGCGGATCGCATAACGCGCATAACGCGCCGCTCACGTTTCACCACGTGAGAAAACATGCCGGGAGCAGGTGGAAAGTTCTGCGCAACACAATCGCGTTACGATCGCGTTTTCGACCGGCACGAGGGACCACGTGCCCGTAAATCATCACGGAAATGAAAAGTAACGCCCGCGCCGACTCGACTTTAACCGAGCGATAGATCCTTTTTCCTACATTTGTTAAGGATACAGTGTCATGGAAACATATATCTTTCCCTAGCATTTCCCGATTAGATTTATCGCTAATAAAACGATTGACGGAAGATAAAAATATACTACAATAATTGCCAAATTATGATACCAAATTGCACATTCATATCGATTTTATATTGATATTTACATGTCGCGAAATTATAAATAAATCAAATGTAAATTATCTAAATCACCGATCGTGTGACGAGATTCAAAAGGAAACTTTCGGCTATCGATCCTTACCGAAGACACGACACAAAATATTAAAATGTAGGATTACTTTCCAAGTCGGTTCGCGATAGTCGGTATGCTTTGAGATATGCACCGCGCGGCCATTCACGGCGATGCACGTGCATCGAGAGATCCGCGCGTGTATGTACGTCATGCGCCGACATCACCGTCGAGTCGGATAAGATCGGGGACAGGTGGAAAGTTCATGGCTCCTACACCCGCGATAGTTTGATCGTGCTTCGAAAAAGCAGAGATTCAACTCGGCTGATTAGAATTAAAAATTGTTGTATTCGCGGTGATTAATAACAAAAACTAGGCTAAAGAGAATGTGGGAATGTTCTCGATTATCACGCTGGTGTTGACTCCTCGATGTATACATTAATATGAATAATACGTATCGTCTCTTTAACCCTTTCAGCAACAAATTTGATTTTTTAAATCAAAATTTAACAAGTGATTTTTTTTTTTTTATTTGATTAATCTTAACATATTTTCGCATAGTCTGATATATCCTAAGACTTTCAAATAAATTTTTAGTTTCAGAATGGATTTTTTTTTTTTCAGAAATAATTTAAATATTTGATTATTTAACTGGATTTTTATTTATTACACGATGATGAACTGATTCATGCCACTTGTAATAAAATAGTTTGATTAATAAGAGAAAAAAATAAGTGATATTTTATCCGCATTTTTTATAAAAGATATCACGCGCAAGTGTGAGTGTAGTGTGTGATGAAGTTTTTTTACGAATACAAAATCTACGGTTCTCAATGAGTGGACTATAATTAAAGACGGCGCGTATCAAACAACAAACGGGATATCTTAAAGAATCGAAAACCGTTTGCCATCCAACAGACACTCTTTTTGTCCAGCTAAAAAAAAAAAAAAAAAAAAACTATCATCGATATTCGCCAGAAATCTTCCTATTCACGTAACTCGGCCTTTCATCTCAATACTATTCCATCTACTTGGCATTCCGTTTTCAGATCCAGTTTTTTAATTTAATCCCACGCTAATTTTATAGAGTCAAGAAGGTGCGTTATATATTCGTACTTGTATAATACTTGAGTTTAATTATCTTAACCATGATTCGCGAAAAAAATCTATCACTTAGATTGTATATTCACTTACGTAATATGAATGCGTATATATTATATATTATTATTGTATAAAAGATATTATAGTTATTTATATAAAAAAGATTAAATTATTAAATTTAATTTTAGCGATTTAAATTATACAGATCTGAAGGAAGTGTCGCTGCAATTACGTTTCGCAACAATTTTTTAAATAATGAACAAACTGAAACGCTTTCAAAAATTATTACCGCTGATAAGATGCAGAGAATAGATTTCTTTATTCATCATATATCATTGATGAACGACGATGAGTCTACGAGTTTTTTTCGGATCGATTCCAGATGCCAGAAGGAACTGACTCTTCCGGCATTCTTTTTTTACAATATTATGTAGAAGGATCACGGCGCGAATTAAGTCCATTACCGAGCACTTAATTGACAATTTCAAGTCGCGTTAACCGCGTCATAAATCGGAGAGTAACAAAATCCCGGAGTCGTGTACTTTCTTGCCTGCATTACGATAATCGGCTGTTACGTTGACGAGCAAAGAGAAGAGAGGGAAGAGAAGGAGAAAGAAGGAAATTGAATGGCAAGGGATCGATACGAGAAATATCGGTTATACGCCACACATACACACACACACACACACATTCTCCTTTCTCCCTCTTTACTCACTTCTTTTTTATTCCTACATTTCTTCCACCGCCCATTTGATCGACAGGACTACGCGTGTGCGCAAGCCCTATATAAATAAACGATCCATACATTATTTATAAATCGTTTATGCACCAACGGCAAGGTCAGATAAGATCTAAGGCCTGCCGAGAGCGAAAGAAAGAGATATACGCTCGGTGTAACGTATGCGCGGGACTCTCTTACGAGGGTATTACGATCTTTGCAGAGTGACCTATCGTCGAGTCGAGCCTTCGCCAGGTCGCCGACGACGAATGGGAAAGCCTTAGGAACGAGGTCGAAGACGCGAAGAGATCGGTACAAGAGAAGTCGGACATGAACGCGAGTCGTGAGACGCTTCGAACGTATTTTTAGATCGATCGGATAATTAAAAATGTCGTATAGAAGAATTAAAAAAACGGCTATATAAACATTCAACGCGTGTAAAATATCGCGACGACGATATCGTTGTCATCAAGTATCACGGCGAAAGAACGAGACAGAAAGAAAGAGAAAGAGGAAACAGCGAATCATCGAGACAACAAGACCTCTCTCTCTCTCTCTCTTTCTCTTTCTCTAAGATGGTACGTTATGCCGATTCGATTGCAGATAATATGCGATTAGGCCCGCGGGTGTTACATCGATCGTAAAAAAAAACGCAAGGAAAGGCTGCACTGGCTGCAAAGAGTGCTCATTAAATACAATGCAAACTAGGGATAATTCGAGTTACAATCGAGATTAATTCAAATTATTGTATAACCAAAGAGAGATATTTTTTTTTTAATTAGACGGTGCAGAATATTATCGTTCGTGTAATTCAATAAAAAGAAATTTCTTTGTCACGCGACATATATATCACGATTTATGTAATGACATGGTTGAAAATAACGATGAAGAGCAATATTATTAAATTCTCTTGTGTAGTATTTTAAAAAGGGACAGAGAAAAAGAGCTATATATACTTTTTTACATATTGATTTAAAATCATGTAAAAATTGATTCCTCAATCAACGTGTTAAAAAAATAAATCAAATATTACCGCATTTCGATGAAAATATTTTGGCGATATCTAAAAAATGTACGAATGTAAATTTTAAAAGAATTACAATAAAGTGTCGAATGTTGCGACGCCGTCTATTATCAAAATCAGAAACAAATATCATAATCTTTTGATTATAGATACAATCGAACGAGATTATCAGATTAGCGTTCCCTGCCGAAACGAAGATGCGGTGCGACAGCGACTTAATGTCCCTCGCTCATTACGATCGTAAATTATCCATCCGCTTCAAGCGGGCACACATCTCGACGAGCTACCCTCTCAGATCCGTAAACAATATCTAGATATAATAGAGCAGCCGACTTGTGTTTAGCCTATCACGAAGTGGATGTCCTTGTCGTGACCGTGAGAGGCTAATTGCACGAGGTGGTGGTCAGCACGAGGACGAATGTTGGGAAAGGATAAATGGTTCGGTGGTGCTGGGGCCCCGATGGTAATGGTGACGATGATGCGAATGAGAAGACAAAATATCGCGATCCTTGTAGAGGATGTCGCCCGAAGAGCGGCAAACAGCTTCTCGGCCGCTTCATTTTGTTTTTTCACAGCTTCACCATCCATCATCCTAGGTCCCTCCTCCCCATCCCCTCTCTCTCTCTTCATCTCACTCTTTCTCTCTTTAAAGGACGCCTCGGCGCGCGATCCTGAACGTGGGACGCTCGCTTATAAGCTTCATCGAAAAGACGGATGACGCGAAGGGTATTAAGTTTTTGTATCTTCTAATATTTTTTCTACGCATTGCGTAATGCGTATCGCAGCCGCGAGAAAGAAAATCGTGAGAGTGGAAGCTGGGGCGAAAAAAAGAGAGAGAGAGAGAGAGAGAGAGAGAGAGAGAGAGAGAGAGAGAGAGAGAGATTAACTCCGAACGATTTTTTTTTTTTTTTTTTTTTCAATTTTTAGGTAGAGTTTATCATGAATAATGGCCGAGCGCGTTTAATTGATGAATTATTTGTCATGTCTTTCGACGTATGTAGAAATAAATTTTCATAAAGTCTGTTCGTGTAAAATATAAGAACATCCATCGCGAATCATCGAAATGCGTTCTTTTTTTCTTTTCTTTTTTTTACGCGAAACAAATTGCGGGAAAGCGCGGCACGCTTTTCAAAGATAAATCGCTCGAAGGATCATCGTCGCGCGCAATCGTCGTGACATCGGCAATAAGATGCCGCGAGATAGAAAGTTAAAGGCTACTTTGATGTCACTGCCGTCCACAAAGAGCACTCTCGAAAGAGTTCTCTTCGGCCGCTTTCTCGCGTTCCCCCTGGTAACGCAGACGCGCAGATATCTTTTCTCTAATCTTGAGCGGCGACCCGTTGCGGAAAAACGATCGAGTATCGCCCGCATAGAGGTCTGTAATTTGAGAGAAGAATACCCCGGGTCGGCCGGAAATCTCATACAGAGAGAGAGAGAGAGAGAGAGAGAGAGAGAGAGAGAGAGAGAGAGAGAGAGAGAGAGGATTTCTCGGATGGAGTGAGAAGAAATCCATCTCTTCACGAGAGACATGGGAGATACCTCAGGTGAATATCCCCGCTATACCGCCGATACTCTCTAAAGACGTAAATACGCGGAAATCGCGCACTACCGAGAAGGAGAATTTCTCGTTAAGAGAAACTCCTGTGAATGTAAAGTCCGAGATGGTTCATTCAAGTAGACAGACGAATTTTCCCGGAACTCTCGACAATAAAGTGAAAGGACTCTTTTTATCATCGATCCTCGAACCTAAGATTATATATTTTCGAGAAAAAAGATAATAGAGACTATATGACAGATTGTTCTACTAAACGTTTTTATCCAGCATTGACAATTTTTTTGACATTAGCAAATAATTGGGAGACATCTAGATTTCGTAAGAAATTAAAGATTAAAGTCACGCGAGAAAGATAATAGATGAATGAAGAAATCTAATTTACTGGAATATTTTTATTAACGCTAAAAATATTCGCAGATATTTAAAAAAAAATACAAGATTTTTCGCGCGCGCCAAGTTTTATATATAATTGTATCTTTTATATCTCTTACGGGCGCATTTAGTTCGCAAGCGGCCGATGAAATTGGATTCAATTCATCAACTCCTGGTCTAAAATGGTCTACGAGCGAATATGAATGGCTTTCAAGCGCGATAACGCTCAAACGGAGCTCAATAAGAGCGGCGAAGGCTGATATCGCTCATTGAAATTAATGATACGCCGACGTGGTCTCGTCGACGATAGTGGCGCATTTTTCTTACGTCCTGACAGGTGATTATACCGCTGAGATCTCGGAGTAATTGTTTACGGCACGTTTATTAAATATACACGGTGTCTCGAAAACACTCAATCGATGACAAATGTAGGTTCATCACAGATTACAAGGAATTACGAACGAAAGGAAATAAAATAAACACGATAATTGCTCCAAGCATTTTCAACTAATATCTTCCGTTCGTCATTTCTCGATTCACTGAGTTTTTGATAAAAAAAAATTAAGAATAATTTCACGCACGTTTTTTTTAAATTTCCGAAAAGAAATGATTCTATGTTCCAAGTATGAAATAAAAAATTATCGACAAGACATTAACAATGAGCCTTTGGCTTAAAGAAAGGCCTGAGATCGCGTCGATCCTGCCACAAATCGACCAAGTTTTCAATGAAACCCTTATAAAGGTAGAGAGCCGCGCGTACAACGGCTTCTACGGACGAAGGTTGCGCGAGAGAAAAAAGCTCCGATTCGACGGAAAGAGGAAGAGTGTATATACACCTATACGCCTTTTCTCTCTCTCTCTCTTTCTCTCTCGCTCCCTGCTCTTTATCGGACTCGATTAATCGGCCGGGGGCTATTCGAACTCCGAGGAGGATGAATGCACCGTAAGACGGCGATCCACCTCATCGTCGTTACCTCCATTCACTAGAAACAATCTATAGGCAGTTTCATTTGGCGTCGTCGTCAACCCGGCTTTTCTCCTTCTCCCTCTCTCTCTCTCTCTTTCTCTTTTCTTTCTCTTATACGTACCGTTACGACTGGCTGTCCGCCTTTCAGTAATTCTCTGTCTTTTTGTAACAACGCGTTAGGGATGAGAATGGTCACTCTCGGTTCGTCGTCGATCGTGATTACGGATCGCAAAAAGCTCCATTCGTGCCACGATGGAATCATAATGGACCATTTAATTAATTTCTTCGTCGCCATCTCTTTCTATTTATATATTTACGCCGTCGTCAATTTCGATCTCCCAGTATTTTCTAGTCAGTATAGAAAATGTGCGCGTGAATGAAAAATTTAGATAATTATGTCATCGGAAAAAATCCGTTTTCAAAAGTTGATCTATACGTCACACTAGTCCGCTATTTAATTCATTATTATAAAAACGCGGAGGAAATGTGCGCTATTAGCGTTACATGTACGACGTGTCAACGTCAAGGGTAAGTAGCGAATAAACGTGTCGCAAACGCAGCTTAGCGAAAAGAAGAGCGATGAAGCAGCTCTAACGTCTATCTAAGTGTAATAGCGATTTATCGTGCCCTTCCATCCCGATGTAAAATCAACGGCGTACATAGAGATATTCGCTTTATCTCGTCGCCGGAATGTTTCAGCTTGTAATTGAAACGGCGATTCTCAAAGTCCGTGCTCCCGAAGGCGTGAAACAAATACGCATCGAGATTGAGCGAGCGATACGCGATATATATATATATATATATACATATATACCGCCGGAGATAACAGTACTTTGCTTATGGCTGACGTCGTCGTTTTCCAACTAAATATACGGCTAACAATGGGCAGGTTATGCATGCGGAACGGATAAAGTTTCGACCGACCGGCACGTAAGATCAGAATAAATTACAAACTAGTCCGAGTCCCATAAATTATAAATACCGTATTAAAATATGAAAATATGAATAAAACAATATATATATATATGCAATTGTTTTTTAAATGAATCGTTAATAAAGAGATTTCTGCGTATTTTATCTTCTTTCTTATATTTCAATTATATATTTTACTCTTTATACTCTGAAACGTCATCCTTAATAAATGATGTAAAAAGATTTATAAAAATTGTTCGTTAAATGGTATAATTAAAATTTCTCAGACAAGACAAGTTTCTTCGAAGGGAAATAATTGTATGAATAAATTTTGTACGAGATAATTCGTATCTCGCGTTCAATGTCATTGTTTAAAGGTTTTTCTTTAATCTCGGGGCTGAAACGTGATGCTATTATTTATTTCGACGCTGCCGAAAGTTCTCCGCGATGACAAGCCTAAAATTCTTACCGCACGTATCGACGGCTCTCTGCCTATACGCCCGATGCGCTCTTTAAAACGTAAACACCATGTAATTTTAACACCGTATAAATTCGTGGCGACTATTATTACGCGCATAGTATCGAGCAATCCAATCCTACGCGTCTCGATTACGGTAACGCACATTTTTCGGGACGCTCGTATGATATTCAAGTCATCGCGCTTACAAATTTCAACGGCTATCCCCTCGCAGGAATTCTTCGCCACAGGTTTCGATCTACGTGTCAGATAAATAAAAACCGTCGCGAGCTCAAAGATTTCTGTTAAATATTCGACGGGGTTTATCTCTTTCTCTCTCTCTCTCTCTCTTACACTTGGACGTCTATTCCAAATATTTTTAATAATTAAAAAAAAAACTTTACGCCGTACAATGTGTATATGTTATACGAAACAATTACTTAAAATAATTAGATATTTTGCCAAGATACATGTTTATTATTTAACGATATTTTTTTTAACCCTGTACGATATGATGATATTTTTGTGTAAGGCGAATACGACATATATATATATATATATATATATATATATATATATATATATATATATATATGTGTGTGTGTGTGTGATCTTTATCGTTTATATTAATAATTTCTGGTAATCGCGACAAAAGCAGCGGATGCGTTTGGAGAGAAATTTATATTCTGCAAGCACGCGGATATCTGCATTATCTCGTATTGTACGTATATTATACGTGTACGTAGATATAATCACGAAATCGTAAATATCATAGGGAATGTTTCGAGTCATGTCGAATCACTGAACATCTCGCTTACTCAATTTACAATCATGTATGTTGTAAGGTTATCGTCTCTCGATAGCTATCGTTTTGTACTTGTATAACGGTAGAATAATTTTCTAAATGCATATGTGTACGTTACTTTAAAAATATTCATAGTAAATAAATGCGGAATTTTTAATTCTCGGATCAAAATTCAACAAAATTAGCTAATATTCATTATAAAAATTAAATATAGGAATTAAGAATAAAAATAATGCTTATAGAAATGACACGCGAAATCAATGTGAATAGCGTTAACGCATCATGTGTCTACATCTCAATAGGATCACGTGTATCTGCAAATGTAATCGATAGCATTTATCTTTGTTCATCGGGGGATAAATTGTTGTCGAGTGACAGAGTGACGTTTTCGTGTAATCGTTATTACAATCTCGCAAAGTGTGCAAATCTCGCGTGAGCGAGCAGATTGAAATACACAGCCTCGAATTTTATAGCTTTGCCCGTAACTTTTCTTAAGCCAAAGACTTTAGCGTCTTACGGTTTTCGTAAAGATCGGTAGTAGTCGATGCGCGGTATTACTTTAATTAAGACCACCAATGCGTATCCCCTTAACAATATTAATTAAAACGTCGTAAAGAGTTTTTTTTCGTATGTATTTAATTACCAATTAAATCCATCGAATACCGTGAAGAAAACCCTACGGATCCTGACGACAAAAATTATTCCCCAGCAGAGGAAAAAAAATTCGGTCTCTCTCGGACCGAAATGAAAACTTGATTGCGTATCGGGCGCGTTATCGTAAAAATACACAGACAATAAACCGAGAATTATCTCGGCCGCAACTGGAATGTTAATTCGCGTAACCCCTTCTTTACCTTGTTCGCGTCTCTCGAACAAGAGTTTTTGTAATAAAGTTTCGCGATAAACACGAGATAAAAAGAATGTTATATGGAACAACATTCCGCTACGATATAGTACGGAATTACGTTTATATACCGTTTGAAAAATACCGTATCACGCTTATCTTTTCGATACATCAGATTTTTGCACTTTGCTCGCCTAATTGATGAATATAATATTTACTCATTCGCTTTTAATCACGGTACAAGTTTTTTCACAATATGCACAATAGCCGAGGCAATGTAAAAAAAAATATACGCCACGATAATATTCGTCACTCGATTGAAGGTAATTAATGGTTTTTCCACATTTCACCAGCGTCTTTAACGTAAGAGTTATCAGCAGGCGTCCAATTTCGTTAGAAGGTGAAATTCCATTCTGAAAGATAGATTGTCGTACGATCCCATCAACGAGACAAAGCGGATAAAGTAGATAAAGGCGAGAATGAAAAAAAAAATCGCGAATCGCGAAGAATCCGGAATTTCTCTATTGATTTAGGTATCGTGTACGCAAGTCGATCGGGTTACATATACTAGTATCGCTAAATTGGTAAACAAGATTGCTGTGCATATTTTCATAGCGTAAAAAAGATTGCACAACATGATTAATTCGTGTATTAATATAGCATTATTTTCAAATATTATTAAATTAAGCCATTCTAAATGCTCATATTTTGCGATATATATAAATATATATAAATAAAATTAATAAAAATTCATCGGATTTTTGAAATCAATAATCATTAGTCATTAAAGATTCATCAGTCTTTTGAATAGATAATAATTTTTCTACTATAATTAATATACAGTTTCATCAAAGATTGCGGTAGATATAAGAAAAACGAACAATCTTGTTGAAAAAAACAAAACAAGAAATTGATTTAAAAAAAAAAGATATATATATATATATATATATATATATATATATATATATATATATATTGGCCAAAACTGGGAGGAAGCCCGAGGTACCGTAAGACATCTCGGAATCATTTGACCGGATCAAAATTTAAGGTACGTCTTGACCGCGTCTTGAGCCCTCTCATCCCAGAAAATTATTTCTCGAAGGCACTTACAAAGGCGCTCACGAAGAAGTAATCGGATTCTGAAAATACCAAGCTGCACGCCGATAATGGCCGGTCACGAGCGAGTATATATGGCCCAAGGGTCCCTTTAGTCAAGAACGAGAACGTACATACGCGCGTAATAAGAGCGATTTCTTTTGTTAATCGTATTTTCTATCGTACGAAGTACGATTGTATATTCCCGCGGTGTGCCTGCTGAAATTAGATCTCGCGATATACGAATGAGATATGTGAGTCTCTGGAAATATCTCCTTGGGATATAAATGAAAATCAATTCCTTTTCCATTTCTTTTCCCCCGCTAACAATAAGATGCAAAATCTCACGAGCCGATTTACAGGATACAATTTACAGGTTTCTAGGGAATAAATAACGCGATTTGAAATTACGAAAAGATCGATATAACGGCCAACATGAGTGAAGAAACATTGCGTCGCGCGTATGCATACGTTATTTGCGGTCATATGGGAGAGACGGAGAAGAAGATCCCGCGCGGAGAGGCGAGACGGGGCGAATAAACCGATACAGAGATACCGCATCCATGCGAGAGCCGACAGGCCAACAACTCTCGGAGGGGGCCTTCTCCCGTAGGGATGCTGGAGGAAGAGATGGCTGGAATGCACCGAGAACAGGTCGCAAGGCTGCCGACATTCCGAAATTTGCAACGGCGCGAGGACCGGGAAAAAAACAGCTGCGTATTGGCGAACATCGAACGCGCGCGAGCCAACTTTCGCAATCATCTCGTTTTAATCCGTCAATCTTACTTCGAAATACGCGAAATAATAATCTATCGGGATATAAAACTAGAATTAATATAATAATAATTTATATTAAATTTCGATTTACGTGAAACTGAACTATGATCAAATTTGCAAGTATAGAAATAAAATTAAAAAAAAAAAATATATATATATATTTTAAGAATTATTTCAAGAATCTTAGTGAATACGAAGAGAAAGATAACACTTTGATACTTGATCTTTCAATTTTATATCGAAATATATCATATATTGATCGGTCAAAATAAAAATGATATAGATGCAAATAATATTGATTCAATTTTCAATTTAGGTGTATCGTAAAACCAACAATGCAAACTTTGTGCTGGAAAAACTGGAAAAAGATTTAAATAATGAAAATTGAAGAAAGCTGCTTTGGTTATTCTAATACTTGTATTAAGTTTTTAATTTATGCATCTTTTAGAAAAGGTACACGGAATGCAGAATTAATGCTTACGAAGAAAGATTAAATATGATGTATCTAAGCTTTTATTCACGTATGCTGCAGACCGAAGAAATTCGTTTAAAAGCCAATCCGTTGTATCATTGTAAAGAAGTGAAGGTGGAGGTAAAAGATAGCGCGATCAATTTCGACGATTAATGAAGTATTAAAACAAACGGTAAAATGGCGACTGAATATAAAAAGAGACGGGTTTCAAGTGCAGAAAAAATACGCATTTACAAAGCGACAACGATTCCGCTATCATACATTTTCTTCTTTCTGCCCTCGGTACCGTATAGCGTGAATTAATTTTTAACCTTTTTATGGTGTCTCTGTCCCTCCTCTCTTTCCTCTCTCCTTGATTTTTACGAGGCCATTCACTCATCAGCGAAAAGACTTTGCCGTAAATAAAAATTATATACGAGACGAAAAAAGTAGAACTATAAAGATTCCTTTCTCGTTCCGATGTATACGCACACCAGAAGCTGTATTTATATCCCCGATCGTGACGCAGCGATATCTCGCACGCACTTTCGAGTTAAAGAAACGAGAACTTATTAAGCATCGTTATTCTATTCTTATCGGTAGGAAGCACAATTTTACGTTTAATTAATATAATAATACGCGACAAAAACTCCTCCTCTCTTCGAAATTTCAAGGATCGCTTCCAAATTTCTATTGTATTGATTCGACATTAGCTTATGTTTTTATACAACACGGTTAAAAATATCTCATTTTTCATATATATATACAGGGTGTAACAGAGCGCCCGTATCAGCAGTTTTTTGAGGAAACAACGCATTTTCGTGAAAAATGTTTCACGCAAACATTGTAGAGCTCTAAGTGGCGCATTATATAATTAGTACGATCTTGAATAGCACCGTCAAAAGGTCATATAAAAATCACTTTGAATTTTTTTAACGAAACCCCCTATTTTTCATTACGTATTCTTGTAGCTTACCTCGAGAGCTTTCCAAAACACTGTAATAAAGTATTTCTTCATTAAGTACTTTTTGAATTATTTTATATTTTAATCTGACATATTTTGATATATAAAAGATAAAATATTCAGTTTTCGATAATTTTATCGTCTTACTTTTATGTACAGAATAATCAGAGACAAATCAATTAGTGCAAACGAGAAACAAATTGTTTAAAAAAATACATTGTAAATAATTTTCTCAAAAACAATTATTTTTTTTTATACTAATTAAGTTGTCTCATTATTCTGTACATAAAAGTATTACGGTAAGATTATCGAAAACTAAAAATATTTTACGAGATATTTAATTTTTTACATCAAAATATGTCAGATTAAAATATGAAATAACTCAAAAAGTACTTAATGAAAAAAATACTTTATTATAGTGTTTTGGAAAGCTGTCGAGGTAAGCTACAAGAATATGTAATGTCCCTTGACGGTGCTATTCAAGATCATACTAATATTATTATATAATGCGCCACTTAAAGCTATACAACTTTTTCATGAAACATTTTTCACGAAAATGCGTCGTTTCCTCAAAGAACTGCTGATGTTAAGATATACAAGACGGTTTAAAAATATTCTTTTACTACCGAGCAATTTCTCTTTTAACGCGCCAGATTTTACAATACGCTCGCTTGAAACGTGCCCTTAAATCGCCGCGTAATTGTTGCTCGTTATGCGCGTGTGATTATCCTCGACAAAAAAATACGCGCTTACGAAGCAGCGCGAGATCGAAAGCACAGCCTAAACATCAAAACGCTGCGAAAAGAAACCACGTGGCAAGCGACTACGCGACAACGTGACTCTCGACGTAATCGCGTCAAGCGGTAATATTCATCCTGTATGCAAACTCATGCGGGTCTCGCAATCGTTATATTATTTGTCTGAGAAAAAAAATGTCGCGCTATTCCACCATATTCTATCTATTTTCTATGTGCCGGAACTGTCTTCGCCTGTTTGACACTTTATACAAATACGCGACACTCGCGTCAATTACGTAATAATTTAAATGTGACTCGCGCGATAGTGGTCGAAGCGCTAACGGGCTTCGAATTAAATAAACTCTTATTCTTACATCGATCTAGAACGTTATACGTAGCGATAGCTAGGTAAAGTTAATGAACCGCGACTATCGAGGTGCAATCAGGTCGAAAGATGTCGGATGTCATCTTGAGGAACAAATACGGGGGATAAACGAAACGTTGCACGTTGGTCGCCGCGTTGAGTTTGCGAACGACAACTGCAGCGGAACTTACATAACATCAATGTTTTGAGTAACAGGTCCTCCGTTCCTTCTCTCTTCGCTCCTTCTCGAACACAGGAAGGAATTCGAGTATGAACGAGAAGGGACAGAGTTGAGTCAGATGCATGAGAGAGAGAGAGAGAGAGAGAGAGAGAGAGGGGGGGAAAGAAAATTAACTATTTATTATTATCCTAGAATAAGAAAAAGTTCTCTCTCTTTGTTTCTTTCTCTCTATTTAAAAAACCGAAAAGAATATATATGTAAAAATGAAGCAATATACACGAATAAAATACGAAATATATAGGATACCAAAACGATCGGATATATTTGTAATAATATTTTTTGATTAATATCGAATAAATTTTTTTCTAGAGAAAATGTCGACAGACAGATTATTCTTTATCGCAATTTTCCAATTTTTCGCCTCACGTGTCTTGTTAATTGAATTTTAAATTTAATTTCTATTGAAGTAAACTCCACTTAAAGTTAATCGAAAAAGCAATTTTAATTAATTATTATATATTACTAATGCCTTATCTCTTTCGTTAAAAAGAGAATTCCATTTTAAAATTTATCATTACAAAGATTTATCATTACAAAGGGAAGAAGGTCGAAATCAACGCTTTATGATTGTCGTATAATAAATAAATAAATTTATAATAACTCGCTATTAAATTCGTCTTTTTCAATCTTTCAAATACAACGAAAATCTTTCGCATCAATCTAAATAATTACAACTATACATACACAATCATATATATAAATATATATATATATATATATATATATATATATATATATGCGAGCTGGAAAGATAGAGAAGAGGAAGAAAGAAGGAGAGGGGAAAAAGCAGAAGGCGCGCGGTAGCGAAAGAGGAGGAGCCGAAATGAGGACGGGGAAGTGGACGTTACAGAGAAGACCGGAGGTGGGTACGAGTCCGTCAAGCAAAACTCACCCTGTTGCATTCCAGAGCCTCCGCGCTGTGCTCCTCCTTCTGCTTGAAGCAGCTGCTGCACTTGCTCTTGTTGAATATGTTGGGCGCGAACTTCCTGCACTCGGCGCCGGTGCCGCGGACGCCGCCCGCCGTGCCACCCGACATCGCGACACGTGCGAATTAGCCGCGATCGTTGCCGAGACACAGCATCGCCTACCTTCGTCTTTTCTCCGTCGACCGCCGATCTCTGTCCTTCCGGCTTCCGTTCCAGAGCGCCACTCCGGTTTCCTCTCCCACAAATTGTTCGCGCTCACGCGAATGTCACTTTCACGTCGACGCGATCTTTCGGACGCGAGCTCTCTTTCGTCGATGCGAGAGATCTCGTTTAGCGATAACGCACGCACTGCTCTTGACGGAAGCCCCCCCCCCCACCCCCTTACGGGATCGCGAACGTCGAGGTCGTTGACGTCGATCGCGCGACGATGATCTTCCGCGAGATTCACCGCCAGCTGTTCGACGACGCGGTAATGTCAACTCTCGATACGTTTTTCGTCGAAATTGCTCGACGAGAGAGAGAGAGAGAGATCCGCCGAAACACTCGTTCGAAAAACACGTCGGAAGAAAAAAACCACTATTTTGACAATCGCGATACTTTCTCGAATCTTGCTTCGTACGAAAGAAAATTTTCACTCGCGGAAGCGACTCCGCAAACAATGTTCCCAGTTCATTGATCTGAATTGACGCGAAATCCCGCTGATTCTCGTAGAATACGACGGGATCGCGTCACGTGTTTACAATCGCCACCGCCGAACGAGCATAAAAAACATAACCGCGTACGCACCGTTCGTAAACACACTTGCGCGTTTCCTTCATACATACATACATACATATGTATGAATCCCCCTTCGATCGACGCGGCTACGACCTCGCCTCGCTGCTCCGACACTCCTATGGAAGCACGTGGATTTACGAGAAACCCGCTCTCACGTTGTCGAATGTCACGACAGGCCCAACAGCCACCGCTAACACTCGGAGACTCGTGAACGTGTCGCCTGTCGCCTCGACGCAATGCGCGATGTTCACGTCATTGACGTACGTGATCTCGCAATCTCCTAGCGCCACTTCAGGACGTTAGCGAAATTACCGATATCCGCGATTCGTCGCGGACACGTATATCAATCCGCTCGAATATAGCACGTATATCGATACGAGGGAATAGAACTCGGTTTCGCACCCGTATTCACTCCCGGCCGAATGTCACCGCGAGAAGAGAATCCCCCGGACGCGTAATCCTAACCCCGGAATAGGAAGGCGCGCGCGCGCGCGCGCCTGCGATGACAATGACACGATGACACGCGATACGACGCGACGCAACACGCGGCACTTATTTACGACGACGGCACGGCGCGTCGCGCTGCCCGTGACAGTACGCTCGCGCGGACGTCCATCTGCGATCTGGCCCCGTTTCGCTCTATCCGCGCGCTCCGCCACCGCCACGACTCTCTCCCTCTCTCACCCGGCCGACCGCGCAACGCGCTATACTCGCGTAACTACGCGCGACCGCGAATATAGTCCCTCGCCTACGCCAGCGCCATCGTAACGAGCTTGCCGGGAACTTATGATGGATGTTTCGCGCGCACGTTCACTCTTTGCCGCCGACATTCCTGAAATTTTACAATATCTATTTTATTAATAGAAATATTTTTTTATTAATTATATCATTTATCAATGTTTGTTTTAACCGCGTATCAGAGATTAATATATTGAAAATTAAAGAATAAAGAAAAGAATTCGACTGAAATTAGAATGAAATGGGGGAGCTAAAAGTTTATTCAATCTTCAATTTGTAATCTGATACAAACTTTAATCACGTATCTCCCACATTTCGTTTCTTTCCCTTTGTACACCGTCGACGATAAACGCGTTCTATTTTCGATCTCGCGAGATGTAGAAAGCTAGTAAAAGATGCAATTAAATAAGCAGATGGATCGATTGTCTTGTTTACTCATTTTACTCGCACTTTTTATACGCTTCCGTACTCTCTTTCTTTCTTTCCAACGCAAATATTTATTGAATTCTAAATCCAAAAAACTAAACGAAATAAATCGATTTACGTTTCTTTGCTAATGTAACTCGTAAAATGAGCCGCAAAATAAACCTTCCAAATTCGATGTTTAAATAAAGACGGCAATATTCAAACATGACATACGGATGAGAGGCAAAATATATATTATATATTGTATTCGCATATAATATGGCGGCACGACCGCTTTTTACGTTATAATTTAAATAATATCGAGGAAAACAAAATGCAACCATATATTTTGGATTGAGATATCAGTCATATTCTTTAAAATTGTATATTAATCTTTAATAAAAGTTTTAATTTATATATAAGTTCATCTTTCTATATTTTATAGTACGATAATTATATTTCGATTAACAACAATTTAATATGAAAATGAATCAAATTAGCTTAAGTTAGAAATACATATGTGTTTATAAAAAATAATAAAGATTAAAAATTTATATATATATATATACTTCGAATATGTTGCCAGATATATTTCTTGTCGTTTAATATTACTCGAAAGCCAAAGAGAGAGAGAGAGAGAGAAAGAGAGAGCTACATCCCAAATATAATATTTTGCATGTTTATTACGTTGATTTTATATATATTATCATCTATACGTATTTCATTGTCCAAATTAATAGCTTTCCGATACAATTTGAGTACGGACATGCAGGAAAAACGATTCACTTACCTTCTCGAACGGTATTTGTATGAAAACTTGAAACGCGACTCCAACCGTCATTCGATCTTCGAGTACCGCGGTATCCAAGAGAAAGTTTAAAACGGGCGACAACTACTCGAGTCACACGAGTAACGCGCGGCGCGGGCGCTCTTCGCTCTATCAGCTGATTTTTGTGTCCGGTTCGACGAGTCATGCTTTTTCTTCCGGTCCGTGTAGACCGCCGTTTCAGTATCTGCGGGATCGACGGCGAAGATGGTAGATGAAGCTGGTGACAGGTTCGTAGGTCGAATTATTCTCCGCACTGTTCGCGTAACCCGACATCTTTTTGGCGAAGAGAATATCGCCGGGACGCGTCGCCGCGACGCGATCTCCATCGCCATCGACACGAAATTAACCTCAAAGTCAGTGCGGCGTGGCGTACAACGGATTTATCTTTCATGACAATAAATCTCTTGCCACCGTGTGTATCCGATCCTGAAAACATCAACGAGCGTTAAATCCGCGAGTTTACGACTGGGGTGATCTCGCGAAATGGAGAAAATTATATTTTTAATCGCGACTTGAATCCACGCTTTGTTGAAGCGGCCCCGTAAACTGCTGTCACTTTCGCCGTCGTTCTTCCTCAATCTTAATTTGTATGTATATATATATATATGTACACAAATATATATATATATACACACATATACATGCCTCTTTTTATTATTACGATATTTAATCGCTATCGATCCACGATGCCGAAATGGAAATACGATATGCTGGTTCTAATCTCGCCGGTCTTGTAAAACATATTACGCGATCAAAACAAAATGTAACATTGATTATCTTAATCGATGTTACATAACATAGAAAAGAATGGAATCCCGGAAAGCATTGCGATTTCTAATATTCTTTATTATGCAGAACTCGATAATATATCTATTAAGTATACATCCACAGGGATAATAATCTAAAAACAAAACTGACTATTATTATACAAGAAGATTCTTTGATTTTGTTATAAAGAAATTTTATAACTATAGAGATATGCATAATTTTGGCACGCTGACATGAAAATTATATAAATTTTAAGTACATAACTACATTGCGAAGAGTAATATAAAATTGTTCGAAAAAGTACAATATTAAATTATAAAAATAATAATTTGCATTTTTTCTCTTTTTATAGAGATGAGTCCTCTAATGTTGCCATTATCAGAGAGGTATATGACAGTGAGAATGCTCATGAGACATTTGAATATGAGTTAGAGAGAGCATTAGAATCGGAATGCAGTTTAATTGTTATCGAACCATCGAAATTAGGTGATGAAACCTCAAGATGGATAGCAGTGGGAAATTGTCTTCACAAGACTGCTGCGTTGTCGGGTCTTGCCGCAATCGTCACAGGTTTGCTTCATTTATATAAGAATTATTTGGATATAATTATTGAAATAAATAATATATCTTATAACGAGTGTTCTTTTTTTTTTCTTTTTTTTTTTTAGGAGTACTTTGGGGCGATCGGCCATATATCTGTGGTCCATTAGGTTTTACAGCAGTTATAACCTGTGGATTATATACAGTCTCTTGGCAATTTGATCCTTGTTGCCAATATCAAGTAGAAACTGATACCAGCAAATTACCACACGTAGAGCTGTTAGCTGTTTTAGGTCCTTCGTCTCCCACGTTTCTTGTAAGAAAAGATGATACGAGGAGACGAATTCTTCATACGACTATTACATTGGCAGCCCTCAGCATTACTGCCTGGAGAGTGTACCAGGCGTTTAAGTGAAAGAGTTATTACTGGCATTGGTTTTAAGCCAGAACGAAACAATAAGGTGAGCTAAATATTATGTTTAAGTTTCACAATAGTAGATCTACAAATCTAACTTTTTAATTAAGAATGCAAAATCTCTATTTTTATTTCTCATTTCGATGATTGATTTATATTCTTTGATACTACTTTACAGGTGAGTCCTGCTTATGTGATCTGACTAAACTACACATAAATGCAAGTAACAAAAGCCAGATTTTATCCAAGTTTTTACATTGGCATTGTCATTTCCTTAAGATTTTACATTGTTATATTCTTTGATCTCCACCTGGGAAAAATTGTGAAAGATAACTGTATTACAAAGTTGCAAAAGCCATATATATATGCAATCTCTAAACTGGAGGAAAAAAAAAAAATATTGACATAAGTGTTCTTAGAATTATGACATTTGCAACGGAACATATGGATTTAGCATTATGTATTTTTAGATTGTAAATATAAAATATATATAGGTAGAGAGAGAATAAAAAAACACCCACAGTACATATTATGTGTAAAGGGTATGTTGCCTAGATTTTCTCACCCAACAGAACAATCTATATTACATAATATCAGAAGAATAAGTTGACTACTAAAAACTTAACATATTTTTTTTAAGCTTTGATTATTTTATTAACCACAAATATGTAGAGTAAGATATATATTTTTTTTCATTATAAACGCGCGTATAAAATTTTTTATCGTTTACATTAGTCCTATCAAATTACATTACATACATTCCTGTAAATGTTTAATGATAATAAAAACTAAAATCCTGTACATTGCACAATATGTGAAGTTTTTTCACATAATACAAAATTTGTAGTCACATGAACAACAAACCGTTCCCTCGTATGTACATCGACAGAAGAGCTCAAAATATGAACAGTGTACATAGTTCTGAATAACAATTAGAAATCAAATTTGTAACCTATATACTTTAAAATATCATTGTTATATTGTGTGTTATGTAGAATATAGCTTAAAAGCCAGAGAAACAAGAGTGGTAAGATCAATATTTGAAAATACATTTGGATTTCATTCTAAAGAGTTCTATTTTATACATGAAGCGCAGAAAAACTTATATTTCTGTTAAAGACTTGTTTCTCTAAATGTACTAGATTAATAAATTACAATACTGCAGGAAAGAAAATCCATTGCACGTAGAACAAGGTATTAGAATAGAAAATGCAGTCATTTTCAGACCTGTAAAGCTTTTTTCAACATATATCAAATGTTATACATTTGTATGTATAAGGCAGTTACATACTAACACGTATATAAAATATCGTATAACATTTTAAATGAAAGTACGTGTAATTATTTGATGTTAAGTTTAACATCATATTTAATTACGTTTTATTCAACATAAATATTTATTATATATCCTTTTTTTACATATAATCTCTATTTAATTATATAAAGAGTAGAACAAATAAGCTAACAAACATGTGATCTATATATACAGAATTTTGCAAATTAAAATGGATAAATCTGCCTGATGACAGGTTTTACAATTAGATTTTATTACAATAGATAATAGATGCATTTTTCAGAGGTTATATATATATATTAAAAAACTATTATATTTTAAGTAAGTTTATATTATTTACATAAATAAAGAAAATTTAATAAAGTGTCAAAATTTAAATAAATTATCATTTTAATATTAAATACATATGCTATCCTTTTTTAATAATCTTTAGAAAATTATAAGTTTAAATGTTAAAAACGTTTGCTCATAGTTGCTCAAAATTATATATATTCTTTATTCATATAAATTAGAACTTTTTAACATTCTTCTTTCTAACAATCTAATTCTTTATTTTATACAAAAGATATATATTACACATAAATCCATTCCACAATTATAGAAAACAATCAATTATATGCTCTATTTTTAATTAAATAGTATTTAAATAGTTTAATATTATGTATTCTTTGCTGATTTTTTTGCACGTCTTTGCATAATCCAGAAAAAGAGCGATGGAAATAAAGTTCTAAGTACTATAGCAGCCTTTGGGGAAAATGGTGCGATAGTAACTTCTTTTTCTTGATTCAATACTGACTTTAAAATGCATTCGGCTACATACTTGGATTGATAACCATTCTCAGTTGTTTTGTCCATTACTATATAATAAAATAATATTATAGAATCATATAAACAATATGAAATATTAATATTTAGCATTTATAATATTTAAAATACTAACATCCATATACTTGTCCATTTCCTGTTAAAGCATTAAGAGAAATAGATGTTTTAATGTATCCTGGATTAACAACTGTAAACTTAATATTTTTGTCAAATAGTTCCGCTCTAGCGGTATCGTACCAAGCTTGTAATGCATGCTTAGATGCAGCATACGCAGATCTAAAAATTTGCAAACATTGTGTATTAATAATATAAATAATCTTAAGATACTTGATATTGATTTTTAATGAAATACTTGCCTAAATGGAATAGCAATTCTCCCTTGTACACTACTTATACCGACTATATGACCAGACTGTTGTTCTATCATGAATGGAAGAACAACTGCAAATCCATAATGAATAATGAGTCTGTTACAAAATCTGTATCAAAATTTTTTTTATACGACACACTTACTTTTGCTCAATGTAACTTGAGAGAAATAATTTGACAGCATGACTTTTATGTCTACATCAACATTTGTATTAATAACTTCGCCTCTATACGAAATGCCAGCATTATTTATTAAAATATCGATTTTGCCATATACCATTATAGCCTTTGACACTTCATCTTTCAAGTTATTAATCTCAGTTAAATCTAATGGCAAAACAATGGGTAGATGAATTGGAACTGTCTGAAAAGGGCAAGAAATTATCGATATTCTACATATATATTTGCCTACTAAAATATACATTATAAGACGTACTTGATGGGTATTTATCAAATCATTTTTTACTCTCTCCAGTTCTTCTTTTCTGCGAGATACCAAGATGATTCTACAACCACAACGGTAGAATGTATGAGCCAAAGCCTCTCCCAAGCCGGAACTGGCACCAGTTATCATTACCACCTGAATTACATTAAATAATATATACATAATCACAAAAATATTCGAATTTCTGAATATTAATATATATTTCAAAAAATATTTTATTCTCATCATAAAATTCTATTTTTTATTCTCTTAAAAAGAATGTAAAAAGATATATATTACCTTGCCGCTAAGAGCTGCTCTTTTCCGCTTTTGTTGCACAATGTTAATAAAATGATATATCAACCATGGAATGGTTATTGGAATACCGAATAATTTAAACAACCACCATATAATGCTCCAACCCGCCAAAGTTTCTTCCTGTCGTTTCATTGTGTACTACAAATTTTGATTGAATAATGACAGAATTGATACTACATGTGCAGATTTAAATCTTCAAACGTTACAAAATTAATGTTTAAAAGATTTACTGTTATTGTATATGTATATTTTAATCGTTTGACTTGTCATTCAACAAAAAAAAGAGAGAAATGACCTTTCAACCACATGTCAGAAACAAATAGTATGAAATTTGTCGCGTGTTTTTATATATAGGGATTATTTATTCGTTTCAGTTGCCTTTCTGACGTCATTATCGCACAACTTCAGGTAATAACCGATGTGGGTCACTGCTTTGCAGATAACCTCGCAGTATTGTAGCTCTCGTACAGTGTTTTTGAGACATTCAGAAATCGAATTTGAATAATTCTTTCGATTTTACGTCATCATGCAGATCTTTAAATCACAATAAAAAAAAAAACAATGTATACAAAAGTACATATCTCTGTGTGTGCAAGACATAGTCAGTACCTATGCTCGCGGAACGAAGAAGAGAATATATTTTATTCATTGGCTGCGAATCGCGCATGATAAAATCGTCGTGGCATGATAATATACTATACACTAATATACATAATAACATTCGAATACACGACAGCTTATCTTGCTAGCAACGATAGAACCCAACTTAACCTACAAGATTTAGCTTGAGGTGAAACTAGGTTCTATTCAAGCATTGCCTCGTGCATGTTACGTCTGACGTTGACATAACGTTGATGGAACGTCAGTAAGTGGCAAATGAAATGGAAACTCACGAGAGCGAACAGTACGTGACGTTTCCTCTCGACGATGTACACGATGCCATACAAGAGAATATGATATCTCACGAGGAGATATGTGAACCTGTCGAATGCGTTGACGAATGTGTCCTCCAGGAGGACCTTGCGGAAGTCTCGGTCAGCAACGCTAACAATACTGATATTGCTGAGTCGCGAGAAGCTATTGAAATTCTTACGGAACGATCAGATGAGGAGAATGACAATCAGGTAGCGTATCCAATGTACATCAAGCAAGAGGAGCAGCAGCAGCAGTACACATCGGGTGACGACGAATCTATGGCTGTGGAAGCTCTGCGTCAACTAGGCGGTATGTATCCATGCTTCGAAAACAAGAAGATCAGCTGTCCAATTTGTAAGTGTCTCTTTACCCAAGAAGAAATGGTTGAACATCGGTCTGTATGTACAGTGTCTAAACTATCCTGCATCACTTGCGGCGAGAGATTTGAGAGGAAGATTGACCTGAATAATCATATGGTATGTCATCAGGTGGATCGTCCTCACGCATGCAGAACATGCGGCAATTTGTTTCGTTCTAAAAGCAGTCTGCAAGCGCACATGCTGCAGGTACATCAGGTCGAACGTCCACACAAATGCACTATCTGTGGCTTGGACTTTCAGAGGCCCTCCAGCTTATCTAATCACATGAAGATACATACGTACGTCGCGGGACGAGCGATCATGCAATCACAAGGGAATAATATATCTCAATCGGTGGAAACGTTTAAGAAGTGGTCGGAGAATGCGTCCGATTCGCAAAATACATCTCAGATGCCGTCTTCTTCGTCTGTTCAATCTATACAGAATTATGATGTATGTCAAGTTCAATGGCCAGTCACGTCATACAATTTTCATAACGAACAATCGACAATTACTACAATATCGAATCATCAGGAGAAGATGGATACGCTACAAGAATTTACGGTAATGCCTAATGGTGAAGTGACACAATTCAGCGAATATACTGAGCAAAATAATATCAGTAATCCAGTCGATAACAGTCAACATTACGATATATCAATAAATTCGTTTAATACTCCCGACGGAATAGTCAAAGTCGAAACGCTTTCGTATAATAACGCGAATAGAAAAAGTTATGGAAAAGTCGAAACAAACAGCAGTAAACAGTACACGTGCAAGCATTGCGGAATCAATTTTTCACGCGCGACTGCATTGGCATCTCATGAGAAGATTCACACTTCTAAAAATTGGAACATGCCGATCGAGTGCGCGTATTGCGACAAGCAGTTTCAAAATGGGAATCATTTAGCGAACCATCAGATCACTTGCGCCAAGAAGATAATGCAGAACAATATAGAACAAGGCGTGCCCAACAACAAGTGGGGCAAGCATGCTTGTTCCGAGTGCGGAAAGAAGTTCACGACCAAGCAGAAAATGTTTCGTCATCAGTGGATCCATCGAAAAAAAACACACTCGTGCGAAGTATGCGGTTCGCAGTTTGAGAAACAAAATGAACTGGACGAGCATAGATTGTCCGCACATCCCGGAGATTCGCCATTCACTTGCACTGAATGCGGAAAGAGTTTCGTGTCGCGACAAGGTCTCTGGGAGCACGGTAGAACGCACGCCGGGAGTCCGGCGCATTTTCAATGCGACACTTGCTCGAAAACCTTTTCGTCTCGCCAAGGATATTTAATACACAATCGTACGCACACCGGCGAACGACCATACGGCTGCAAGTTTTGTTGGAAAGCATTTCGGGATGGCGGGACCTTGAGGAAGCATGAACGGATCCACACCGGGGAGAGACCGCACGTCTGTCCGTTATGCTCGAGGGCTTTCAATCAGAAGGTAGTCCTGCGCGAACACGTTCGATGGGTTCACGCCGCGGGAAAGAACGAGACAGAAGCGAGCGATCCTCCGTATCCGTGTCCTCTGTGCGGTGCTCTCAATCAAGACCGCGATGAACTTTGCGCGCATATCGTTAAGCATTCGGATCAGATGATAGCCGAGGCAAAGGCGAAGACTAACAACGATGCCTCTCCAAAGTCCAAGCCTATGAAGAAGAAATCATCGAAATCAACGTCATCGTGCAACGCGCGGGCAAAGCAAAATGTTGCCTTGGAGCATTTCATCTCCAAAACGGAGCAAAATGAAGCTTTATTATCCATCACCGATACATCTGATAAATCGGACGATTTGCATGTCACGAACGAGAAGCGGAACAACGCCTTCGTTGTGGTCACCACGGAAAAACGTAGCGACGGTTTTATAGCGATATCCGAGCTTAAGCACAGCAACATACGGTTCATCGTAGAAGGCAAGGAAGACGAGAACATTCGTGTACTCCAAGTAGATCAGAATCACCGAAATACTCTCGATATGATTGCTATGAATAAGCAAAACGATGCGGCGCACATTGTGTCGACAGAATCCGTAGACAATGCGCTCGATGAAACAATCAGACAAAACGATATAGCCACGATGCACTTAATTCAATCTTCTAAACAGAACAATACTCTAAATATAATATCGAAACAGAACGAATCGCTACCTGTTTTAGCCATACCGAATCCCCAGAGCCACGAAAATTACTCCAGCCAAATCATACAAGTAAGCAGTACTGATATACCTATGGATGTGATGACCGAGCAAACCTTAAAAGAGGAAAGAGATCGAGATGAACAAGATACTTTAGTAGGAACATCTCAGGAAGAAACATCTCATGTTATCCAAGTTGTACAGTATCAACAACATGACAGCGAGGATGGAGAGGATTTTACTTGCGAGATCTGCGAAGAAACTTTTGCCGACAAAAGTATGCTGAAAGAACATATTAAGGTTCACATATAATTACTACTGTTACACCTTGCTGTTCATCGCATTGCTTGTGATATTCCACATACTATTAATACAACTCTGTAGAAAGTAACAAATGTACATACGACAAATCCTTTATCATTGAAAAATTCATATCGTACAGAATTTATTTATAATGCTCCGTTTACATGTAACATATTTTAAACAAGTTTAGTTTCTGCGAAAAGAGATACGATGTTATGTACATTTGTTACAAAGTTGATGTGTATAAAGTTAGTTTTCAAAAAAATACACACATTTCAGTTAATTATATAAGATATACATGTCTAATCTCATTAGAAAATGCTATCATATACGTATTTTTTAATTTATAAAGATCTCTAATTTTTATTTTGAATTTAATTATATGTTTTGTTTCTTTTTCTATAAAAACATTACAAGATGTTTAATGGTTTATTACAGTATAGTAAAATATTTATCATAAAATTAAGAAATTGGTTTTTCAAATGTAACATTTTATAATTTGACATTGAAATGCAATCTTTTTATTTCTATTAAACAAGAAATTACCATAAGAATATTTTTTTAAATAATTTCAGATAAATACGTGTTATAAATACAAAGACACATTCTGTTGGCATTTTTTTTTTCTTTTTTTTCTTTTGTGTGGCGAGAAATTACACCTACATCAAATCAATGTATATCAATTTTAATTAAATTTTATATTTTTATCTTTATTTTAAACATACAATTTCTTTGATGAAAGAAAGATACTTTTTGTAAAGGACAGACATATGAATCTTTACTTTTAGTTAAATGCTATTTTTTTCTAATTACTGTTTATAAAATAGTACATTATTGTATTACAATAATTATTATTTGCCGATGATTACATTGTCTTTTATCTCTAGATTATTAATTTCCACATGTTTGTAAGACAATGAAATTTTAATGATTAATAATAGATTAGAATATATATATATATGTCTTTCCCTTTTCCAGAATATTAATAAACATTACAAGTTGTTTTCATGCATTTAGATGGTATACATGTGGTAAAATAATTCTAAAGAATGAATCGTGTGTGTAAAATCAAGTAGATACATTCTATTATCGATATTCTTGAAGAAAAAAAAAAGCTACATATCCTGAAAAAATAAACAAGATCTACAGTCCGGCATGTGTCACATGTTTTATATACATATATATTTCTGTTTGTGCAACTTATGTTACCAACAAAGAGTCATATCCAAATAGAATCGAATATGATACTGAAACTGTAAAATATGAGGTGTGCAATAGGAAAATAAAGTGGTATTTTATTTTGTAAAACCATCAATCATTTATTATATGTATGTATATTCATTATTTATTCATACATGTTTAATTATATGCCACTGTTGTATATCATTGTATTCATGTATCGTGTACAATTATATTAAAATTGATAATTTACGAATAACAAAAAAAAAAGAAAGAAAAGTATAAAAAATATAATATCATAATCAAATTTATAAAGAACGAGTGTATAGGAGTAAAAGAAACATTTAAAAAGTAAACATTTTTGTATAAAATAATTTCAAGTATGTGTACGTATATGTGATGAAACTAACTTTTTGGCTACGTTCCACTTGACGATCTTAACGCTCCTGAAATTATATCCTTGTTATTCACTGAAAGTTAAACGAAGACAGGATGATACACGCGAGTATTGCGATCGCTAACTGAAACGTAGTCAAAGGCATGGAGAAATCGACCAATGACAGATCTAGCGCAAGGTAGACGCCATTGTTGCTGTGTTTTTCGTACGAATTGGTATGAACGATCGATTTTTCTGTGCATATATCACTTCGACGCAATTATTCAAGTCCATTTAAAGCAAATGTCTAATATGAAAGAAATAGAAGGGAGAGAAACAGAGCGCGAAGAGTAAGACTGAAACAGACAGATCTTTCGAGGAATTTCGAAAGAAACGTGGTATGTACGTTGCAGGAAAAGAGAATCGCGCGCAATCACGTGTGTTCTCGCCGGTAATAAAAAAACGGTGTACAAGCGCGCAGTTTGTCGCGAGCAATTGTCAGGTTTGGTCGCGTTGTTTAAATTTGAAATTTCTAGGCGAGTGTACATTTATCGTCCCGAATCTTGCTGCGGCAATACTGGAGGATATTTCGTGGAAATAACCGAGTCTTGGTCGCCGTTTGATCGTATCGAGACTATTGTCGGGTACCTCACCGAGCAAGGTAAGATAAATTGAAATGAGCGCCACTGCGATGTTTTATTTACAAAATACCACGAGAACGAAAACGCATTTATGTCGTTCCTTATTATGAATTGTTCTTTAATAATATTCGCATATTATTCAACGAAATGAACTATCTTTTAATTATCGAAAGAATTAGCACGCCGTAAGACCTTAACCTCCATTTGAACGCTGCGTATCGCCGCTTACGCGGTCTCGCTGACAGGAGTGTTTGCGAAATAAAATACGTTTACGCTATCGCGCAGTTTAACACGAAACTCATTCTTTATCACAGGTATCGTTTGTTAAGACCAATGATAGATCGTTCTGTGCGCGAATTACACGCTGCAAAGTTGATTTCCCGAGAGAAATCTAACCTGTAATCGCGCGTGGTTTTTTTTTTTTTTGTTTTTTGGGAGGTTATATTTGTCTACGTGAATATTTCATGAATTGGGTAGAATATTTCTATCTGACGCACTCCAGAGTGAATTAAACGTCTCAAAATTGCCGTGAGTGATAATTGTAATAAGCGTTGCAGAAAGGAACATTGTAAGCAGCATGCCTACGTGGAACCAGATTCAGGCTCAGCTTCGAAATGCCAACAATCCGGTTGTCTTCTTCGACGTATCGGTAGGCACCACAGAGATAGGTCGTATGATCTTCGAGTTGTTCGAGGATGTGTGCCCGAAGACGTCGGAAAATTTCCGACAATTCTGCACTGGTGAATACAGGAAGGATGGTGTTCCGCTGGGTTTCAAAGGAGCCATCTTTCACAGAGTGATCAAGGATTTTATGATACAAGGCGGTGACTTCGTCAACGGCGATGGTACCGGAGTGTTGAGTATCTACAGCGGTGGAACATTCCCAGACGAGAACTTCACCCTGAAGCATGATTCTCCTGGTCTATTGTCTATGGCCAATAGCGGCAAGGATACCAATGGCTGTCAATTCTTCATTACATGCGCCAAATGCAACTTTTTGGATGGCAAGCATGTTGTCTTTGGCAGAGTGATCGATGGTCTGCTCGTCATGAGAAAAGTGGAAAATGTTCCTACCGGACCGAATAATAAGCCAAAAATTCCAGTTACGATATCTCAATGTGGACAGATGTAGCAGTAATGTATCGCTTATTTATATTTGTATAAACTCTCTCTCACATTATTGATATAATTGTATGGGCCTGTCTTTAAAAAAAAAAAAAAAAGAAAACCATAAAAATAAAATTTTTATTTTATGTAAAATTGTCGTTATGTATTGTATTTGGAATTATATAAAAGATGTAATAATCTCTCTTTGCTTGATGCAATAATTTTACATACATTATTTTTCTAATTCATATTGTAATATGCAATTTTGAACTTTTGTTCCGATATTACAATAATCCAATTTGATATGTAAAAGTTTTAAAAAAAATCTTCAATATTTATATAATAATTTATATGTATAAAAAATATGCCAATTAGAATTTTATTTTAGCTTTCTTTTCTTTTCTTTTATTTCTACATATTTTTGAGATATGTGTGTAATATCTATAATTTATAAATATGAAAACTTATAATTACAGGTTTTTTTTTCAATTATCTTATTATACATTAATATATTTGCATTTTCTTGCTATTATATCACTTTCATAAAAAAGTCAAAGGAAGAGACAACATGCACAATGGAATTAAATAAATAAATAAAAAAAAAACATTAACATTTTATTTGTAGCACATTTAGTAAATTGCTACTTTATTTTATGTCCAAAAGATATATATTTGTAAGTATACTAATCTTTAGTAGAGCTTATCAAAACTAAATATTTACACAAAACTTATATATATACATACAATATATATACAATATACATATATGTTTATTAGCTAAAATTATAAATGAGTGAATGAAAGAAAACTCACTCAGTTATCTTACGAATTTTAATTTTATTATTAACATCTGTACATATGATATAAATATTTTATAATCACTCTACGTATCACGTACGTTTGTAAATAATGCAATCTCGAGTAATTCTTCAATTTTGTCTTTATAGATCTAGACTGATTTTTACAAATCGAAGTAAAGAATTGTTCATACACATGTATTTATATATTTGTATCGGCATCGATTCGATGAGACTCAAACTTTAAATTTATTAATCTATAATTGTTGTAAATTTTAATCTGTAAATATTGTTTGTTTCTTTAAACTTTATTTCATAACTTTTTCGCTTATTTATTATATGTCGTAAGGATTATGTACAATTATTTTAAATTAAAATCTATTTCCACATTGGTCGATGTCGATCACATAACTATTCAATCACTTATGTATGAATACGTTGATTATATCCACGATGTCTGAAAGATTCTAATATAATTTTATTATTACATTATACAGTGTCTCAAAGCTATAAAATGCATATTTTTTCAAACGTGTTTCATAATTTTAAAATTTTTTAATGAAATATTGGGTATCGCAATGTTTGTCATGATCTGTTAATTTATAATTGATTATGACACGATATTAAATAATATCTTTTTATTAATTATTTAGTTCTTTTTTTTAATTCAAGATCAAAATTAATAATTTACAGAGATTCAAAAAATTAAGTACTTTTTAAAATATTAGTTGATGTACCAGCGTTATAACGCATCTTCCTTTGTAATCTCGACAGTAGTATCAACAACGGAAAACGCAATTCTGATAAAACTCAGTATATATTGAAACCAATAGTCGTTCATAGTTAATTCACGCGTAAATTTATTGAGATCGATACATTTTTATTCACGTGCATTTTATACAATATAAAATTATTGGAGTCTGTACATACATCGGCAGTCATTATCACATGTTATATATATACAATAATTCATTTCACTATTGTTTCTATATAGACATATATATATCAAAATAAATCATGACTATACTTAACTATACGCGTAGTCGCCTCTAAATTGTCCACAATTCAGAACGAATTTTGTACGTACCATAGAATTCTATCTATAATTAATATTTTTATATAATTATAATTATATTTTCAATATAATATTCTCTTTATCTTGTAATTTCAGTATATATTATAATGAAATCATTATTTTTATAAAAGTTTTTAACAAAACAGAAGAAAAATTTTATATTAATCGAATATTTTTGAAATTATATAATTTTATACTTATATGTATATACATTTATAATTAAGTTTTTTAAATCAAATTTTATCATGAATTACGTTTTGTCTGAAATATGTTCAAGAATCTCACGCTTTATCTCACGCAAAACTTGACTCAATATCGCATGCGTTATTGATACATTTTGTCGTGACGAAGTATCACTCTTAGAGAGCGCATACCATCGATCCATCGTCCACAATCTTTTCGCATAGCAGCCAATGAATTTTTGATCAAAATCAAATGGCTTGGTTAAACATTTACGTGGTGATGCCATTGCTGATAATCGATTTTTTGTCAATAAATACGACTTCGGGAATGAGTAAGTTGATGACGGCGGGCCGTCACAGTTTCGCATCACACGGCCGTGTAGCGAGGGCCCTTTTTATTATTATCATCTACGTCGTCCCGAGCCGGCGCCGGGGACCGTCATCGACATCGTCACGATCTAAAACCATTATGCGAGTGATTATTATTGTCAAGAAATCTTTTCTATCATATTTAAAAAAGATGAAAAAATAACATTATAACTTACACTAAAAATAAAATAAACAAAAACACAGAGAGCTAAAGATGCTAAAGACTCGTCAAGAAAGGTAACACTACCTGCTGTTGCAGAAACGATCATCGTCGATGGTATCGACCTGCGAGTTGTCATCGACGACCATGATGGGTGTCGCGCCGTCGTGTAGGCTAGACTTGGAGATGGATTTCTTGTAGACGTCCCTGGTAACGCTCCTGGTAAAACTGAACTTTCGGACGAGTTTCTTGTCGAGGGCAGCCGGACTCTTTGGACCCTTCGCTCTGTATTCATCTTCCGTGCCTTCGTAGTGCGCCAGCATTACTTCCGTGGCATGCTCCTCGATCACGCTGAGAGCGTAATCAATATCTTCTTCGGTCGCGTCCTCCTTCGTCACACAGAAGCGCAAGATATATTTGCCCATTACACGGGCTGGTATCATGTGCAGCCGACCGGATGCATTAATATTGGCCAGCAATTCCTGATTCATTTCTTCGCTCTCTCTCAATCGGAAACACACCAGGCCGACTCGCACGTCATTCAGGATTTCAAAACGCCTATCTTTCTTCATTTGCGCCTCAAATCTCTTTGCCAACCTTATGTGATTTCTGATGTACTTTTGTAACCCGCTGATACCGTACAATCTCATGACGAACCAGAGTTTCAACGCCCGGAATCGTCTGCTGAGCGGGATGCCCCAATGACGATAGTCGATTGATTCTCCCGAGCGAGCATGTTGAAGATAAAGCGGATCGACGACCAATGCCGACGTGAGCTTCATTCGATTACGCACCCATAGACAAGAACAATCAAAATTCACCAGCAACCACTTATTCGGATTCGTATTAAAGGAATCGGCATGCTCGATGCCGGCCATGAACGGCCTCATTTCCGGACAGATGAAAGCGTTACCAGCGTAAGCGCCGTCCACGTGCAGCCAGATGTTGGGATACAGCTTGCATACAGGCCCGATCTCTACGAGATTGTCAAAAGCGCAGGACCCGGTAGTGCCCAGAGTAGTGGACACGTAAAACGGCACTAAACCGTTCGTCACATCTTCCCTGATGGCCGACTCGAGCCGTCTACCGCGCAAGGCGGCTTTGTCGTCCGGCTCGAGTATCCGCAGCTTCACCAGACTGATCATCGCTGCTTTCTCAACGCACGAGTGCGACTCCGTAGAGCAGTAGGCCACCAATTTTGGCAGGAATGCCGAATCCTCCGTATTGGGTTCCTGCTCTTTCAGCATCTTAATTGCTTGCGCGCGCGCCGCCAGCATCGTCACCAGAATACATTCAGAGGCCGAGCCCTGAATCACGCCGCCGCCGCTTTTCTGCTCCGACAAGAACTCGGCTGGCAGGTCGATTGCTTTAGCATACCAATCTAGCACGATAGTTTCAAGTTCAGTACAAGCTGGACTAGCCGCCCACGAAAAACCGATGCAGCCGATCGCATCTGACAGCAGATCACCGAGGATCGAGGGGAACGAGTTGCCAGACGGGAAGTAGGCGTGAAATCGCGGATGCTGCCAGTGGGTGATCTGCAAAATGCATTGTTTTCATGTACGAGCGTAAGTCGAGTAACCTACTTTTATGTTTTGAAATCGATTTATCCGTGAAAAGTATGGGACGATGGGAATGAACGGCGGAAATACCGGTTGACAGCAGCAACTTCATTGTCACCGCGATAAAACATTGCATTGGAGATGTTAAGAACGGACTTTGCGAACGTTTGTATAGGAAAAGTCGCGATGCATCGTTTCTCGAAGCCGTTGTCTTCTTTAAAAATAATGATCGGATCGTTGTGACGTTGCTATTGTCCTTCAGTTTTTCAATCGGCTGATTACTTGTATATACGCGATTGTCGTTGAAATTACTTTTACTTTTAAAAATCTTTTCCATTCTCATTTGGCAATTTCAATAGATTATAAGATCGCCTTACGTTTTATCCTTCCCTAAAAATCATATTAATTCTGATATCGAGAGTGTACGATTTTTAGTAAAAAATTTTTATCGAATAAATTTCCATCTCTTAAATACATATATTTTAAATGAAAATATTATATATGCCGAATCTTCTTTCTGAAATGATATTTTATATGATATTTATTTATATGTAAAAATTATTTTATTGTCAGGATAAAACTATTAAAACTATTGTACTCCTACACAGTTTACGTTTACGTAATACGCGTTGCATCATATATGCTTCTATATTATTACGGCACTCGATCTTAACTTTTGCTCAATTTCTTCAAAGGATACATATATGAAACGAACTTTCCGTATCGCAAAATACGTCGCGATTTATCTATCGTGTCATTAGTTTTCTAAATCACCGGGAGTGAAAACGGCAGGACGTTAAGTTCTTATCTATCTCCTTTTTTTTCTTCTCTTTCACGTACACGAATATTATTTATATCGGCAGAGGGGGAAGGGAAGGGTTGAAATCAATGGCGAGAGAGAGAAAGAGAGAGAGAGGAGGATCGATAATCGTCAGCTACAATCGCCGGCAGATAACTCACTCCGGGCATTATTTTGCCATCGACGTCCCTCATGATGGCATCCCATGATTCCGGTTTAAGAGGCGCCTCTTTCGGGATTAGATGTCTCAAATATCCGGGATCGACGTTCGCCGTCACCCTCTTGCCCTCCAACGTGCGAATATACTCGCAGATGTATTCGATCATCTCCTTACCGCGCACACGGAATTCATCGATGTTCATGATGCCAGAATAAAACCCCTCCCGGCTGAAAAGTAGCGATTTTTCTGAGGAAATGCGTGTCAAAACATATAAAGAAAACGCTCTTTTGGACATGCTATACGTCGCGTGTGTTCGTGACTTTTTTTTTTTTTTTTATGTTTCTATTAACACGCCAATGCGCCTGTTATCCTCCTATATTTGCTTTAGAAAAAGATCAATTCTTCCGTGCTCTGGCAAGTATTCTTCGCGGCGTATTAATTCTTTCGAGCAAAAGGAAATGTGCTATCGGCGAATACATCTAATAATAATTTACGAAAGTATTATGAAAGTAACGTCGCGGTATGCTCGTGCATTGAATTAATTACACACGAGGTATCGCATCGTAAATATTACAGAAGCAAAAACAAAGGCCGCATAAATTCTGCTAATTGCATTTACGATATTTATATCTACGTATATTCCAGAATCTTCTACGATCCCAAGACGTAAAGCGTAAGCGTAAGTTTATCCTGTCGTAGATAGTTTTCGTTATCATCACTAATTCACATTTTTTCTTTAATGAATAAATAAAGCTTCTTTAATTTTTCTGTAACATAAACAAATATAGGTTTCGAGATGCGATATTTAAAGAGTCGAGAGAGAGAGAGAGAGAGCGAGTGACACGAACGAAATCATTGAACTTCACATTTCCTTTTTGCTATCGCTTGAAAAATCGCTATACTTTGGCGAGAAAAATCGATTCTTTATACTAAATCTTTTTATGTAAGCAAATACGTAGATTTTTAAGGCCGATTTTTTTAAAGAGTCGCAAAAGTTCGCGTCCCTTCTTTTTTGAGAATCGGAACAACGATTAACGAGTATGACGACATTGAAGAGTCTCGACGTACAATTTCTTGATTTCACTCACGTTTTGTTTCCGCTACCGCTCGAGAAATCGCTCCACTTTGGCGAAAAATCGGCCCTCTCAGTCGCGCAAACTTTTCGTTCCCGTAACACGAGTGGCGCGCGATTTTTCCTCGCACGTGTCAAACATTTGCCGCGAACCACGTCAGACGAGAGACTAGTAGCATCTGCCGAAGCGCCGGTCAGTTTTATGCGCGCCTCGGCTCTATACATCCCTGCTATCACGCAGATAAAATTAATAACGTTTTAGAGTGAAGCAGATTTGTTCGCTCTATAAGCAATTAAATCCAATTTTTTTGAGCGATCTAATAAATTTCGGCAGATGATCCGTACGAATTCTTAATTCCGGATCACTCCTTAACTCCGGAAACGTTGAATACAAACATCTCAACGTGAATGTAATTTATGGATGACATCTTAAAATTGAAGGGAAACAGATAATAGGAATAAAAATTAATATTTTTATATTGTGTTACTACTAATTACGCAATTATACAAAGGAAAGGATAATTTTTTAATGGTGAAAACAAAGATATATAAATTGAACAAATCGAAATTAATCAGCTAGACTTATTGAATACAAATTATATCCGATAACACGGTTATATAAATGGACTAATGAATTAGTATTACGAGCGGTCTTCTTCAGCATTTTGCAAGCATTTAATCTTTTTGGTACACAATAATATGTATTGTCATATTTAATTGCAAACATATATATTTTTTCAACGAAATCTGAATTATGAATTTTGTTACGAATTTTTCTAAGCGTGTATTGTCTATATTCTATATGATAGGAATTAATATATATATATATATATATATATATATATATATATATATATATATATACCATATATACAGGGTTGGGAATGTTACTCTATAAAAGTAACGCGTTACCGTTATCGTTACTTTTTCGTTATGTTTTTGTTTTCTGTTAGGTTTATGCTAAAATAAGCTATTAGATTATAAAATTATTTAATAATCAATATTAAATGTATAATAATCTATGTTACAATTAAAAACTCTAAATTAGTCTCTATGTAGCAAGCGTTTTTTTATATTAAAACTTATTTAATGATTCTAATTTTTTATATTAATATCTTTACTTTTTAATACACTTATCTTTATAGGAATTTAAATTGTAATTTACAAATTTCAATTTTGTCGAAAATTTTTATCGGACATTGTTTTTAAATATTAATAAGAGAAATTATTAAGAGTGTATTCCAATATTTACTGTCAGTATTGTAAAATCTATAATTTACGTTATTATAGATTTTCAGTACTGGCAGCGACTATCAGAATGCAGCCTATGATAGAAGGCTACAAAATAATTTTCAAAAAATACATCTATTCAATAGACATAAGATAATAAAGAATCAAAAAATAAAGATAAAAGTAACGGCTAATTCGTTACAGTTACTGTAAAAATGTAACGGCGTTACCGTTACCGTTACAAACAGAAAAATTTAACGATCGTTACCGAAAAAAAGTAACTCTAACGGTAACGACGTTACAAATAACGCGTTACTTCCCAATCCTGTATATGTATATATATGTATATATATATTTCCGCTATCAGTGACTTACGACGTTGAAAACCGTTGTTATAAGACTGATTGAAGCTTTTCTTTTGCACATTCAATGCTTTTAATAATGAAGCGAACGTATACAAACAGTATTCGTTTCTATTATACGTAGAATCGATTCTTTTCCCTAACGTGACATTTCTTCGATTGACGCGATGCAGATAGAATGCGAAAATCCACGAAAGCCAATGTAACAAGACCAGCATCAATGGTAGTGGTGTTGCTATATAGCGGGGTCGCCGTTTGAATAAACGCCCCATACACACTATGCCGTATTGCGCGCATAGGGGGTAAGTTCTCCCTCACCTGTCCCTTTCGTCTCTCCACCGTTTTATTAATAGACATTTACTCTTCACCTACATTTACAACACACCCAATGGAAGCGGTGACAGGTCACCGGTCAATCTTCCTAGTACACACACACACACACACACACACACACATACACCGATCACTGCTCGTTTTCTCATCGCCACCTTCACGCATGATCTACTCGCATCCGCCGTTTTTCGAATTGGATCCCCCCCTCCCCCCGCCCCCCATCGGATCCCGGTAGAGCTTCGATGCTCGTGAACGTGTGAGAAGTAATTAAATCGAGTTCGTGTTGGTCGGCGGCTAGCCTTTTTGCGCGTGTATTATAATGGCGATTTCAACGAAATTAGCGAACCTGAAATCGCTGATATACACAGGCTGTTGTCGCAGATTTATCTACTAAATGCCCACGTTTCGCATATGATTTCTTTTAACTAGTGCGGAATCGATATTTTTCTGATAAAACAATCAATGTAATTTGATTGTAATAAAACATACGCGCACAAATTACCGCGCTGGCTCTTGATTGCCCTTTATTATCTTCGTATGATTTTTTCCAAAATATATAAGGGATATTGCAAGACGTTATAAATATTTTGGAGTATTTCTTGAAGTTTACATCGTTCGGGGATTTAAAAAAGAAAATGACACAATTGAGACTAAAACGTATTTAATTTCTTATCGATTCAAACATACCATGGAGCGATTTCGGCGACATCTTACTGATTATATCTCTCGGTGAGCAATTTCGCGCAGAGTTTATTCTCTTCGTTTAAGCCCATTTTAGCCCTTTTATCTATAATTTGCGACAGAATTTGAGACAACATTCTATGTATATAATTTGATACATCGTACAATATGGATAATATAATATATTTGCAGGATCAAAATCATGTAGGATTGAAATACATAACTTTTTTTATGGACAGATATAAAAAAAATGCGCGCAAAAATTTTACACGATAAACTGACAGATTAGGTAATCGTAATTCACTATTTATAATTTTAATTATGCAGTTTGCGATAGCAATTTGGCGCCCCGAGGGGGCAGATAATAAAAAATTAAATAATTCTTGCACGGTTCAAAAGACATGATCTATTCCCTCGTGTATATAATTACAATTCGAGATTAGTTTTAACGTGAGACTTTTTTCTTCTAATTATATTTACAATTCTATACATAAAATTATAGATAGAATTATTTTCTTCCCAAATTGTGTGTAAGCTGTCTAAGGTGGGCTTTAATATCGAGATTGTCGGCAGTATCTCAGTTCCCGATGTGGTCTTATTGTTAGCTAGCTGATTTCTTTTCCGTCTTTTTGAAGCACGTGAGGAATCATCCGTCATGATTGACCCGTCGCGTTTAAAAGAAGAACTCCTCGCAAAGAAAGAAAGGATCGATGTAAAACAAATTACGCCCGACCATTGGGTGACCTGCCACGCGAAGGCGATGCAGACGGGGACGGATCCGGACTGCATCCGTTACTACTGCCGCGACGACTTCCGGTACCGCCAGCCTTCAGACGCACCATAGTGTCCAAGTGGCGAAACCTGCAGAATCCAAGAAGATGTGATAAAGATACATAATAAGAGATTAGATATCGTATTTAAAGCGGTTATAAATCGATGAAATGCGTTTGAGCCGCAAAATTTTTGCCATCATTATCTATCGCCTTTATCAAAATGATCTTCATAGAATTAAAATAAAAGACAAGTAAAAGTCGCCATATCTGATGGAAAAGAAAAGTCGATTGAATGCAACGGTCTAAACGTAGATAACGTCACGCTTCGAACTCTATTCTCTATTCTGTAATGGACTCGTATTTTCAATGGAGTCAAATGTCATTATAGTAGCGATCTGTATAATAGCGACGATAAGGGGAAAAACACTATTTGTCCTAGTCTAGTGTATAATAATGGTAGATAAGATATGGATACCGAAAAGTAAAGTATTATTACATTGCATTGCATTACCGTTTATACAATAATGTATTCAACTGTAGTATTTATATAACGAGAAAGAGAGAAATTATACCTAAGTGATAATTCACTGGTATCAGCAGCTTCTTTTGCCTGCATGAGATAAGCAAGTGGCCAAGATATCCAAGATTTTCTAAAAGTAAAGAAAGTTTAATATATTTCTTTTAATTATAAATATATACATGATTAGAGAATTTAATTCTAGCAAATCATACATAATAAAAAATGAATATAATCATCTTACGTTCCGGATTGAGTATTTGATCCGATACCGCCGATCGTTGCCTGCGTGTCGAGTTTAGCCCCTGTTCTGTTCGGAGTCTTTGTGAATCCTGGCTGAATCGCAGGATCGGACACCATACGCACGAAGAAGGATCTTCGTTGCTCCAAAGTGGCTTTTCTCTTCTTCTCGCGAATGTCCGCCAGCTCATCCATTACGTCCTGGTGTGTAAAATACGCGATGATAGAGATACGTAAGAATTTTTATAATATACGAAAGTAATTATATATTGTATATTCCAACTTACGTTGAATTCCAATAATTCGGATAGATAGTCCGTTATAATGCTCCATGCTATGTCTTAAACATTGTGGAATTAATTCAAGATAACGTTGTATATAATATTTCTTCAAACAGAAAATATAACAATCGAGAAAATAATTACATTCTTTCAGTATTTTCACACAACTATCAACGAAATACGAAGTTTCCAAAGAAAATTTTATTTAGATACATTTGAAGATTAAATGTCTTCAGCAAAGAATCCAAGAAGACGATTGTAAAATTGAAGATGAGTGTGAAAAATAATTTACCAACATCTCTGGCAGTTGCATTAGGCGCAGAGAGTGCAAAACGTATCGTGTAACGTTGATTTACTCGTGCCGGAATCATATGTATCTTTCCCGAGTCATTAATGCTGCTCAATAATTTCTGATTCAGTTTATCGCTGCCTTTAGCGCGGAAACATACCAAGCCCAACTATAATGAACATAATAACTAAATGTGATGATGTGAGTAACGCGTGTACAATATATGTAACGAATACTAATGAAATATTCTCTTACCACGACATCATTGCAAACTTCGAATCTAGAATCTTTTCTAACGAGTGTTTCAAATCTTTTAGCAAGTTTAACGTGATTTCGGATATAGGCTTGTAGCCCAGATATACCATAGCTTCTCATTACGAACCATAATTTTAACGAGCGGAATCGTCTACTCAACGCTATACTCCAGTGTCTGTAACAGTGTATTTAATATTTTTAATTTATCAGTGTAATCACTTAATTTTTAACTAAAAAAAATATTATCAGTCTAAAGTATTTTTTTAACATCTTATTATGGATTAATATCTGCTAAAGATATCAATTATATCTGAAATGAAAAATATAATAATTAAATATAATGACATTAAAATTGATTATCGATCAATTTCAATAACAATACTTTGGAATTAGAAAAAGAATCATAATAAAGTAAATTTTTTTTCAAAAATGATATAATGATGATACTGGCACTTCTGCTCAATTAATTAAGTGTAATATAACCGATAGTCTATAGCTGTATCCGCGTGTGTGTGCTGCAGATATAGCGGATCCACAACAAGCGCGCTGGTAAGCTTAAATCTGTCGCGAACCCAGAGACAGGAACAATCGAAATTTGTCAATAAGAATTTGTTGGTATTGGTATTGAAGGAATCGGCGTATTCGACGCCGGCCATCAGATATTTCAATTCTGGACAGATGAAAGCGTTTCCGGCATAGGCGGCGTCCACGTGGAGCCAAATCTACAATAGTAGAATTGTCGATTAAAAAGAATTAAATAATCAATAATAGCTTTAAATCTTTTCCACAAGCGTAGATAATTTTACACATACCCCGGGATATTTTTTACAAACCGGACCAATTTCCCTAAGATTATCGAAAGAACAACAGGCGGTTGTGCCGAGAGTCGTTGAGACGAAAAAAGGAACGTAGCCCTCGGCTACATCACTCTCGATCGCCTATCGATTAAACAGACAACCCATTATACGAAATAACGTGTTATATGAGATCAGTAATTAAATCAATTATACGAAAATTGAGCAGAAAAGTAATGAAAATATTTACGAATTAATTTAATTATTATGACGTTAAGCTTTACAATATATTTTACATTGTAATAAATATATAGAATGTAACTAAAATAATATAATTGCATAAATTATATTATAATTAATTTAATTGCAGTAACTTTTATTATACATAATTTTCTATAAATTATGTAAAATATTATATCGTAATTAATTTATTCCTACGTGTATATGGATTTTTCGAGATAATTGTTACGACCTGTTTATACGTACTTGTCGCAAGGTCTCCCCGCGAAGTACGCTCTTCTCGTCCGGCTCGAGGATACGCAGTTTCACGAAGGATATCATAGCGTCCTTCTCGACAGAACTATGACTTTCCCGGCTGCAATATGCCATCAGCTTCCCAAGCAGCGCGGTCTCGTCCAAGTGTGCATGTGCAGAAGATTCCTTGAGTCTCGCAATTGCTTGCGCTCGTGCAGCCAGCATGCACACGAGGATGCATTCCGATGCTGAGCCCTGTATACAGGATCGTTCACATAAAGCGTTTTCTCAGCTTATGGTATATTATTTTGAATATTCTTACAATCTTTCGCGCACCTGTATAACGCCTCCACCTTTACTGCCTTCGCTAAAATACAGGAAATCCGTTGGCAATCCAATCGCCTTGCCTATAATTCAGAAAGATGATGCATTACTTCGTAAATTGATCGTTCAGAAAATCGTTTTGACGAAGTATTACAAAAATAAATTACCGAACCAATCGCAGACTATCGTCTCCAGTTCTGTGCAGGCCGGACTCGCCGCCTAAGACAAATAAGATTACATTTTGGGAGCAATCGAGTAAATAATTGCATGCGATCCATCATACGAGATTTCATACGAGATCAGATGAGAAATTGAGATTCGCGAGAAAATCGAATGGTTTCAGATCGGCACTTTATCGTCGTGTCAAGCCACGCAATTCGTCTAATTTTAATTTTTTTGCCTAGTATTTTATATATTATATTATATATATATAGCTTCTCTTAGACTACTCGATAAGATTTCTCACTCACCCAAGAAAATCCAATGCAGCCTATGGCGTCCGATAGCATGTCACCGAGAATAGAGGGAAAGGAATTTCCCGCCGGGAAGTAGGCGTGGAATCTTGGATGCTGCCAATGTGTAATCTGGAAGACAATTTATTCGCTTCGTAGAAGCTTTCCCCATTTTCTCTTGTAGAAAATTTTTATACGCAATAAAATTTTCAGATACTCTTCTTTTTTTTTAATATGAAAATTACAATATCCAATTTCGATGACTTAATACTTAATAATATAAAGTAAAATAAAATAAGAAAAAAAAAAAAAATTAATTAATTTACTTTTGTAAGCGATTCCGATCGAGATTAAATGTGGCAACAGTTTGGCTATTTAGAATATTTCTGATAATCATAAATTAATTTCGATTCCTTTCAAATCTTGCGAATACTCACCCCTGGCATAATCTTCGATTCCACATCCTTCATGATCTCATCCCATGACTCCGGGTCATTCGGCGGTCCCGACGGCAGTAAAGGCCTAAGATAGCCGGGACCGACGTCCGGGGTGACTCTCCTGGTATGAATATTGCTCATGAAGTCGCAGATGTAGTCTACCATTTCCTTACCGCGGACGCGGAATTCTTCGATATCCATGACGGCTTTACAAGCTCGCGATACCAATTGTAAGTGCAGAAACTGGCAAATAAAAGCCAAGGTATTAATGCCCTTAGCCTATTACTGTTATTATTCGCAAGCTCAATTCGGTAATGAATTATTATTGACATAATTATTTTATTTATTATATTTATCGCAATGACATTCAATTTCTCTTTCTTTTATATTAATAATCTAAATTTAATATCTTACAGAAAAATATTTTTAAGCATTCTCATTTTTTTTTTTTAAGTACTTTCTTGAACTTATTGCTTTTGTAGCATCTTTATTATATATGTAAATTTTAAACGTCTTATATAATTACTTATCGATAATGCTTCTTTAAAGTCTAATAGTAAGTTATAATGTATATATACATATACATATAGAAAAAATTGTATTTCTCTTTTCTTTTTCCTTTTTTAATTATTTTTATTATTTATCTCTGTAAATAAGGAAAGAGGAAATCGAGATACATAAATCTCACTGAAAAAACCTCACAGAGATAAAAACAACACGCCAAATACATAAAAAAATATTCCTATTGCTACATAATAAAAAGTTTGAAAAAATAAGAACGAATATAAGATCAATATAATTAACGCCAAATTATATATGCTATCAATCCCATAATAGACACTATAAATGAATTAGATTTCTTTTAATTCCTAAAGTACTTTTTTATATAATGTATAGTTTAAAAGAGTTTTGCGCAAATTCTAAATCGCTAATAAACTTCTTCAGATGGAAGTAAAATATGAAAATTTGGCATGTCGTATTTAAACGCATAAACTCAAGTTTATATTTTATAATATATGAAATTTTCCGTTATCGTTATGCGACTGCACCAATCTTATTAAGACGCGGCCTTTGCAATCTGGATACTTAAGTGACCTGAGTAAAAATCGAGACAATATCTTGACACTTCCATTTTTACACGTTCGCATATATTTTCGTAATAATTATGTATTTATCGATCTAGCCAATTTCAAGGTGAAAGTGACTCGATTAATATTCTTTCACGACGAATCGCTCCCGTAACTGTCACATTCGCGCACTCGTGATCTCAAAATTCGCGGTTGCCTCGTGCGTACGCGTTTTGCATTCTCCTACCTGTTGCTGATAGCAATGACGTGGTGATACGATGTGATAGAATCGGAGTTGATACACCAACTCGGGCTTACGTCGTTGGATCGGATGACGACTGAACTGAACTGAACAATCCGGGATAGTTCGCCATCCACGGATATATGTCGGGGGCATCCAGGGCGCAAAATTCCATCGGCAAGTCCTGCGCAAACGCATCCTTCTTCGGCAGGACTTCTTCGGCATTTCGTGAAAAGACGTGCGTCCCGCATCGGTTTTCCATACCCGCCCCAACACAATTACGCGTGTCGCTTACGTGTATGTGCCCCTTGTATTCGGCCAAAGATCATAAGGTCAAGTTACTCTCTGAAGGAATTTTTATACGAAAATTATGCGAAATTACTTGCGGAGAGATTAAACGATCTGCGTGCACAAAAAGAAGGGGAAATATTATCTTTTTTTGATAGTTTTATGAAATATTTTACAATAATTATTTCACTAAGGGCGTGAAGAGGTAGATGACGAAAAGTGAAGCTTCGCTTCTTTTCAATTCTTTATTCTGGCCGCAGATTATACTTTTATAACGGATACTAATTTATTTTATTGAAAATATATATAAAATAAATTAATTGAAGAAAATATGCAAAATAAAATAATCTAAGGAAGGAAAGAAATGTATTTGCATCTAATTGAGATTTATTGTTAGCTTTTCATAAAATTTGCAAATATTATAAAGCTCATGTATAACTTTAACTAATAACTTTATGTGGAAAATATAAAAAATAATTGAAAAAATAATGTAATGTGAAGGGTACTTTATACTTATTAACAACAAGTAAAACTAATATTATAAGTATTTTTTTCTGATAGAAATACATTTTCATCTCTTCTCATACATAGAATTTGTATCGAACGTAAATAATATATACGAATCTTCGTCCTTTTTTAAAGATTTCTCTCTCATCATTAATTTATCATTAATTTTATTATTTTAGCAATGCAAACATGAAATATTTCAAAGTTTTTGGAAGGATATTCTTAACAAAAAAAAAAGATGGAATTCATAGAATATTGATGGGGGGAAAATGGTTGAACTTTCCACGATGAAAAATCTTATTTTGCAATGTAATGGAGTTGGAAATATTTATAAAGTCGTTCGAATCGTTCCGGTTGCTCTCTTTCTTGCCATCTCTCGACAGAAAATTTTTTGAAAATTGGTGACAGAGACTAATCCATCTATTTAGGATATCCGATAAAAAAAAACATTAGGTGATCTTTTAAATATATTTTTTAATCAATTTAATGTCGATTTATTCTCGATAAAAAATATCGAGAGAACTCATTACTTATCTTGTTCAGCTTTTGAATCTTCAACGCTACATACGTCTCTTGGTATTTTAGCTTCGAATTAAAATCTTAGAATAATATCAATTTGATATTAACTTAAAAGATATAGTTTCATTATACATATTTGTTTGTTCCTCTTTTTAATTTGAATTAATTTAATTTGAAAATATTTTTGAAAACAATTTTTTTCTTATATACAGACAGAAATTAGACAGAATATTTTGATCGCGAAAGAATTGCTTCTAAATCGACCGAAAGATCTGCGATTTATCAGCGAGATCTACGATAATTCAAGACACCCAGTACAGACGCCTCATTCACTCGAGTAAATTGGATCCTAGCATTCTCGTGCTTTATTAAGATGGAAAAAAGGAGGTAACGTAGGCATCGTCGAGAGAGTGCCAGTCGCAGAAGACGCCAACTGATTCTTACTTAGAGGAAACCGGGAGCGAAGTACGCGAGATCTTCGAAAAACCCCTTGACCTCTCTCGCCTTCCTCGCGTTAAAGAATCCGCGGGCTCAAGATATCGCGGATCGCGCTATCTTTCGAAAGGCAAACGATTCGAATCATTATCGAGATCCCTCATATTCCATACTGCTGAAATTAGCTGCCGTGATGATAGCGGCATTCGCCGAGTCAATTTGCGTGATAATTATAGCTCGAGGAAAGTCAAGCTCGAACGGTAATTTAGAAGCATTACGGAATATTCGTCCATTACGACGAAATGATCCATAACGCGGCAATATTGATGATAACGGAATTGATAAATATCTTTTAGTGTCGATCACGTTTATACTCTTAACGCAATAATTGAATTATATTAGAAGGATATATATTTTCTCAAAAAGTTCCCCTTATCTTTCTCTCACTTTTCTTTTTCCTTCTTTTCTGAAAATTCTAATACAATGAAAAAGTTTCTGAACAAAATTTAATAAAATCTGAAAAAAAATATTCAACATGCTATAAATTAATATATACTGATTTTTTTCAACGAGTTCTCCGCGTTTGAATGAGAACATTTATTGTTTTAATTTTTCGAAAAATTTGGTTTTATGAAGTCTCGATTAATAGCATTTATTGAATAGATGTATGCTCTACATTGGTTTCACCTAATAGATATATACTCCAGCATATCTATTTAGGTCACCAATTAACGCGAATTCTAGTTAATTGAATTTTCTTTGTCTACGTTTATATTACGTGGCATCTCAATTTAGAAAGAGGTTATCATTAGCTCGGAATTAATTAATTCGAATTGCGGGCACAAATCATTTCTCGAAATGAACATACCTTTTATAATATACAATATATAATTAAAGATGTGTAAACAATTTTTTTTTTTTTTTTTTTTTTTAGACAAGAATAGAACCCCCCTCATATAGGAATTAAATAATTTAATTTATATGAAACAAGCATTGCGTGTGTTCTTATATTCACCATCCCTTCATTAATAAGTTTAAAACCGACAACGCCCATTGAAATTCTACAATCGCACGCATGTGTCCTTGGATATGCAATTTTAAAGGGCACGTGACATGACGCATTATAAGGGTCGATTTCCTCTGGGGGGGTACAACGAACCCCGGACCAGTGATCGCGGGCCAACGACAGGGAGTCAGTCAGTCCTTTTGCTCACGCCCTTCGGGGATAAAAACGTTCATAATGCTGGAATGTTAGAGCGGGGAAGAGGGAAGAGTGTCCCGGACCAGCGGGGGGGTGCTTAATAATGCAATATGGCGTCGGGGCGTTGCGACGCTATGCAGGCTATGTCACGCATACCACGACCATATACGCCTACACTTTGAAGTCTCTCGCACCCCCTCATCTTGCTCCCCTTCCCTCCCCTCCCCTCCCCCCTTCCTGCCCCTGTCCTCTTTCTCCCATCGCTGCTGGTTTTCTCTGCGGGAACGAGGCCGCATCAACGCCGGGATCGGCGTATATCACCGGCAAACGAATGTTGATTGGAAAATGTTGATGGGACTTTCCATCCAGCATCCGGCGATCTCTCTTTCTCTCCAATGTCGATGGAGAAGATGCTTTTTCCATCGCGGTACGCTCAGGAATTCCGATGAAATATATATATATATATATATCCCAAAAGCCGAGATATATCTTCTTTCTTTCGATGCCCCTTTGGTCGTCGATTATTACGCTCTTGGCGAGAATCGTGCCCGAATACAAAGCGATGAAGCGGAAGACCGTGTCAGTCATATCAATGAAAAGAATGATACAACCGCTAGAAAACTCATAATTCATCACTTTTCGAATGAGTGCGCTAAACAACAATATTATTTGAATTTTTTCTCATTGATAATCACGAGATAACATTTTTCGCATTCAATTTAAATACATGCCAAACTCTCTCTTTACTCATTCGAATAAAATTTTTAAATGACACATGGCACAATGCAAGTATCTATATTAATACATAAACAATTTACTTAAATTTATTAATACAATAAATTTTTATTAATATAATATAATAAATTTATTTTATTTAAAATTTTATGTAATTATATTTTCAAATGTACCTATGAAGAGAAATAATATTTCTTGTTACATTTCGCTTGTTAGGAAACATTTATCTTAAAAGCGTAATAATTGATTAGCATATTTTTTTATTTGCTCTATAATATCGTCTTTCTATGTAAGCTTAATAATAGAAATATATTATTTTTATAAACAAACAGTAATTGTATGATTTTAATTTTCACATTATTTTTAACGTATGTACATTTTTGTTAAACATCGAAATATCTTTGATTATAACTTAATATTCTTTACAATATAAAGCTTTATCTGACATTAAATCTTCTAATTAATATATTCTCTTAACGCTATTTTTATAATTATCTATATTAATTTGATATAATTATATTCAATAATTTTACTTTTCTGGATATTTCACGTTATTATTATTTTACATTATTATTATATTTGATAATTATATTTTGTCATAACGATACTCTTTTCCAAACACAAAAAGAATTGATTATTAGATTAATTATTGCGAGCGCGGAAACCTCAAATAAACGTCATAATCGGCAAAATATTTCTGCATGCGACTGTACAAGGTCGTTCTAAGTTCCATGAATGGTTCCGAATGGCATGCCAGCGAAGCTGCGATTCTTGTGACTGAACCCATGACCTACTGGCAGAGAGAAGAGAGAGAGAGAGAGAGAGAGAGAGAGAGACGCGATGTCTAAACATCGCCATCGCCGGCTTCGATTTCCAGAACAGCTCAACTATTTCTGAAACTGCACCCTCTAACATAAAATGCTGACCTTATTTAGAAAAAGAAAACCTGTCTCGCGCCTTTGTTATGCCAAAATCTATTTTCAGTTGCAACGATATATTTTGCTGTTGCATTGTACATATAGGACTTTTAAATAATATGAAAAATCTTATCTATGTGAATCCGTTTTCGGAATTTTATTCCGGATTTAATTTTTTTCTTACTGAAAATGTATATGGACGATTATTTATTTTTTACAGCTTCCTTTATCTTTTAATATGAAGTAATTTAGTAATTGAAATTTTAGTTAAAATTCTTTCAAAAGAAAATTTAATTTTCTATTTAATATAGATAAAGTTTGATCGATGAATAATAATATGCTCATTCTCTTCAATTAATATTAATTGATTGTCCTTTAATTAATTAGAAATAAAGTTGATCAGTATTACACATATCGCGCGTGCTTAACAAATAAGAAATATAAGAACTAATTCTTTTTTTTTTTTTGTGTTTTAGATGGGAAGATCAAAATTGAAGAAGAGGCTAAAGCGAGAAGAAGAATCGACAGAAGAGTCGACAAATAAAATACCAATCGATAATTTACCAAAAAAATTCCTCTGGATGCACGTAAGTTCTCAAATCTTTCAGAGTTATGAAATTAACAGCTTTATTCGCGAAATATACTTTAAAAGGTTAAGAACGGTACAAAGATCAGAAAAATCCTTGATTACGCGTTGAAAGAATTCCCCAGTCATAATAGCATTGTCTGGACCGGGATCGGACAAGGTATTGCGAAAGCCATTTCTTGCGCGGAACTCTTCAAGAGGAAGCACGAAGGCCTCCATCAAGTCACAAAATTATGTTATAGCGAGTAAGTTTATTAAAACAGATATCAACGGATGCAATATCGGTGTTCAATTATCATTATGATTTCAGATCGGAAAATCCGAAAGAGGATGTAACTAACAAAATTCATCGAATACCGAAAGTCCATATCTTATTAACTAAGGATATTAAGGACACAACTGAGCTTGGGTGAGACGTATTTAGTTAAACATTAGTAAACATTAGCAAGTATGCGTGCGTGTGTATAATCTTCCAGATTTCGTTAATTTCGACTTTAGATATCAAGCGCCTGGCGATTGTGGAGAATTTTCAGAGAAGGAAGATGCATTGGCATCGAAACCAACTAAAAACGTTGGCAATGTATTTTGCAGCAACACCGAGCAATTAGGGATAAAAAAGCGCATCGGACAGAAAAGAAACAACAAGTGGGCTAATAACGCGGAATTATCTTCGAAAAAAAGTAGAAAAAATATATCTTGATATTTATGTGTGATAACATATTAATATATTATATCTAAAGAAATATCTAGATAGCGCAATTTTAAATATTAGAGAGATTTACAGATCCCCAAAAAGAATTTAGAATTTATAATAGAGCACGTTATTTGCACAATATCTGATTTTAATAAGGTCTTGATAGATTTAGGTACTCGATTGTACAAAAAATTTTAGTATGATTGGAGTATTAATATCTATTTCTTTTTAATTTTATAATTCGCAGCAATTTTTTTCGCCTGCAGTCCGAATATTTTTCTCTTGTTTTAAATATAGGAGATAAAACAAAAAAAGTAATAACTAAAAAATATAGACCCCCATGTTTACAATTTTTTTAGAAATATTATTATTATTATCTTTCTGATAACAATTTCAAAAGAAAGATAACAAAAGTCGTATGTAGAAAGTTTATTTTCTGTCAATACATAAACAATTTTTACGGGACAATCACATGTTATATATATATATATATATATATATATATATATATATATATATATATATATATTCATATATATTCCTGCTGCGTATTGATTCTTCACATCACACCATATTCATTAATACATTATAATTCGAATTTTTGTACTTACAAATTTTTATGTACAGTGCTACAATATCCTGATCCCATTACATTAGGTAAGAAAAGAAATCTATGTCACAATGCGCAATTTGTCAGAGCTACAGTGTCTCTTGTTTAGAATCTCATTAGAAGTGTATAGGGCAGTACAACTTTCACATCACAACAAACGTGAAATAGTATGTCAAATGTGAATTATAATTCAGTTTTCCATGCAATACCCTTATAATACTATTTTACAATCCATAATAAAAAAAATTCATAACGAGGTGTGTGTGTGTGAACGCTGCTTTTATAAAATAAGGATTACATGTTTTATTCGTCGCGCTATCATCAATAGGTCATCATTTTCTGTTCATTATCGTAAGATCTAATTTTGTAATCGCTGTTTTCAATTTTAAAAGTCACCTACCGTTACCCATTTAAAAAAAACAATTCGTGCTATAATTTTATAACGATATGTTATTATATTTTGAAATCTTAATGAAAATGGCAAGTCATCAACCTATTCTTTCAACATTCTATTTCTTTTGTTATCATAACTTTGACTTAGCTTTATGTTAACATACATAAAACGAGCATTCTGTTCAAAAGTTTTGTCGACAACGGGATAGGAAAGTCTAACATTTTGCGATTGATATTGCTGCTATATGGAATATATGTATATGTATTATAAATAACAAGTATTTTTCTCTATACCACCATATTTATCGTTACGTCATTCGCTCAAACAATGCATTTTACAAAGATAAACTACGTAATGTGGATTATTATGCTCACTTTAGACTAATATGATTCTCATATAATAATGCGTAAAATCGTTTATAATATAAATTCGCATTCTTATTATGCAAATCGATAACAAACGTATTCGAGACCTTATTTCCAGTTTATTGGAAATTTCTATGCATTTCTAAGCTGCATTTTGTTTTATCAAGCCACTTTGATATTTATATCGCTTCTAAAAGTTAGATTTGTTGTTTTATTATAGGTAGAATAAAAATAATTATATAATTTCATTAATTCTCTTTCTCATACTATTAGATTTCAATGTTTCTTTTACAAAACGCATTATTTTTACATATAATTAATGATAAATAAAATTGTACAAATATAATAGAATTTTAACAGAATCGCATAAGAAATTTTGTTTATATATATAGAATGTTTATAAACAATTATATATATACTAATTTATACTACTAGTGTAAATCAGTTATACATTTTTTTTCATTATACATATTTAGCATATAAAGATACTATTATTTTTACCAAAAAAATGTTGTACAATTGTTACATTCAAAACATAGAGATATGAGAAACACTTTTCTCAGTGTCTGATAATCTCAATAGCTTAAGATTAAAAGTTTATAATATATATTCTACTATTACCAATATTATTATAAGAAACATATTAAATTACTATATATAGTATCCTTTATGAAATTTGATAGTTTTAATGAATTTTTTTATGCTGTTCTAAAACATTGCTCAGATCTTAAATATTAAAAAATAAATATAAGTAAATATAAGAATTTGATTTGCCAAAATATGGAAAAAACTATATATATCAATAATTGCATAACTATTGATATAACATTCATTGAAGATAGTTTCTGTTTAATCTAACTATATTGGAGACAGATAAAGGATTATAACAAATTTATCCTATTTAAGTATGAACAAATTTACTGACCTTATTCAAAGACCTTTGTCATAAAGTATTAGAATGTTATGTGAATATTGGCAATTTTTCCTACTAGATCTGGCAATTCGACTTTGGACAATACGATCGCAATGTTAAGTCCTATGCTTCGCTTTCCGTTGCGCCATCACCTTCCATAATAGGTACTATTAAATTATCCTTTGACATCAGATTATATTTTGTCACAAATGAGGTAAACCTGTAACAAAGTAGTACCAATTTTTTTTTATCGTTACATAAAACGATATATATCGGCTGTATAAAAATATTGATAGGCATTTATTACCTGCGGCAAAGGTAAGTCTCATTTTCGAATTCATCAAATATTGTTCTATGGTGGAAGTATGCATGTGAAAAGATTCTGTAAACCCTACGGCAGACAGAACCAAGTTTTGCTACAGAAGATTCCTTAATGCTGATTCTGAAAAAGCAATTCACATATCACAAGTTGATTAGAAGTTTTATATAGTAATATTTTGTATAGTTTAAATGAGACATAAAAAAATTACCTGCTGGGAAAATATTTGTTGCTGTTGAGTAGACACGCCGCTCCATCCAGGGTATGCCGAGTATAATCGATTGCAGGACATTCTTTGGGAGTTTTATGTGCAGCACATAGAAATATCCACTGTTCCGTAGCAGTCATCTGTGTGCATGTTTCAGGATGACATTCTTCTTGTAATCTCACCGCCAAACCATTAAGCTCCATGCAAAACTGTCTGAGATGTTCATACTTCCATACTCCTTCATCGTTAGCTTCTGGCATATTAAGTATTAAATCAATGTTAGATGGATCTCTTCTGATCATTTGTTGAATATATTGTTGCACAGCCAGCGTGCTATCCATTTCTTCAAACGGTTCATCAGGCCACCTGCTAAAGTCCTAGAATAACATAAAACTTTGAGTACATAAGCTTGATAAAAATAATTGAACTACATTAGTGTTTTTTAACAATCGATTTCTTCTTCGCTATATAGGTCGTCATGATGTAAAAATAGATTAGATATTGTATAAAATACAGCTCTGCGATTGTAACAGTCAACGCAAAATGTCAAATACGAGATAAACGGTCCGTATCGCTTTAAAAATATAAAATAGGAAATTTTATACAAATCTATCTCGCACGAAGAAAATTAATGATCTGATATATTTTTTTCATGTTTTGATGAAGGCTGCTGAGAAGATATGTCACAGTCATACAATCACAAAAATATCTCGCAAAGAATTTATATAAATTCTTGGCAGGCGATCCTACGAGAGAAGATAACAATATATATTATTCTCGTAGTATAAACAGTGTCTCGGTTTATCTCGCATAGTTCATTGATTTTCATTGGGAAAGTGTCAAAGGAGGGAGGAAACGTTAGGAGATCTGTGAAGATATGGTTGGTGTAACGCGGATTCTAGCGATCTGAAATATCGTTTGTGGATGCGAGTACACTTCTTTAATGAAATTGATAACCTCCGCTTTCGTTCCAGGTCTGTTTCTTCGCAAAATCGTAGGTCCGTCCGCCATCTTCATCTTGCCAATTGTTGCACTTGACTGACCGGTATGCACGCTCGCTCACGCTCGATTAGCAAGGATAGGAGATGACCGCTCCGCTCCGAAGTACTCGTCGATTTATGATGATGTGCGTGTGCAGTGCATCCGCGAATGCGAATTGTTTCGTTCCACCCTAGAATAGATGAATCAAGTCTGAAAGTTGCCTAGACTGTTTCCTCTAGAAGAATTATGCATGCACATTATGGCTGCGGTCGAGAAGACGCTAGAAATGCTTCGAAGCATTACATTAACCAATCAGAATAAAGAAATCTTTATTCTTTTTATCCTGATTGGTCAATCAAACGCTTCGAAGCGTTTTTAGCGTCTTCCCGACCGCAGCCTTATACCATCTATGTGAAGCATATAAAACTCATATTTAAAAAATTTTGCGCCATTTTTTAAATTTCCACGAATATCTCGTCAACGATTCGTACGGTCATTATACAGTTATTTCGTCCGTGATTCTCAAATCATGTTCATCTAATACCACGTATGTCAGCTTCTATTAAAGCTCGAGGACTCGACTTTTAAAATTTGAATCACAGCAATTTATATTTCAGTGTTTATTACAAGTTTCAAAGTTTTATATAATAAATTATATAAATATATGAAAAAGGCAAATGAAACAATTATAAATAAAAATACTTTCTTTACATTATATTTAGAAAAATACTTTCTTTACATTATATTTAGAAAAATATTTATTTCCTTTTAGCATATTATATCTACAAAAAATCTACAAACTAGCGTTTCCCATTATATCATTCATTTGACAAAGCACTTTCATTGTTTGCTTGATCTTCAATATATGTTCTTGTCACTATACACTTTGTCATATGACAATTACATGGAATATCGTGCTCTACTTCCTCTGCATCCAATAAATTTAGTTCTATATTGTAACGCCTTGGATTCGATACATCTCTTTTTAATTCCAATTTAAAGGCGATAGGTTCATTTTTTATCACTTCTATATCTTCAGGTAGAAAAATTGCAGTTTGTTTCCAATGTGTTGTCTCATCATGAGGTGCTGTAGATAGTTGTGAACCATCTGGGAATTCGACCGCAAACCAAATGCACATCCCTTGATAATTCCCATCCTTCTCACATACCGATACATAATCTTCTCCACCTAATAGATTTATTTCTTCTACAGAGATGCAACTTAAATCTAGCCAAGCAAGCAATTTTGCTTCTGCCAAAAGATTATTTTGATTTAAAAGTAGCACTTCTGGTTTCATTGATTTAATTTTTCTGTACTCTTTCCCAATACATCTAAATAAAAATTAAGTATATCGTTGAGTAAATATAATTTTTGAAATTATAAATATAAAAAAAGAGAATAAGAAAAAGAAAGGTAAATATATTACTATCTTTTAAATTTAAGAAATTAGACGTATGTGTGCTGCCATTACTTGCCGTGTCTTCTCTTTGTTATTTAAAAATAATATATAATTACCTCATACTGACTCCACATATATTGTCCCAAAAGTCATACATGGATGGTAACTGGCATGGTGAAGCGTACAATTTCGCTATGGATGGGAATAACAAACCATCCTTTCGTAAGAAGTTATCTCTAGCAAAAAGTACAGAATCTAACATTCCTTCATATACCAAATAAAAACCCATCCATTCTGAAACAATTATATCTACTTTCTCCAAACTATCCGGATGGATATCCTCTACCTTACTGTGAATTACTACAACTGTATCTTGTACATTATTTTCAATCAACACTTGTTCAATAGCCTTTGCCAACATACTTGCTTCCACTGCATATACTTTCTTTGCACCAATTTGAGCACAAAAAATTGATAATATACCTGCAGAAAAATATACATATGATCATAATACATAATATGTTATAATATAATGTGTCGGGGAAAGTAATATATGTATAATACTAGTATTTTTAATAGACAGTACATATTTGGTCATAACAAAAATTTAATAAGCTAATAATTTACCTAAGCCAGCACCAACATCCATCACTACTTTGCCCTGAAATTCTTTTTTCATATTAAAAATAGCATTCTTGTATTTTGAAACACGCGTTTTGTCGCTTAGCATTAGTTGATGAATCTAAAAATATGCATTTAATAAACATATACATACAATGAACATTATATATATAACTGAATATATATATATTTGTTTGACTTACATCGAGTTCTTTGTAGCTTTCAAAATATTGATCCATGATTTATTGATACAGATAACCTAAATAAAAATTATATATAAAATGATCCACACTTTTCTTCTTTTAATATTGCTAGTTATTTAATCTTTGTTTTTCTTATTCGATATCTGAAAAAATATATAAATCAAATATATATTTTATTAATTTTAAAAGAGGAGCAATTGTGGATTCTGACGTAGCAATTAAGCGGCGTCTACAATAGAAATTTTAAGCCCTAACCTTAAGAAATTGACTAATCACAGTCGAGTATTCTCCTCATACTTGATTGTGATTGGTCAATTTTTTAAGGCTTAAGGCTTAAAATCTCTATTGTAGACGCCGCATTAAGAAGCAAACGCTTGAGCTATAATTTATTAAAAAATATGAACTTCCAGCGCCAATTTATTTCCCTCCCTCGGTCGGTGAAGGAGGGATGGGAAACAATTGGCTGCGTTCAGCCATAGCATATGAAAATGTTTTTCGTTCAACAGAGGCTGCGGTCGGGAAGACGCTAGAAATGTTTCGAAGCGTTTGATTGACCAATCAGGACAAAAAGAATAAAGATTTCTTTATTCTGATTGGTTAATGTAATGCTTCGAAGCATCTCTAGCGTCTTCTCGACCGCAGCCAGAGAAAGTGCTCAGTCTTGTCAATTCTCGACGTTGATTTGTTGGTTCTAAAAGTAAAAGCCAATCACGTTCGAATGCTACTGAGCGGTTTTCTCTTAGTGTTTTCGATTGAACGGATTAGCAGCGCTGCCTGGGTATCCCCCCCCCCCCCAACCCTCTTTCACTTTTCTAATAATATCAGAAATTAGAAATTCTTACATTTATCACATTATATAATATGAAAAGGATTTATTACAATAATAATAATTTATTATAGATATAAATGTGTTGTATACAAAAATACGTTTTACTTTTAATATTTTCTTTTTTTTCTTCTGTAACTATAACATATACAAAATACATTCCTTTAGAATCAAAGAATTAATGTTATGAATTTAATTTTCTAATTTTACATAGAGACCCTCTAGAAAGAGATAGATATACGAATAGGCGCGCGTATGAAAAATTATATACAATATTCAAATTAAAGTCCATTAGATAAATGTACATATACTTTTCACAATTATAAAAAGAAATAATTATTATACAGAACGTTGCAAAAAAACTCAAGCCACAGGAGAACAATTTAAGGAAGGTGTGAATATAAATAAGGGATTGTTATAGTTTTAGGCAATGTAATTTCTCAACTTGGTCATGGTACTCCTGCAATATATATCGGATATAGAGATAGTAAACTAACAAGATTATTACAGGATTTCATGACTCTTATGATTGCTTGTGTCAGACCTGCTGGGTAAATATTTATAGCAATATTTATTTAATACAATTTCTCAGAATTTTAAAATTTTTGCTGTACTGTAGAAATTGTTGTGCACACGAGCGGAATCGAACCTGGAATCTTTCGATTACCAGCCTGCGACACTACGCCCGGCACCACGCATCGCCCACAACATGAAGAACTCGAAGCAAAGTCTAGTACGTTGCAGCAAAAATTTAGAGATACGACAGAGAAACTAAATTTAAATTTAGGAGAAATTGTCGTGCACACGAACGAGCGGAGTTGGGCTGAACAAGCTCGAGAAAAGATATTAGAAAAGACATTATTGGATGAACTTAATCGACTTTTACAAGATCTTAATGATTGTCCTGTGAAATTAGCAAAGAAAGATATAAAATGTATTAAAAGCAATATATGATAAAGGTAGAACGCCTCCTGATTAAAAATGTCTCGACTATAGGAGCAAACATAATAGTTTGCTACGCGCCTCATCTCGTTTTTCCTCTTCTCCTTTCGACAAGAACAAAAACATTTACATAGCGAACGCGGAAATGTACGACTTATTGTCGAAGGATAGACGCGTTTTATTACGGACAATTATTTGCGTACGCGTAGGCAAATATGCAACAATGCGATTTTATTAAATAGCCCGTGTCCTGCTTATGCTAATCGTACATCCCACGATTACATCAAAAATTGCCGATGCATGTCGGTGCGTGCGTTTTTTTTTCCATCCGCCTATAAAATGGCCACTTCGTTATATTGGGATTATGAGGAAATTTTGGATGCTTCATATACGAAGGAGAGGGAGGAAAGGGGGAACAACGGACATACGGCGTTTTATTGTGCGTAATGCATTATGTAAGCGTAGGAAAATTACACTAATTAGTAATTAATAATTTTTGCGAGTTTTAGGTTTAAAAAAAAAAAAGTTATCATTAATTAACGGTTGGAAGAGATTTTTCAAATTATAATTTTGTGCGAGATTGCGTGATAATTAGAATTATAGCAAAGCAAATTTACATCGTTTGATCAGTAAAGCTAAGCTCTTGTTCGATGTCAAAGAGAAATGCGCGAATTAATGAACATCTGACGCGTATATATCGCGTTAAAACGCGATAACTCTATATAATACTTAAATTGACACTTAGATTTATCTGAATTCGAATGCTTTTAGTAATCTCTCGCGATTTATAGCACGTTGTCGTAATTAACTAATTGCTAGCGAAGGTATTGTACATTATGCTGGTATTGGAGATTGGCAATAATTAACTACATTCAATCCATCAATTATGCGATTGTATTAGAGAAGTACGACAGATCACAATTGCATTTACATAAGCCGCAAAGTGCGGTAATTGTGCATAATCGCCAGATGGATAACGAGCATACGATTCGACTAATTTACACTTTCGTTACTCCCTAATGTGCTAATGTGGGATTGTTGTATATATTTAGATTTTGCGAAATGTAGAAATTTAAAAGCAGAGTTATATTCTTTACGCGGGGAGATATTCTCTGATATCTCGATCTCCATGTTATGCGTAATTACGTTATATTTATGTGTAACATATATTCTGAACTATCGTAATGTCGACATATAAAATATGCTTGTATCGGTATCGGGTCTTAAGTACTAATTAACAATATATTTGCATCAGTTTGAAATTTGCGCGGTAAGCTAGTCTATTCGGGACTTCGCGAGATATATCATCCTTTAGACATTTGTGCTGTCTAGGACTTTGCGAACCCCGTCACTTGAATCGCTGAGGAAAATTTAGTATATACGATACAAAAAAGTAAACATAAAAGTGCGAGAAAGAAAATTTGCTAAATTGTATGTGATTCATATAAATTCATCGATTGAGAAATATATATTTAAATATATTATTAATGTATTATCTCTGTTATCTGTACTGTAATATTTATCTTTAAAATCTTGCGAGGGAGAGATACGGAACTCCTGGAAAACAAGAATTATCATATTGACCCTGTTTTGTTATTATTGTAACTTAAATGCGTTTTATATCATTCTTTTTTTATTAATTTTTATCAATTCACAGATGTACAGAATCAGCTACAAATACTTTGTTAGCATTTTCATCTTGTATCGATATCTTCTGAGAATCTAAATAGTATCTCGTATGCATCATCTTGAGAAAATGTTTGACTTTCCCTGTATATAGGAGCGCGACCGTTCGATGGAACTTTGCGTTCGCGTAAAGAGACACACGTATTTTTAGATACACAGTGAGGACGGGAGGGTGAAGAAGAGTTTTACGTTATCAGAATGGTTAGTAGCGAGACCACAGCGGTTCACATTGATTTTCACAGGGGTTGAGATTCTTGAAGGCCACAGCTGCGAATGGAAGCTGCGGCCTTCAATTCTCACTCATTCACTTGATCCGATCCTTTCCGTTCGCATTTCATACCGCCTCGGCTTGTATTTTCCGTCTTTCTCCGCCCGCCGGGACGTCGCGTTCTCTCTCTTTTCCTTTCCACTCGCCTTTTTTTTTTATCCGCTTCTTCTTTCTTCCGTAACCGAGCACTCGACTTAAAAAATCCCATTCATTCGTATCCTAAGTTTTTTTTTTTTTTTTTCACAATCGCATTATTTTGCGAATTTCTTGAATAAACTGCAGATAATTATATGGATAATGATCTAATCTTCCGATAATTATATCGACTTATTTCTTTGAGTCTTTTATAAAAACTTTAATGATACATTTCTCTCTCTTGTGTATGATGCTTTCATGGATCGGGTTTTTTTCCGATTCGTTGCTTTGTTCAATTATGTGCTCTTATTTACATACGAGCATGCATGTAAATTGACATTTTAATTAATATATATATATGATACGCTTTGAGAGTAGACGCGCCAACGCGGTTTGATTTATTGAATTCATACGCAATAACATAGCAATTGTTAGGAAATGTTATACCGCAGATTGTATATTGTGTTATGCCGCAGTTCTATATATATCATAAATATTAACTATATATGTGCATCGATTTCCAATCATGTGAAACTGTTTGTTTTCACAAAATGAAATATTGTCATTAGTCTTTAATGAATTAGATGTAGATATTTAGAAAAAAATATCACGCATAAGTACTGAAAAAAAAGGAACGTGTTTCTTTAATAAATTATATATGTAAGCTTTAGAATATATTATAAATAGATAAGAAAATTTGATTTTTCCGTTTTTCTCGATTAAATCTTATTTTGATATGATTTTTAATTTGACTTAACGATTAAAAATATTTTTTAATATTTAAAATTAATAAGCGCCGTCAAGTTCTCATTTAAGAGAAAATCTCAAAGAATGTAAAATGAAAAGAGCGCGACAATAATTGCAAAATATTATATTGCGTACGTATAATACTGTAGTTTACTGTAACATTAATATTTTAATAGCGGCGATCAATTTACTTATTCTTTTCCTTCATTATTTCAACGAGAAAATCTTACCAAAGGTGAATATATTAAATAGCGCTAAAATGTTGGCATGCAAAATTGCCCAACTGCCGTTTTATCGATTTTTCCACGGTCAGACGCTAATTAAAGTTTGCTTATATTTCCCACCAAACCAATTTCACATACAGCTTCTAATTAGCGGCTAATGACGTGACGAACAATGTCGACGAAACCGTGAAAAGAATGGATTTAAAAAAAAAAGAGAGACAAAAACAAGCGCAGAACAATAGCACCAGCGAATGATGGAGCAAGGAAATTTCACGATATCAGTAATGTCACTTATTTTTGCCGATTAACCTTCCGCGACGAATAATAATGTTCTTCTCCAGCGTAACGGATCGGTGATCGAGGTACAAAGACGGTGACCTGACTTTAATAAAATTTCCTAGAGTATTTATCGACACGGAATTGCTGGCTAAAACCGGGAACCACACACTTCCATCCGGTCCGCTTCTGCTTAAGCGTCAACAAGAATCGGCGATGCGCCGTTAATTCCAGACGCCTGCATCGGTCGTGAACGAAACCCACCAGCTTCCACCTTGTTATTTTTTCAAGATTAAATTTTCCAACACCGCGATGATCTTCGTCCGTAATTTTCTCCATATAATGTGTGTGTGTATGCTTGTGCGCGTGTAATTATTTAATAATATTTGCAAAATATGATTATTCTCTGATAAAAGAGAATTCTTTTCCTCTTAATTTTTCCTCGTTAAATACCGATTACTGCCCTAAACTGGGCAAAATGCATGCAAAATGTACACCGCCGAGGTTACATAGGCGATGAGTGGCGTTAACAGCAGGTCTTTAATTAAGTTTTTAATTTATTTTTGATTCTCTCGCAGAAAATCAGTACACCGGCGTTAATTCGAGAGGCACTTGCATAAAATGCTTCCTAGGTATTTATTTGCGCTTCCTCTGAATACGTCAATATGATATGTTAAGGGTAACTGCAAATTACTCGTTTACTAGTTTATTTCTTGTCGAATTAATAAAAAGAGATATCGGTGTTGAAGGGTTTATGACTTCTGTGCCTGTTTCGATATAAATTGCAGTTTTATATTTAATACCAACATTTTTCTGTTTTATTCATAGTATTTATTTTCATCCCTAACATAGACACACCGTGAAAATGGCAAATTAATAAATTCAATTAAAAACAACACATTTCATAATTTTACTCAATACAATAAATTGCGATCTCCGGTTCACAGATAAATTAGAAAAATATTTCTCAACCGATACTTTGCTTTTTGCCCGTGTAAAATTATATATTTTTGTTAGAAACTTTTATTAATTTTAGAAGAACCTATCGAGATAACATCTACATCTTCCTTAAAATGCGCATAAATGCAATGTGCATAATTGCGCGATAAAGTATTTTAATGGTCCACGAGTAGTGGATGACGAAAGTTAATGCGGGCAGTGGAAAAGGCGCATTGATGGTCGGCCGAGTAGAACAAGTCAGACGACAAGTCAGTCGTATACCTACACTTGTTAGTAGAAAAGTCGTTCGCGTCAGACAATATCTATCTGCTGGCGAATCGTGAGTCTCAACCGTGGTCAATCGGCGGTAACAGTTGTTCGTTCCACCACATGTGATACATATTGGCGCTTCCTTCCTGTCTTACGGCCAACCATGTCACCAAGTCACGTCTCCATACGCCGAATGTCGAATTCCAATCGTGCAACTTGAACCGATAATAACTTCCGTTTAATCCGACTAAATTTTGTATTTTATTTATTCTTGGTTAAAAATATGATAATAGTTGCTCTATAAATATTAGAAAAAGTATAGAATGTATGACTTTTAAGGAAAAAATTGAAACGTGTATGTGTGAATTGAATGATTCATCGATGATTATTCTGAATATATTTTTAACCACGCCGGTTAAGAGATTGATATTCCGCTGTTTAGAAAAGATTTCCTTACCTAGCTTATATGTCGCAAGTCATATAAAAATTACAACGCATTACGTTTTAATGTCACAGTGCCCCCGTTTCCATTCGCATCTCGTCGCGATCTTTTTGCGCCGCACTCTCGACGACGACGTCGCTTGCTTATATTCGTCGAATATATTTTCTAGACTTCGGCAGAACGACGTCGCGCGCATATTGCGCCGTTCTGAGTGACGAGAGAAAATATAAAACTTGCGACGTAGCGCTGGATAAGCGAGATGGAAGGCTGGGAATTCGAATTAAGGAGAGCCTGTTAAATTCTTATCATGGCTGGTGCAACGTGGGGATGAATACGGTGCGTTATAAGCTCACATCATGTTTCATGGTGTATTTTAATCACTGTCCAATATCTACTTAAAAACTATAAGACGCGTTGTATAAACTGGATATACTCGTATATAATATGTATATCTATTTTTAATTTAGGGAGCAGTTAGTAGTTAATACAAAGGGGCATGCTTTTGTCTGTCTTTCTTATTTTATGTCTCAGCAAAAATATGACGATTATTCAAAGCATCTGGATTGATATATATGATTAAGAAAAAATCAGAGGCAACTAAGTTTTTACACGTTTATGTTGTACAAAGTTTATTTATAAACTGGCAAATGAGAGCAAAATTGCAGGGAACAATCCAGTGCAACGACGCTGCGTTCTCAAACTTTCAAATTAATCGGGCTTTCGACCGAATAACATTTATTCCATTATCGCCGACGTATTTGTAATTCAAATTCCGGTCCCCATGCACAGAAACGCGCGGGTGATCCCATCAGCATCGCATCGCAATGGAAAATCAATCGTCCTTACGAGAGAGATGCGGGAATTTCAATCTGTTAATAAGATCGTGAACATACGTCACACATTAATTCTAGTTTCGACGTAAGCTCGATTAAAATAAATTCGGAAACGAACGAAATTTAATTTATCATTGCAATCTTTACGATTATGTATGTATGTAATATGGGTTGTAATATGTACGCAAATCTTCTTTGTCATAAGAACGATTAATATTCTCATTACTCGGCAATCAATTAATTTTTTATTTAAATGGTTTTTTTTCTTCTATTTCTTACAGCAGTATTTTTTGTTATTTAAATTTTCAAGCTATTATGTAATAACAAAAATGCTTAATCAATCAATTGTCGCTAAATTTGCTAAGGATAAGAGGGATTGGTTTATTTAAAATAAAAAAAATTAGATTTATTTGCTTGAGATTGCATCATCACAAAATCCTACATTAAGTTGCTTAATTATATCAAGTCAAATTTTGTGAAATAATCCAATCATATATAGCAGACATTTACGCAAACTATTAAGAAAAGATTTTGTGGAAAGATTTTTGAAACCGGAGAAAAAACCTGTTTTATCCAAAATTAATAAACTACATCCCAAACTCTGCGGGCTAGAGAGTAAATGAACCATGCATTAAATATACAAGATCATGAGAACATTATCCGTGTTACAAAAATTCAACCTTTAATTCATCAATCAGTAAGAGAAAATGTTTCGAAGAAACCAACTCCATAGAGAGCACTATCCTCTGCGGTGTCTAACCCTCGATTGGATTAATCGAAACTTTTACTTATCCCGAGCCCCAAAGCGGGAGATTTTTCTACCATTGGGAATAGAAGCTTTATTTCACGATTCTCTCTCAGTGGTGCGGACTGGCGCAAAATTTTCTTCGAAAATGAGATGGAAAAAGTTCCAACAATCCAGGAGACGATAATTAAAATATATAATTGCATATTTTTAGTACGAGTATCCCTATTTGTTGCTATCATAGTCCCGTTGGCCATGATAAATACGAGACTTCCGGTTTCACCAGAGGAGAATGGATCGGCGCGAACGAAATCGTAAGACTTCCGAACAGCTTTATCCGAGCTTTCCCGAGAATCGGATCGTCGAACGGATCTCGGCGCGCGAGAAACGCTTATCCGATTACTATTCCGATCATTTATCCAACCGTTTATCATGAGATTGTCCGTCCCGTTCTTTTTACAAGGGGAAAAAAAAAGCGGATGCGCGAGGATTGCGTCCATCGCACCGTTCCGGCCTAATAAAACTTTACTTATTAAACGTCCTGGTCCATCGGTACGAAACACGCGGATCGACGCGATTCGGCTATCGAATTGCGGGATCGCAATTAATCATATCTCAAAACGCGACAATCGAAAATAAATTAATCGTACATTTTGTCCCATGCCAATTTATAACTACTTTATTACAGCGGTATCGCGGAAAGAAACCTGTTTGGATTACTTGCGCGATGCTATTTGAGGTAAACTGGCTGCAGCTGTCGTCCGCTTAAGAGATGCGCCTTGATTAAAGAGGGATGAGATGTGCTATTCGCGACAAAATTCGACATAAACGTAGAAACGATCGAATTAGAAGCTCATAAACTCGAACGGCCGATAAAGATATGTATGGTGTCCAGTATAGCAGTTCACTTTAATTCACATCTACTTGTGAAACGCTGATAATTACTTACATAACTCTGAGCATGAGTTTCACAATCTTTTATATACTTATTTCTTTCCCGTAAAAATCTCTATGAGAATCCATCTAATCTTTTTTATCACTGTCTCTCTCTCTCTCTCTCTTTCCTACGAGCTTCGGCTATTTGAAGAAGGGATTCCGTTATATCGTATGAGAATGTAAGCTGATGGAATTCTTGCTTCTTCCTCTTCACGATTACGTTTTCGTTTTCTTCCAACATAATTGGATAATCGGCAAGCTGTCGGAAAAGTGTCGATCTCGTCGCAACCCCTTTAGAACTTTTATTTAAGAAATCCTCTTAACGTCTTTTTTCAAGATCAAAAACTCTAAATTATTGAAATATCCTGCGCAATGTAGATTGAGACATTTAACATATCACAAATCGCATAATATTTAAGCTAAAATTACGTTTAAGATAGATATAAAAAAACGTTGACACGTTGAACGTTTTACACTTCGAGCAGATTTCGATCGGGGCAATATTTTTCGATATTGAATTAAGAGTGTGAAGAGTGCATTGTATTCCGCGAATATGATCAAGCCAAATCTTATATGAGATACGATCACGTTGTCGTTTTTTTGGATACAATTCGATCCCGCATTGTCGTAAAATTTTCAATCGCGAGGATTCGCGTGGGGTAACGTCGAATCCGTTACGTGACGTATCTTCTCCGGCCACTCTCAGGGCTTATATTATATAGGCGCGAACGAATGTAACGACTCGCTTGTCAAATCGCTAGTCATTTCCCTTTTAAAGTTTTCAGCCGTTATCCGGTACGACATCGACGAAATTTCTGCCGATACGATGATGAAAATTTAAGAATGATCCCGGTAGGCATATGATGATAAAGGCTCCGATGAGGACTACAATCTTTATTGATATATATATAGTGTGGCTCTCGAAGAAAATGCGAGGGCGAGTAATTCAGGTAGCATTCAGAAGCGGGGTGAAAAATTAATAATAAATAAGGCAACGGAGTGGACGTGTATTTTTTTCGAGTTTTCCGAAGAATTCAACGCGATTTTCTCGGAAAGTAATAACGAGAGAGCGCGTTTCGATAATGCTTGATTGAATATCGCGCAGTCAACGAGATGTCTGAAATAATTAATCGTATCATTAATGTGACAACGAGACTCGACTATTGAAATTTATTGTAGAACAATAAGAATAACAAGTTACGGAAATAATATCGGCGATAAAATAAATTCGTGGTCAGACGTAACATGTGCGCAAACTATCGTGTTCAGCACGTGATTAGGAACGTAAAGTTCGAGCCACGAAATTGGCGGAGGAAGGAGGCATGAGAAATTACATGTTTTAGGATTCGTGAGATTCCTTCTCCACGATCAAATGTTCAAGAATATCGCTTGGCTCATCACACGTATATACGTGAAGTAGCTTCCAAACGCAGGGAGCTTACGATATTTCTGCAATATATTGCATCAATATTTTCTCTTTTCTTCGACGTTTTAATCATGAGAGATAGGTAAACCGCGGAAACAGCTTCGTAAAGCGAGAGATTTTGTGTAATCCAAAGAGCGAACACGATATAAATAGCTTTGAAATTTAGATAATATACACACACACATATATATATATATATATGTATGTATGTGTAACTAAAATTTATATTAATTACCTATATAACCTATAAATATTTTTTTACTTGCAATAATAATAAAAAGTTTATTTAATCTACTTTCTTTTAATAAAAGTTGAGAATATTTCCATATTACGAGAGATAGTAACATTTATTCTCTGCTTCTGAAATTGGAATAGTATACTTATGGGGGAACAATCCTCTTTTGACTTTTATGAAAGAGAAAAAACTTTGTACATATTTTTTCTCTCTCGCTCTTTAAATCCTTTGTTCTTTATCTATTTATACAAAGTATAAATTTATACAGATCATTTTTAATTGCATTGCGATAAGCATTTGTGTAAAATGACTAAAAAATAATGGAAAATATAATTATGAGAGGCTAAATCGTATTCTATACAATTTTAGAATATTAACTATGACAAATCATTAACGCAATAATATTAATAGTCGACAGTTCTCTTCTCTAGTCCGCTGTTTTTTCAACGTATTTTGTTAATTGGCATAATAATTATTTCGCGGCTGAATCATTTTAAATTTCGCTAATTTTCAAAGCGAGCAGTGCTCCTCGACGTACGTCAAAGTTTATCCTAGTGCTAGTTTCACGATATCATGAGCGAAGCATGAAATTAGTGAGTGCCTCTCCTTCGCTCTATCACGTTGCACTCACGACTAAAAAATTTTCGAAATATCGTGAGTGACATACGATGATAGTGGAACGCGCGTGTTGTAAGCAGCTCTCATGTCGAGCGGTCGCTTCGTCACTTCGTCGCGTTGAATTTCGTTAAAACCCTATCGTTGAAACGGATCGGTGGAAAGTCTTCCAACAGTTTAATCAGCATGCGATGGATGGTTACAATTTGTCATTCCGTCAATCATTAAAGATTCCGTCACAGCAAACATGCTTAAATGGAGGTCGACTTATCTGTCTCTTCCATTCTTTTATCTCTGCATCTGCTCTCTTTTATATTTTCTATTTCTTCGTATTTCTTGTGTTTTTCCGCTGCTTTTCATTGCGCTTCGCATTTTCATCTTTTTTTTTTTCTCCACGTAACTTCTGATCCAGCTGTCTCTCTACTTCTCACTTGATTCAAGTCTGCTGTGTTGTATAGCCTCCTCTATCCAACGTTATTTCTTCTAAAGATGATATGAGTGACAGCGAGAGAAAAAGGTCAACGAGGCCACGTTTCATTCCGCGTCGTAATTAAAAGTCTTTTCCTTGCATATTAGGAAATTATGTCGTAAAAGATTGCATAATGCTTAAAATTTTTTCATGCGTATACTTCTTAATTACAACAAACTAAAGCAAGTATTTCTGGATAATGATAATATACATTAATGAAAATGTGCGTATACTGACTTTGCGGAGAAAGAGGATTATTTAATCACATAATATATTTATTTTTATGAAAATAAATTTTCATTGTGTTCATCGTGTTTACAATTTACAATTTAACGGCCAACATTATATGTGCGTATTATCTTAAGCGTGATAAAATATTTAGGAATTTTAAAACTATTTTTTTTTTTTAATTAAAATTCATTGTCATAAAATTATGCAGCGCAATAGTTCAATTCAAAATAGAATATCATTATTCGAGATCTTTTTTTTTTTTTTTTTTTTTTTTTGCGAGCATTACGAGAGAGATTGTGCTGTCTCCCTTGTTCGCACTTTACTTTGACTTTACAATTGCCTTTTCCCAACGGCGATATTTTTCATTCGCGCTTCTTTTTCACAAATTTCACAAAGTAACGAAGTATCAATAGAGAATAATTGCCCGTGCGAATGCACTCGGGGAAATTCTTCTCCGAATCAACGTAGACATCGTCCAAGTTTAAAGAGGCACTCGAGCTTTGCGGTCGACGTTAATCTACTCCCCTTTGCGTTTCACGTCTGTCGCTTTTTCTTGCCACCGTAGCGGCCACGAACCAACTCTTTTTGTCTGTCCAGAACGAGATTCAGTTGGGAATAGCGTCATCCGTCCCTAGAAAATCCACCCGGATCAGTTCGTCTGTCAAAGGAAGATTTTCTGAAAAGTTCCAATTACGGTGAACGACGGTATAGGAACTGCGGTGGGTCCCCATGCCTCGGGCAACAAAACTCTGGCGAATTGTAATTATTAGTGGCAAAAAGAAATTGAGCAAAACTTGGAAACTTTGACTTCTGTTAACGAATGTTCGTTTATACGCGAGGAAAAGTAATCTAAAAATATCTTTTTAAATTTGTCATAATTTTTAAAAATTTCTAGATATTATTTCTATATTTTATATTTTTAACTTATAATGGATTTTTTTTCATTTGAATCTACTATTTCGAAAAATATAGTGATATCATTTTCTAAGTATTTTTCTGTTATATATCACATTTAAAAAAAAGAGAAGATTAATTATATCATATTTTTATAAAAAATAAGTAAATAATGTAATATACGCGAAAGTAATATACTGAAAAATAAAATAATATATTCCTCTTTCTTCTTTTAAATTGTTTACATTTTGTTTATAATGGAAAATATCGAAAAATATAATTCGTCACGTTAGTAAAAACAAAGCTAATAATCGCTAATTATTTACGAGAGAAAAAATAGAACTTTAAAGAAATAATGAAATGTTGAATGGCTGCGAATGGTGTTTGGCCGAATATAGAGATATAGATTCTTGTTGACTTGTTTTCCATGGAAAAGTACCTGGTCGATTTGCTTGTACTACCGACTTGACTGATGCTACGTATCCCAGGAGAGTTTTGCGTAATAGAAAACGAGAGAACATAAACATCGCTTATCGAATATAACGGAGAGAAAATATTATCAAATATTGAATTTTATGTGTGCGTGTGTGTGTGTTTGTGAACTCTGTTCTTTAATAAGTAATAAAAAACTATATAAAATAAATTAGAAAAAGAATTATAATGCGATCAACATTATGAGCATATCTATTGAATAAAAAGATGATTTTTGCTTTGAAAAATTTCCTATAAATTCTTTATCCAATTTTAAATAATCTTAATTATTCTCTTGGAGTATTCATAAAAAATTTTTTGTATCTTTCATTCGCATCTCTTTAATATATATTATGCAATATTATATTATATTATATATTAATACATATTAATTAAAAATAATTAAAATTAATTTTTATTCTTAGTATTCTTAGTATTTTATCTTAGAATCTTAATTCTTTATCAAGTATTGATTATATATATATATATATAGTAACTATCCCCCTGTTCTCTCTATTTTGAGAGATTGAGATTAAAATTTGTGTGAAACATGTATTGTTATAGATTTGTAAAAAATTTGTAAAGCATCAATAATCACTCTACGTTTGATAGAAATAAGTTAAGTTAAGCTAATTATTGTGAATTAAGCGAATTAATCTAACTAATCGATACTCGTGCGAACATTCTCTCTCGCGTAACGAGCGAGAGGAAAAGCACCGATGTATGTAGCAAGCTTTGAGCTGCTATCAACCACCGTTTCAATATTGGTCTCTCATCACCGTCCGAGCGAAAGTTGAACGCCTTATTCACAAATATCGACTTCATATGCGAGCGTATTATATCCATCGCTAGAGCGCGCAGGATAAATACTCGTTTCACAAGGAGCGGTCTGCAAATGGAGAAGAACTGAAAGGGAACAGAACAAACATTGCTTCGGCGTACGTAGCAAAAAAAAAACCAGAGAAAAAGAGAAAGAAACGAGAGTGATATTATTAGATCAATCAAAATCGAACGATATGCGATCGGCTGACAAGACATGAAAAAACAACATATATTATTAAACATATCTTATAAAAAATATATTACTATCTATAATTTTTACTTTTTTTTTTTTTCCATGTATCAACACACAGTTTAATTTAAATGCTGTATGTACTTTTTTAATAACGCGATTTTGTATAGATAGGAAAATGATTTATATTTTTTGGAGCACCTCAGTGGATAAACAGAAAAAAAGTATACCAATCCTTATTCTGCCTAGCTCTCACGATTCTCCGCTGGCTAAAACTTTTTTAATGAATATGAATCGCGCGATTGGAAATATTTTCCAATAATAATATCTTCAAACTTAGGCAAAAAGAGATAGAGAAAGAGAGAGAGAGAGAGAGAGAGCCTTTGTAGTAAATTTAAGCATAATTCGCAATATAAACTGCATATAATTTGGAAATGTGCAAATCTGAGTTTGAAACATTTCAAATCAAGTTTAAAGAGAGTCGAATATAAATTCACGCTAAGCCGGATCCTCAAAGCTGCATTATTTTGACAATGTAATAAATTGATTCCACATAGTTGAATCGTAGAGAAAATCTACGGCAAGCGCGTAAGTAAAACGGGTAAAATGTGCCCTTTTACGCGTATTTGCAGAAATCGAACTCGGTGTATTCAGTGAAGTGGTTTCTATGCCAGACGACGACGTTTGCGACAAATTTACTTGGACGACATAGATTTTTTTTTCCAACTCCCCTATACGTGCGCCACCTTTATCGCCCGTTACTCATGAAGGAGCTGATCGAGATACGATGAATCAAATGAATCGGCGGCGCCGAGACGTAACGCTACGTTGATTTCCATTTGTGTGTGCGAACGCCTCGACATATTTCCACCAAGATTCCGCGAATATGTGGGAGAAGCCGCGAAATAATCGTCGTCAATCTTCGCGATACAAAAATATCGAATATTGAATTTGATATGATAACAAATTTATATGACTTTGAGAAAATTGTTATTTCTTGAACTATACAGTTATTATCGAAGGCCCAAGGGATTAAACTACATAGATTTATATTTAAACGTATATAAAAATTTCCAACAACCTAAACTTTATAAAACTGATTATAAACTATGAAGAATTGTAAAAGTTTTATATTATACTGAGAGAAACTTTTATATTCAAAGTGTATAAGGATATGAAAAAATAATGATTCGAGATAAAGGAGAGGTAGAAGAAGAAACTTTTTATTTTAAAGGGTCACGAGAAAGGGAAATGTAATTTTTCGCGAAATTATTTAATTTCACTCGAAAACTGCGACGTATATTTTACCCTTTCTATTTTTGAGCGCCAGTCTTGATCACCCTTAAGACCGATACCGCCCGAGCGAGATCAGCCTCATCGATATATCTTCGATATTTCTGGGATGCACGAGATGTAGCTGTTTGTCAAGGCACCGCTTACAATGCCGATGAAGAAAAACAAGAACAGAGAGGGATGCTCTTAATCAAGAATACACGTCTCTTTAGAAAGGGATAGCGGGGTATTCTTAGAACGCCGAGAGGTAGTTGTCTCTCGGTACTAGAGTCTTTACCGGGAATTATTGATGCGTCGGTTACAATAGAAACTGCCTCTAACTATACCTGTAACTCCACATAATGGATAGTCTCCGGGAAAGAAGCTTTTCCACAAAGCTTCTAAACAACAGAGCGAAGCGTTCAATGCAATCGGACGTATTTCTGTCGCGAATAAATCAAGAGATGGTTAAGTGATTAACGCAAGTAAACGAATTTTCCGCTAAAAAATCGTCAATGCTCACTTTATGGAACATGTAAAACGCATTTCTATTAATTCTCGTCAAGAAATACAGAACTTTATTCGAAAATCCAATCGATCGCTAATATATGTATATGTTTATCTGCCTCTGTATTTTATTAAATTATGATAACGTGCATTATTAGATATGCATAATTTTGCGCTTTTAATTGAAAATTATTCCTAAATATACATAAAAGTCTTAGTACAGCTAAAATCTTTAATGCGTTGGCTATGTGTTATCGAAATTTGTAAAAATAAGAAAAATTCATCTATAGAGCAGCACGCTTTTTTACAGCATTCATTTAAAGTAAATAACGATCGTGTGAATTTTTGATCCTTAAAAATATAATTTAATGCTTTTACATATTTTAAACGATACGATACTTCTCTGCAGCATCGTAGGGCGCTTCGGCAAAAAACGCATCGCATTCGCGTTTTAAAAAAGAGCAATGCGAGAATCGAACGTTGGAAATGATCGTACGTGCGCATAAAGCCAAGAAGCATCCCTGAGCCCTTACCGTGCTCTTTCCCATCCCTCTCCCATCATTAGTCTGTATGTACTTTGCGAGTGGCTCCTAATTGCGAGCGCGATGCTCGACGAGGAGCGATCGATAGATCCGACCTAGGGCTCCTATACCGAGCTCCGCTGAAAAATGAATCCACCCTGGACGAGTATAATTGGAACGATGTATGATTAATCGATCGGTTTAGACTCGTCGACGAATCGTAGACAAGCTCACTGGTAACTCGTTAATTACCATAGGACTTGTAACGGATCACCCGCGTCAAGATAGGAGACGCGATTAAGCGACCTTCGTGGTAAAGATTAGAAATGTTGCAGAATTCTTCTTAGTCAGATATAATGTCAGGCAATTGATCGATCGCAAACGCAAGGCGTGTTAGTTCGCGACTGTAGTTATATCGCATCGCGGAAACAATGTTTCGATAAAATACAATTACATCGCGATCCGATCAAGCACAACATACGTACATACGTATATAGGCACGCGCGCGTTGCAAGTGCAACGACGCCTTACACGAGCGATACTTTAGAACGGTAAGCGCCTCGCTTGAATCTACCGATTGTTTTTCACGCCCGTTGCATCGCGTTTGTGCACGAAATCGATGTATCTCTCCGAGCATCGGTGCATACGCGAATGCGAAATGAAAAACTCGCAAACTCGCGATGGTGTTGGGAGATAATTGCTTTTACCGTCACTCGGTGCTAACAATAATATTGTCTTCTCGAGAGTTGCCTTTCACGCGGAACGGTAGAGAGAGAAGAGAACGCTCGCACACACTTTATTTATCTGATATTTCGAAATAAACTTACGAGTGCAGCTATACAAATGTAGCTGCGTTTATTTCGCTTTAATTTCACTCTATTTTATTTCGCGCTTTGTTATTAAACAAGCGTCGCGCAAGAAATTACAGCGCGTAATCCGGCTGTTGTTAATCATGTTTCTTATTTAGTTTCTATTATATATTCTAGCTTTATATTCTAAAAGTATTAATTTTTATCCTTTTATTATATGAAAAAAAAATTTACGCACAATAATTATAAAATATAAATATTGTAATAAATTAAAATTTATGTCGATTAATATTTTAATAATTAAATTTTCTATCGAAACAAAATTTGACTTGATCTATCATATTTATTCGTCGCTTTAAAAAGTGTAGCCCCAAAAAAATTTTTAATTTCAATTTTTTCATAATTTGAAAGCAATTGAGATTCTTGTTAGGTAATTGAGATTTTTGTAAAAAAAAAAATAAAAAAAAAATAAAAAAAAAATAAAAAATATGTTAATATATATTTAAATATAAATGCGCGCGTGATATACCGATTTTAAAGTTCGCGCAGAAATTTTACGTTGACAAGGCATCGCAGTGGAAGAGAGAAGAGAAGAACGAAATGTAAAGGAGAAAGGAGACAGGTGAGCGTTATCTAACGACACTTTCATACTCTGAGTCAGCTTCTCTCTCACACGATTCCGCTGATAAAACTTTCTTCGTGAATATTTTACAAGCTGATCCAAGTGATACAACCATCGGCCAACGATGCATCATCGCCGACGCTTTTCCACGAATATCCTTGATCGAGAACGGCTCGATCCTTTCCCTATTCTTAATCCGTGTCGACAGGAGTCCGCGGCAGAATGGCGCTATCCTCACATACGGGCTTAGATATACATACACGATTCCCCATATGTTCAAGTCTTAGGCATATATTGTACATAGATTAAAGTATACACTATTAAGGGCACTTAAACCCGATTAGAAACGCATATTTGAGTAGTATAAAGTATAAACGGTGATGAGAGAAAGAGAGAGAGAAAGAACAACAAGTCTGTTTCTAAGAATACATTTAAATAATCAATTGAAAGAATAGGATCTTGTTCTTCATGATAATATTTTATATGGATTCACATAGAAATGCATTTATAATATGTGTTTGTAAATGTATCTGTGATATATAAGATATATTATTATGGAAAAATAAAATCCCATTTATTTTAATGAAATTAATATATTAAAAAAGGGAAAAAATATAAAACTTTAAATAAATAGAAAATCAGGTGACAGTAATCTAATGAAAAATATATAGAAACATAATCTTCATTTTTTAATTTCGAAAATATTCGAGAAAGATGCACGCGTGTGTTCGTATCTTTACGGATTGATAATCATGTCGCACGTAGAGGACGCATCGATAATGTAAGACATTCTCTGTATCTTTTATCAAAACTTTCAACGGCGCCTGATACGAATGTGTGTACATAGTACATATCGACTCTTTTAGTTTCTATGTAATCACATTCTTCTTACAGCGTTGTATATAGTTTACTCACGTCATCGCGCAACTTCTTTCTCACCGTGTACCGACTTGCTTCACTTCATCGTGTTGCTCGCTCATCCCTTTATCCACCTCGCTCTCTCGTCTATTTGTTTTATATCTCATCGCATCGAATCTAAAGCTCCGTGACGTATGTTTGACACACGAGTGACACACGAGATATCTTCCGTGAAGATATAGTTGTCTTCTTTCTTCCGACTCGTCTCCGTTTAATCGACACATTTCTCCGATGACCAGCGTCTTACGCTGCTGCATACTTTCTTTCTTCCGTTCACGTTCTGCCTTGTACGCTACGCTCTACACCCTGTGCGTCTCGGTTTCTCCGGAAGATTTTTTAAATCATCCCATCTCGCTTCGACCGATGCTCGCCTTTGTTGTCTCTTTCTATCAGCTGTCTCCATCGTCATCGCTGTCTCCGTCTCATCAGCATTCTCTACTCTTGTTTTATCTTTATCGTGCCTTTGCACGCACTTCTTCGCCTTCCCCCTTTCACCCGATTCACTCCCCATCTTTCACCTTCCTGATTTCGTATCGTCTCGCTTCAACCATCGTGCATCCGTCTCTGTTTTTCCAACCCTCTCTGTCATTGTCCTTTTCCTTCTCGTCTCAACCGTTGCGAGTGTCTCTCTTCAACATCACTCTTCGCCCCGTGTCCTCTTTCTTCAACCCTCGTTCTCTCTCTTCATCTATCATTCTCCCCGAGTTCTACCCTCTCTCTCTCTCTCTCTCTATAGCTATCTCCCACCAACCCACACACACCCTCCACCGTCGTCAAGCGCCGGTTCCGTGCGGATTGGTCCTGCGCGCTAGGGGATGCTGCGAGATAATCGCATCCTCTCGCCCCTCGTCTAACCAACCCCCGCAAGACACCCCGCATCGAGGGAAGCAGCAGTGAGAGCCAGGCCGCCGCCATAGCCGCTCCCCGGGCAACGAAGGAGGAGAAACCGACGAACCATTCTCTCTCTTCCTCTCTCCTCCCCCCACTGTTTCTCTCCGTTTCTCGCTCTTTCCGTCTCTGTCCAACGCTCCCGGGTGTCTGCGTTGCGGTGGCGACGTTTTAACCTATATATTCCGGACTGGAATTTTACCAGCGTGATTCGTCGTCTCGCACGCGTGCGATCCGGGCGAGCCAACCCTCGGCGGTTCCGAGTGTGACGTGCGGACCTAGACACGCGAATCGTTTTCACAAGCGGCGTGTGCATCCACGTCCCACCGTAAGATACGGTGGCTGGTGGCGAGATCGTCGTCGACGAGGGTGACAATGACGGCGATGGGCACGGAGAGAGAGCGCGTGGACGAGCGTGCGGGAACAACGTGGTGAACGGGCCGGCATGTTCAAGTTTTCGTCGACAACGATAATAACGGTGAGGACACTTGGACAACGAGGGTGGTGGTAGATGGTTCGAACGCGACGTGGATAACTCTGCCGTTCGTATCGTCGGATGCTATTTAAAGGCGCGAGAGTAAACGGTCAGGAGTGGATTACGGAGTGATGTCGGAAAAGAATTGTCGAAGAATCCCGACGATTAGCGGGACGACGACAACGCGGCTGGCACGATTAAAAGATGCGGTTCTTTCTAGAAATTTGTAATTAATATCGTGTATGATGTCACGATACTCGATCGAAGTAGGATACAGTGACGTCGAGGGTGATAATTCGGCGGAATAGAATAAAAATCGTGAGCGTATTGTGAGATTATTCGCGTTAAGTAAAAATCTCTAGACAATAGTGGCGAGTCGTGAACTTGAGGCTGATGCTACAAATTTTGTGCGCCATATCAGTGAGAGTATGCGCTGCAGGTCACAAATATCATTGCGTAAACGCAGTTCATCTATAATTTGTATCTACATCAACGACGGTGTTAATCGAGCGATTATTATTAAAATCTTAAATCAAGCGTGATTAAAAAGGATTGTTGCAGTGTAACGACCAATATGATTACGTAGTTGGTTACAATGTGCAACTGCTGAATCTCGACACGATGATGACGTAAATGCGGATATCGCAGCGTGATGGATTTCGTCAAATACGTGACTTTTTAAATAAAATATTAAACGGTTAAATGTGACCATTAAACGCACATCAATCGTGTTTACACGAGACTGATGATTCTTAAAGCACTATCACTTTTGCGCTGACGCAAGTAACCGAAAATTCGAGAATAAAAAAAAAAAAAAAAAAAAAAAAAAAAATGCGTAATCAGGATCATTTCAGATAGATCTTATGATTAAATCGTAAGAATTAGTGTGAAATTCCTAAGAAGATGTCCTTTGCGAACCGTATAATAAGAATCGTGCGATTGTCCGATCGAGATACGTTGCACAATAAAACGCATTTCACGAGGCATCTTAGAAAGTGGGCTTTGGTCGGAAGGAGAGTCCGTAGTCAATAACGTGCCGCCGAGTGTCCATATAAACGAAGTACGCACGATATTCGCCGGAGAATTTAATTAAGTGAGTCAAACACCCGGAACACATACCTACGAGCCGACCGCAAAAATTCTCGTCAGTGGCGAAGTCAATGGCACGGTCAGACGTCATCGCGCAAACGTCACGAGTGGGAGATCGCGTATCTCCGAAGTTGAAGAAGCGAGGATAAAAAAGAAGCGCGAATATTTATTATATTAAATTTTGCGAAACATCTCATCTCCGAACGAAAGATTTGCGAATCGAAGAGACGCGATTATCGTTTCTTCCGTCGCGTTTTTCGTTTCGCCGGACTCGAAAGCGCAACGCTAATCGATATCGTCAAATGCGGTGAAATCGAGGAAAATCAAAAGATCGATCGCGAAGCGATATTTGGCGACAGTCCAACGATTGCGGGCAGCATCCTGCCGGCACGTGCACGGCGTTAAGCGAACCGCCGCAAACAATTGATCGCGATAATTCGATTGCCGGGTGCGTCTGGCGCCTCAAGTTCCGCTTTTCGCCTGTCCGATATTGTACAGGACGTTCATAATCGCGGCTCATTAAGCGTTACGAATCTAAACGGCGCCGATCATTTGATATCGCGCCGCTTTATTCGCCGATGGTGTGACGGCGTGGTATCTCTTCGCGAGTCACGTGGCCTTGACAATTCTGTACGAACGATTCGTCAAAGAATTAAATCGACGTACGTCGAAGATTCAAAGCCGGACCGATCGCGATTCGACTTCCTCGTCTCTCGTTTGTGTATTATACGTTTTATACGTGTATTCGCCGTGAAAGTGCCGTACCGTGACGAAATCGTAGTGCCGAGCTTTTTAGCCGATCCGATACACGTCGAGTTCTTCTCGACCAACTCGATCGCATCTGATTCAATCTCGCGATGCCGTGACGTTCCAACGATGTGATGAAAACGGACGATGCGCGGAAACAAGAATAGGTATGTTATGCACGTGTATACGTAGTTACGTCAAATTATTCTCTCTCTCTCTCTCTCTCTCTTTCCGACCGAAAGTGGCGGGAGGGAGGGACAATGAGAAGCGGTCATTTTGGGGTCAAGAGGATGTTGCCTTTTCGAGGGTGGCGCGATACGGGATGGTGAGACGCGTTGTTTGTCATTGTGCTGAATTAAGCGGTATACGAAGAGAACTATGCCCTTTAACATGCGGAAAGATCGATCTCGCGCACTCGAAACATCCGACTCTCGCAATTCGTTTAATCGAAGCCGAAGGGGGATGAATTTAACCCTCGTTTCACGCCTGGCGCACCTTCGACCTTCCTCGCGCCTTTCTTCCATGTGTTTGCGTTTACAGAACGTAAATGATCCAATGCGATTAACTCTCTCCTTCTGTTTTCTTGTAAATATAAGAGTCTACAGTTTCTTTATTTCTAGAATATATAAATTACTATTATAAATATTTTAAATATATCAACTCGAAGTTTTGGTTAAAAATTCTGCAAATTAAACGAAGTGAATTTGTGCGTGTTGTATCGATCTAGGATATATTTAATTATTGGCAGCGAGCTGTGTAAATACTTGTTAACGGAAAACCGGAAAATCGTTAGAGATTAGTTTTCCCGATCTATAAATTTTCCGATGCTTACTTTAAGCAATCTTTTAATTCATTAACGGAAAAGTTTTATTTTCCCATAAAGATCGTAAATATATTGCAGTTAACAAAACTCAAATTGTTTCTTACAGCGCGATCTACAAAGTATCGGGAGAAATTTTCTCATAAATTGCGGTGGCAACCTAATTTCGCCCGATATTGGCATACCGCTCTCTTAAACTCTCTTAAACGCGATGGTTCGGATTGACAAAACGAAATCGAGGTACCGCTTATTAACTTTGCGTTCAAAGAAGCAGAAGTGGCGCGGGATGCAAATCGACGATTCAGACGGAACGAAACTCGATTGAAAGCAACCACGGATCGCCGTGGTTTCATCATCAGCCCTTTATTGACAAAGGTTCTTCTCGTACTATTTTTCGCAAATACTCGCGCTTCTCGCTTTTCGCTATCAGACTTTTTATCCCAATCTTTAACCTTTCATATATTCTACTTCAACGCGATAAAAAATATTTAAACGCGTATCGTTTCCTGTGATTATCGTCAATCGTATTTTTAAATTTAACTCTTTGTTTATCAATAATACTTGATGCTAATGATAAATATAGATTTTTACAGTTCCATATGTAGAATCAGTCTCCATTGACGCATCTAATTATTCACATTGTGTGAAATTCTCCATGGGTTTAGCATGACGGTAAAATAATGCAAAATACAATAATCGATCCAATGAATAATAAGTAAGCGAATGTATTTATAATCGAAAATATATATTATATCGTGCATAAATTCTATAATAATAATTGGGACATGTGATTACGCGAACAATAATTATTGGATATAGTCTGTAACAATTTTTTTTTCTCTACGGCTATGTTCCCCTATATGTCTCTCTTACATAAAATTACGAAACAAAGCACGACGTTTGGACAGATTAATCGTTACCGATCAGAAGAAAAGTCAAACACCTTTACGATGTTGCGACATTCTCGAAGGCATTAAGTGTCACTTAGTTAACGCGCTGATAACCGATACCACGACATTTGCCCTCCTCTGATGCTTGCGATGTACGTGCTTGTAGATCGAAATGGATTGGCGTTAACACTTTCGACAATTAGAGAAGCAATGCTCTCTCTCTCTCTCTCTCTCTCTCTTCACCAAAGATTGAGAACAAAGTTGTGCAATTAGTAGATATTAATCGAATGGGGTACTTAATACACCGAATGTTATCCGAACAAAATGTCAATTCATTCGTTAAATTTTTTAAAAATTTCTCCTTATAAAGAAATATTTTATTTACGTATAAAGTTACTATGTATTTTAGCATCTTATCAATAATTTATAATGCATTGTTCACATCTATCATTTAACATTAGGTATTATAAAAATAGTGTATAAACAAATTTTTGTTCGATAGTTTATCCCGCAACCTACAACTTATTTTTCACATGTCATCATCATATCATTCTAGTATTATCTGATTATACATGTAAATTAATTTTCCACTCGCTCATTGTAATTGAAATTGTAACAAACCGAGCGCTTTAAAAGATGACGAGGATCGACAGTGATTTGTTATATGCGTGTATACGAACATATGATACTCGTCACGTGTTTTCCGTGGATCGTGAACGTCAAACGTCAGATAGCAAAATAATTATGCAACAGTTTTAATCATCGCGTCATCGACGCAACGCACGGGGAGGATGTATGTATGCGAAGTTATTAAAACAAATCAATATTGCCGCTCTTCGCGAATTAACGTTTCGTCAAAGTCGAACGTGATAATTTTGCATAAAATGCATTTATATCTGAATTGACAGATGTCGAAATATCAATAATTCACGAGTGGAATAAATAAATATTTGTATGTAAAAAATATATTTATGTCATATAATACACTGTGCGCATTTCAAATAGAGATTCGACAGTAACTTAATGACAGTTCGAAATCATCCTCTCCTTTTTATACATTACGATATATACGCCAAAGCCTTATATCACGAAACGAGCCAAGTTGAATAAGCTGACTAATTATTTTTGAAATATGTACATCTCGTCGCTTTGTCGGATGAGGGAAACCACGTTTACCTACCGTCCGCAGTCAGAATTGCCGTTTGTAAACCTCATGAGAAGATTAATCGCTCGGGGCATTTTCTGACGCGGATATTCAGGTATAACGAGTCAAAAACACGGCAAAAGAAAGTGGGAGGGAAGTATTTTGTGGCATCGATTGAAATTTATATATATATACAGCGCCTAACTACGAAGTATCTCGCCTGCAACCTGATCCTTTTATATTTTTTTTTCCGACATACGCAATTAATATCCACTCCTTCGCGCGTGTTTCGTTTTTCAGTAGATATCCGGCGAATTTGAGCGGCATCCCGTTCGGCGGGCATCGCCAATAAATATATCGCCGCGACATCATCTTTATTGATCTCTGATATCCGACGCGCTTTTTTCCATTCGAGGGGAGAACAATTTTTCGCAATGCAACGCCGAATCGCAGCAGGGCACGAAATTTACAGCCGCGCGCACACATACATCTCTCTCGAAGATTTAAGGCAACGCGAATGCGAACGCACGACTTTTACAGCCATACGCGAACTTCGATGCACTTGGCGAAACGAGATTACTCTAATTAAATTAGACGGTCGTGATACGCGTTGTATTTCGCTCACGCGAAGGTCTCTCTCTCTCTCTCGCTCTCGAATGGAGTTGAAAAATTCAAAAGTGCAACAAAATATCATTTCCAATGGAATTATGATATTTTTTTTTTTACGATTGAACCGACACGCGTGCTGCAACTTTCCGGTCGATGCTTCATATTGAGAGCATTATCTCGTTTTATTCAGAGCGCCGCTGCCCGTTCGTATTCTCGCTGCCGGTATCGTTTATCGGCTGGCTTTATGACGTCATAGCGCGCACAACTAGGTTATCACGGAGAATACCTGTATAAAATAACGATACGATATAATGCTCGACATAAAAGACAGATTAGATGACGCGGATAAACGAAAAGTGAATCGCTCGCGTTTTTAACAAACACACTTGTAAATTATTAAAAGTCACAGATCAAAAGTATTGTAGATATGAATTTTCACCCCGTTTCTTATAAACAAACCATTCTGTTTTGAACCCATAAATGTCATAAAAAATTATTATTTCATATGCACGTAGAAAAATATTTAAGTCGCTTCCTGACGACGATTACACGCCGATAAACAGAAGCCGCATTATCGCGAGATAAATTCTCGCCTTCATAATTCCGGACAGCGATTGTTTTATTAATTTCGCAGCACTTCTACATGCTTACAACGACTACTAAACGAGTATACGAGCGATGATTACGAACTCATGTTTTTCGCTTTTACGGCGATTCTTAAAACTTAATTATCTCCGAACATGTCGCGTTATCTGAATTTTCCCATTAGCGCCGAGAGAGAAGAGAGTAAGGAGTAATGAAAGCAGCCCATAATGGCGCAAAATTTTCCCCTCAGCAAGCGCTGTGCTTTTTCCGACGCCTGTGATAAGAGCCGTTCCAGCATCCCAAAATGAAAAAAGTAATTAAAGAAGCGGATCGTAAAGGGAAATTACCGGTTTTTGTACAAACACTCGATTACACATTTGGGCCTTGTTTCAATCTTACGACGTGCCGCTCTATGCCGTGTTCCATCATTCTCATTACGCGATACTCTACCATTTTTCCTCGGGATACGAGTATTTGTAAGAAAATAGTACTCTTGTCAAAGTTGAAAAAACTCGATTCTCAACGAGTTTAACAAGAATGAAAATCGGCTGTGCGAAAGAACCAATAATTAGAAATTAAAGTCTCAATAGTTATATATATGATTACTTTTCTAGAAACGCGTACTGTTACATTTTTACATCCTAACTTTTTCCCATTTTGCTAGAACTTATGAGAAGAAGTTCCGAGCATTTTCTCTCGCGTAACACCTTTTTTAATGTTTTCCTATAATCTATTCTAGTACTTCTAGTAGAACATTCGTAAATTGTAAGTGGACGTTGATCTCTTCCGCGATAAAATTTAATATCAAGCTATTTTATAATAAACCGGTAGCTTAATAATAACGGAATATATTTTTTATTCTCGCTTTAAATTGCTCGTATGTATTTCGATCTTTCTTTCACGGTTTATTTGGCAGGCGACAAAATAAATTTTTTGTCGCTTGGCTGTTGCTATAATATCTCGCATTCACTGCATATTATTGTATAATCGAACAATATAGTATCAGATGTGATTGATTCAGAACTGCCATTTAGTGCCTTGATTGAGACTAATGCAATCGTAGCCACGTGTTCATTAGTGACAATGAATACGCGGTCGCGCGCACGGATGTAAAATGTAGTAAAAAAATTGACGGGGGTTTGCATGATTTCACTTTATTTTTCGTGAAAATAACGGTGATTCTTTTAACACGCGCGATTGTCTTTTCGATATTCAATTACAAAGCCATTTTCAATATAAAAAGAATATGAAAAGAATATATTGTAAATTTTTTAAAATAAATATATATAAACTTCTTAAAACATATCCTATATCTCTTAAAATATAAACCTGTACGTATTATTGCAATTAATAATTATAATCCATGTTCATTGTTTAAAACAACATTGCACATAAAAGATCTATGCAGATGGTCGATGGAATAAAACTCGGTAACATCGTGCACCCTGCATTTGCGTGTGCACGATAGTTCTTGTACTTAACTGTTCGGAACTGTCGTATCTGAATATTCGCGCGTTCTTGAATATAGGATGACGGTAAACTTGAGGTCGCCCAACTATAAAACGTAAACTCAGGCGTAACTTGCTTGTCAGACTCGCTCGTACGTACAAGAGACTAACGCGAAAAGTTCCATTGTACCGTATAAGATCGTTTATTATAGCATCGAAAATATGAAAGCGTATATTTTATTTCTGTCTTTTATTTCCTTTGTCACCTGCTTCCGTCGACAGATAATCGATTCCCTTTCCGCCCTTATCTTTCTCGCCGGTCCTTTTTTTTTCAGCGCATCCGGAATAATCATCGGTCGCGGGAGGACCACTTAGATAATTAATGAGAAATCAAACAGTTCCTTGATCTGCGTCTTCGGCGCAAAATTGTCGAGTGAATAGCTACGTCAAATCCGTCTATGGTTATATAATGCCATTGAAGTACGCGGAGAATGCTTTTGGGATTAATTAAGTGTAACACGTTTGGAACGTTTGTCGTATCCTTTTGATCATGGTTTTATGAATAATTAATGGCTGGAAATTTTTCGAAGCTTGGAATTCATTCGTCGTTACGTGTACGTGTTCTTGACTTCAATTATTATTTAAATATTAGCAAAATTAATAATATTCTGAAATGCTATTTTCCACAGAGCATAACTATATATAAATATATGTACATATGTATATTATACTACTGCTATTATATATAGATATGTATGTGTGTGTGTGTGTGTATGTACCCTAAAAAAATATAAAAAAAATAGCCATTGCGCGATACATTTGCAGATAATAATTGTAATCTCACTTTTTTCTTTCCTTCTCTTTTTCTTGTTGCTTTCGTGTTTCTCTTTAATTATAAGCCACGTGAAATCTGCAATGCCGCTAATTATATTCTTTTGATAACTACTGTAGTTGGTATATTTAATACTTTTCTAGTTTAGGACGCGATATGCCCGGCCCTTTACCTGTCTCTTTTTTATTTTACTAGCCGGGTAAAGACAATTAACGTAAAACGGTCAAGCGGAAATGAAGCGGTAAAATATTGTGGCGCGTCACACGCTAGAGGAGCGCGCGTTCCCACTTTAGCGGGTTTGTCGCTATAGACGGCAGCTAGGTGAAAACGTACCTAATGGCGCGTTTAATTAATCCGACCTTGGTTATTTTAATTATCCGCAGGCACTCCTTACGCGCAGCGACTTCATTCTCTCCGCTCCGACCGACGACGCAACAAGAGGGCGAAACTTGAACGTTAACGATCCCGGTTGACAAGAACAGCTCTGTGATCGGCTTTATAAACTTATCTCTAACCGCTGTTTTATTTTCTACTGCTAGGTGCCGATTCCCATCCCCTCGTCATAAATGCATCTTTGCCGCATACTTGAGCTCGAACTATATTACGTCGATCTTAAATCGCGGGAAAAAAATGATGAAACATTTTCTTCGATCTTTCTTTCCCAGCATCATTAACGGAAAAATAAAATGCGTTGCGAATAATTGTCGGTTATGCTTCGAGAAATTTGGAAATATTTCTAATCGCATTTGAATTTAAGAATCGAAGCAAAAAAATGTGTGATTAATTTTATTACAACTATTGAATACGTCATACGTCATGCTTGTCTTTCGCTTAAACAATGATTTTTGCAATTATATCTGAAGGATATATAGGATAACGATGAACAATTTAAGCCGCTTCATTCATTTAGAATATCATATTCATTGATTGAATTTAATTGAAGGGAATATGATATTGAGAAGGCGCAAAGCTACTTTCAATTAAATATTGTATTTTATACCTCCCAAAGCACGCACAAACGCAACGTATTAAAGTTTCAGTCGCTCTCTGGTCGCAAAGCAAATAAAGTTTGTAATATCACTGCGTAAACTATTGCAAGTTCTAGATATAAAATCGCTCGACACGTTCCAAGCGACAAATGATTTTCTTTTTGCAGTTCTGTTTAGGAACGCTGGAGGGATAAAATAACTTTGCTAGTCGATTTCGTGCAGAGTCCTAACGATTTGTGGAAAAACGATATTTAATTAAAAACACCGGGCAACTTTCTTCTGTATTTCTACTTCGATATTTTCTGCCGATATCGAGAAACAGATATTGGATATCATCGAGAATGATATTTTTTCTTTATAAAGTATAAAAAGGATTATCGGAATATAAATTCCTCTGTAAAAGCCAAGGCAAAAGATTCTAAAATTATAAGATTATAAAATTGTGTCGCTTAAAAATATATTTCAATATTTTGTTTTTATCTTTCGATAAAATATATTAAATTAAGAGCAGCGGGAAATGGAATTAAAATATATATAATTTAATTGAAGAAATTGTATAAGAAGATGGAAATCTTTAAAAGAGAAACAATATAAGAGAAAGCGATCGTATAATACTCGGAAAAGATAATTTTTCACTCAACGCTTAAAGATAGAATATTTCTTCAAGTTCTTATTAGTAGAGTTCTTCCCATCAGATTTCATACAGCAGCGATATTGCTTTTAAACGACTTAATTTCATTGGTGCAGTAATTTAAATGTCCTGTCAAACTTAACAAGCGAGTTAATTTGAACGAGCATCTCCCCGCGGTATCATAACTTATCGAGTCCGTCTCTACTGGAACTCTTTTCCATCGACGCTAATTTCAGTCGAGGAAATTATTTCGCTCGCTGGATCAAACTTTTCTCCTCTCTCGCCCGACAAAGTTTCTCGTCCACGTTGGTCGACGATGAACCCTGGAAAACGACGTGCCGAGCACCGTTAAAACCATTTCTGTCAACTTGCTGCAGCCGGTTATTTACGAAAAGGAGAAATCCCCCGTATACATCGTACGACAATGCTCGTCGCGAGCCCTTTTACATCATATTTAATTCATCCGAATAAGTTACAACCGCGTGCATTATAAATCGAATTCCCAAATATTAAAGAAAAAGATCGATTCAAATTATGACTTGACATATTTATCTAGGAATATCCATAAATAATTTTTATATAAAAGGTAACAGGCGCCACCGTTTTAAAAAGTATCTTTGATTTCTCTGTAAGACTTTCCGTAAGAAAAAATGCGGGATAAGAAGACCGTTCAACCTCGAAGTGGAAATTGGAAACGCTGCTTTCATCGATTAGTTCTTATTGACGCTGCGAGTGTGTCTTGTGTCGTGTTGGCAAGCTTTTATCTTTCGTAGCGCACTTGGACGGATAAAGCTCGTGTCAAAGGATAGTATCGCAAAACCACGCTATAGTTCAATATTGATGTTTTACCATTTTGCCAACCGACACTTGCATCGAATACTCCGTATCGGGTTAATATTAGTACGGCGCGAACCTACTAAATCATGTGTTGGGAACAAACGGAATTTAGCGAAATTGCATGGCCTACATGTGTACACATGGGCGAGGGATATACGACGCGATATACCAAGTGATTTCATATTTTTATCATGGACAAATTCTAATTTGTCCGCGGCGAAATTGCTATTTCGTTAAAGGAGAAGTAAAATGTTACGTTGTAAGTATTTTCAATTATTTGTGTGTAATATCAAGTTATAGCTCGCTCAAGAGCTGTCGTATGATGACACTTTTCGACTAAATAAAATTTTCTTATCGAACAATTATCGTTAATGAATATTTTCAATTCGAGATCAAGACTCTGGCAAACATTAATTCATCTTTTCCATAATTTCTATGTTAGAAAAAAAAATCAAAGCAATGTTAAACAAATATCGTCGATATCAAAAAAATGTGTATCGCTTAATCAGTAATAAGCGAATCAATAGTGTACCGCAGACGTAGCAAACATAATTATTTAATGAGTTTAATAAAAAAATCCGATTCTCTCAAATGAAAAATATGCAAACGACAGAGTGTTTTATCCTTCCTCATTATCTAGGGGAAGCAGGATAAGCCGTTGCTCTCTTTTGCGGATAATACCGTTGTTTATTATCAGCTGAGTAAAAAGTAACAAAGCAAGCAAGCCCTATCTACGTTTTGCACGTGGCAGCGGAGAAACAATAAATGATGCTGTAAATTATAAATCCGCCAAATAGTAGCGATAGAAATAAGTGTTTATCTTGCTTGACATACCGAAATATTCTCAGTACATTTATAAGAGATTTGAAATGCGTTTAGTATAGCATTTAAAATGCTGACATAATTTAACAAACACATAGCTAAAATAAAATAATGTTTTGACAGATATATATATATATATATATATATATATATATATATATATATATATCCATGTGTATACAGAGTTTTTAAATTAAAAACTCATTTTGCGCCCACTGAAATTATTTGATATCTCGCTTGCATACAGAGAACATATAATTTTACTAATTTATTCGCTTTGTATAAAAGAGCAATTCGTATTTTATTTGTTTAAATATCATTATCGAATCGCAATATTTCGCACATAATGGGCCGTTTGCCTAAACTTGTTAAAAAAATCTGAATAAAAATGTTAACTTTAAATTAATATAACATTTCTTTATCAAACTTTAGAATACAATTACTGTATAGTAATTTTTAGTTTCTACTATTATGTAGCATCGGCTTTTTGACATAAAAATTTCGTTTTAAAAGTATCAAACGTGTTTCGTATACTATGCAATCGATTCATGATTCTATTACTGAATTAGAACCTTTCTCTTCTGTCGAGTACTTGCGAACTAAATAATTTGTATCGGCATAAATAACATATTAATTTTATATGGCGTATCAATTCTGATGCAAATAAATATGCAATTATGCAAAATCGATCGCGATACGACAGAGTTGATATCCTATAAATAATTGATAAAAGCGGAATATATTATACAAAAAATGCATCACGCAATCATTTCTCTCTCTCTCTCTCTCTCTCTCTCTCTCTCTCTCTCTCTCTCTCTCTCTCTCTCTCTCTCTCTTTCACTTGTAACTAAAAGTATACGAATGTATACGAACGGAATTGATTTCGCTCAATTTGATTACGGGTTTTCATGTTTGCTCAATTATTTATTTTGATAATTTATAATGTGTCCATCTCTCTTTTTACCACTAACAATTCTTTAATTTTTTTTTAGTAATTGAAGTAGTTGTCGGGACGAATTAAAATGTAGTTTTGTTACGGATGTAATTTCTGCTATACATGACGATTTTGAAAAATCATGGCTAAAGAGTTGTTAAAGTAATGTTTAAAAACGCGCGAACACAGAATGTTGAACACGTTGTTGTAATTTAAATGAATATCTTGCGAGCTCTTATACAATAAAACCAATATCACGGATTCGTCGTCATCGGTTTTTCCTTCCTCTACTTTTTCATTAAACTTTAATATTTTTCTATAATAAATTAAATAAAACCAAAATAGAAAACTCAAATGTCACAGTTATTCATTTTCAAAGCTATTAAAAAGTATTCAGAAGAATTAGATACAGAATAAAATCCTGGAAAAAAATAAAAATTAAATCTTATTTTTTTTATCTTTAATTAGATTATTATTTAGATTTTGTAATATCAGATATAAATATTGTATATTAAAAAAAAACACACAAGAGATATACACAAGAATAATACTAATAATACTTATAAAATCAATTTTTCTCACAATCTCATTTTTCTTTTAATTTTATTTCTTTTTCAGAAAAGTCTCGAGAAAAAACCAATGTACATAATATATTGTCGATTTGTATATTAGACGAGATGATGAAAAATTTATAATGCGATTTAGTTTGGGACGAGATATTTCAAAGCCTTCGTGCTAATTATATTTTGAAGATAAAACACAATCATGTCGACATGTTTTGATTGAATATGTCGACATATTTTGATTGAAATATTTTAATATCTTTTTCATTATCTCTCTATGACGTATTTTTATTATTGAAATAAATTAGCCATTAAACGACCTATTGCAAAACAAATATGTTATTACGATTTAATAAAATTTAACAGACTGTGTTGCTTTTTTTACTAAAAACTGTTTTCACATGCGTAGCCTTCAAAGATGTGTTCGAGCGTACTATATATAAATTGATACAATTATTTCCAAATAGATGGGGATATAAAATCCGTTTAACGCGAATATGAATTATATAAAAATTACATACAACAGTTGAATTAGGATATCATATAAAATACCTTCCTATGCTCATTGAAAGTGCACGTAACAAAGATAAAATCTCAAATTCTCTAAAAATCTACATTTCATGAATTTCAGTGGTAGATTTTGTTCGAGTTAATTATGCTTTAATAGTTTAATAGTTTGACGATCGCAAATTTTCAAAGCATTTGAAATCTGAGAAAAATGTCTTTATTACAATTTATGATTATCAAATTAATTTTAAAAATAATTTTATTGCTAAAATACGGATTCGATTAAAATATTGTTATGTATGCATATATCATCGAATAATTATAATTAATTTATGATATAATACATTATGTATATATAACCTACGCCCGTTTTTCATGCGATAGCATAAGAAATTAATTTTTACGTTAATCATACTTCACATAACTCGAATCTTTGCTATATAAATTTTTAGATTGTTGAGAGCCAGATTGGCTGGAATTTTAAGAACCGGTTATCGATGGAAGACTCGCACAGTTTGACCTTTCATGCACGACCTATGAAAAATCTGATATCTACCCACATAATGGAATTTAAATAGCCATCCTTTTAATAATTCCACTTGTCGATTAATTGATGAAGAGCAATACTTTATCATCACGTACGCTTTTCGCAGTTAACATACATGCAACGCACGAATGTTGGTAGAATGAATGCGTAAGTTTGCTTGTGCCAGATATCAAGCTTCCAAGACAATTTGTACTAAAGCCACGAACGAATACTATTTTTGAATATTATAAAAAAAGTATTCTTTTGTATCCTAAAAAAGTATAAATCAAATCTATACTGCGAATGGTACGAATACTAACGCGATACATATATACGCGAACGACATTTCTGTAGCTCATGTTAAGCAGCAATGACTCGAGGTAACAACGATCGACGGTTCAAGTGTATAGGAAGTTCGTTGAAGCTTACCGAAGAAGCAGTTTCGCGAACTGTCGTTTTCCTTTCCTCCGTCGATCGTACCAAATGTCTTTGCCATTCGAGCGCAGAGAGATACTTGCAAAAGTGCAATCGCGTTTGACGAGCACACGAGGAGAGACCGACTCGAGTTCGCTTACCTCCGGAAGAACCATTTTAACCGCGATTCTGGAATCCCCCTGTTATGCAAATTCCGTGATAATTCTGTGCATTTTTCATTCTCTCGTCGCACTACGCGCCACACTCTTCTCCCCGCTTTTTAACCCAGACTTTAGCTTATCCTCTTCATTGTGCGATTATATAAAAAGCTCGGCGCTACAAAGCCTACGTCCCATAAAGGCTTGTTTTGAGAAAAATAATTAATAAAACTGATTAGTAATTAATAAAATTGATAGTAATTAATAAAATTGATTTATATCATTATTAATATTTCTTATTAATATTATTATTAATTAACGAGATTTATATTGACCTTTATCTTTGATCGAGAATGTTATATAAATTATTACATGTATCATCTATCTACCTAATAATATTATTCGAGATTTATTGTTGAAATTTTTGAAAGAGAGAGAGAGAGAGAAAAGATGGTACGTTATTCTCTCGTCCATGTTTTACCATGTTTTACCATTTTTAATTGATACACCAGCAGATCCGATAATATCTCATAGATCCGATAAATCGACATTTACGCTTGACTTTGGGACATTTGTGCTTAGACTCCCATTGTTGATTCGATGCGTGTGTATGACGCGTGACATCGCGCGAGATGTGCTTATAGGCGCAATAGCGAGAACATTTCTGCGAATAATCCACTTTGATCGATACGATGGATTGTCTTTCGATTAGATACGGACACGTAGGAAATCCACGCAAGACGAAACGCCCGCTCGAGCATATTCGACGCATACATGAATACGAATAGCTTCTCGTGAGAGACGACTTTCGAGTCGGAAGGAACGTCATTTTCCCCTGACAAGAATGAAAAATAATAAATGCATCTCGTAACGTCGGGCTTTTTTTTTAGCATCCTTTATGTATGCGTAAACAAAACCAAAAAAAAAAAAGAAATTTCGCATATTTTATTAAACGTAATAACGAGAGACATAACTTTTATGTTTTTATTTTACCACGCGACATGTATATAATATTTTATTCGATAAATAAAAAAGTTGATGGTACATATATTTTCATTTTTTCTTGAGTTACACATTTTTCTGGATGATATACTCGCGGAAGAAACAATGTATGTAAATTTCAAGATAATTTGTGTGCAATCGTTACAACGTACACCGAAAAAGGTGCTTCGGTGAAAATTAATGTAAACACGTATACACGTAGAGTCAGCCGTTTTAACATTGATTTGCGAGAAGGTTTACGCCGCGGTAGTCTCTACAATTTCACAAATTTTTTTCCCACACCCTACAATGTTTATTTCGAATGTTTATATTTACGCGTACCTATAAAATCATATAAAATATTGCATCGATATTTATCACACTCGTAACTCTTTAAAAGCCAGGCTTTACGCGCGAAGGATTTACGCGCGTTCACGCGCGATCTTACGTCATAGAGCGATTGTAAAATACGACGGGGATATCGATATTAGATTTGTCGCATACACGGAGGCGCGTATCTGCGTGATATCGGGACAAAATCTCAAAGCTACACGGCGTCGGGATAAATACGATTCGTTGTGGAATAACGAATGCAAGTCGCGACCAGCGTCGTCGGGGCCAGCGTGCGGAAATCGCAAATTGACGCGATAGAGTTTGTTGCGATACGTCGCGACAGCCTCCTCGCCTCCATATATCACGAATACTATATTCCATTCGCCATCGATGCCTTCACGACGACCGAGATCGCGATATTACGCGCCTCATATTTTTCATTCGGCGACTTATCAGATGCCGCGCTCGCCATTCGATCAAGAATATCCGACGACGGGTGGAATTGTGTCGAATATGTCGTAACTGGGACAGTCGCCAGACTGATATCGCATTTCGGATTTCGTATAAATAATTCGTTTTTTTTTTTTTTTATCCGTTCGTGATATATATTCCCTCTCTACTCGGGCGAGATACGAGAAAAGACGAGTAAGGTACAATATTCTTTGAAAATCGTTAACGATAAAAGCGGATTGTAAAACTAACGGGCCGTGACAGCGTTATAAACGGTCGATCGATTTTCTGCTAAAATGGATCCAGGATTGAGAAGAGATATTTCGGTGGATAGCAATTTTGCGCCGCTCTACTGGTAACAATTTAAAATCAGATCTTATAAAGTTTGATAAAATGCAGAGCTATCTCTTCTTTATATTGTATGTCAATATTAATATTCTGTAAAGTTAAAAAGAAAAAAAAAACATTAATTTGGCTTACCGTGCCAATCATGATTCTCTTTTCTAGCGATAATATCTTTTAAGCCAGTTAAACTTTATAGAGATTAGCAAGTAATATATAGAAACACCAAAGGCATTAAGAGTTTAATTAACGAAAAAATTTTTCTCCTCGTCCCAAAATGATGAAATTTTAAAGACTCGAAGTTACTGGGAAGAAAATTATTGATCAAAATATTCGCGGACATTATTTAAGATGAAGTCGGTGTGATAAATTATTCAACATTTTAGTCCTAAATCTCATAATATCGTGATACGTCATTCGATTTCCGTTTCTACTTAATTCAATGATAGAAAACAAATGGCACACACGTAACATTATAAGCTAGCTCGGAATTAACCCGGAACAATGTCGAACACATTGGTTTTCAGTGTCATCCCAAGGGACGTCGACACGCCCTGGTACAGGAAAAATGAGACTTCAGCGCCGAGCCGCATCATTTTGTTAGACATGGTTACATTCGCGGGTATACTCGTCGGTGTCATATTAGACCTAAGAACATCTTCACGCTCGTGTATCCCAGTACAATGTGACCGCAATAATAACATCCGTAAGGATTCTAGATATGGCGAGACCAATACTCGTTTCCGTGCAAATAGTATCAAGCTAGCCATTCTACGACGTTTCCAATAACTTTTTTATTATTGCGAAAAAGCATAGGTATTTTATAATACTCGATATTTTATAACATCCGGCTTCGAAAAAAACTGTACTTTACGATAAGAAGCTATATATTGGAGCAAAAGATGAGCTTGCAACATAATTTATTGTTATTTGAATTTCTCCAAATATGTCAATCTCTTATAGATAGAAAATATTCAAAATATTGTTCTCGAGTTATCATTATCGTTTAGTTTAATTCTTTTGCATATAATGAACGAGTTAATTTTGAATTTTATATTCTTTCTGTTCTTATGTAAATAGAGAAATAATTATTTACAGTATAATTAAGAATTAAAATTTTATTTCATATTCCTTCATCGAATCATTCTGCAGACATAAGATTACATTCGCATAATAATGGTCCGTTTTCCTATAACAGCGATCGCATATGCATAATGATCAGAAATGTATTTTTATACATTTATACAAGGCGTACAAATACAATATATTCGTCCGTATACATGCCGTAATATAACGTATAACGACGTCAATGGAACGGACCACGTTGCGTTTCACCAGAAATTGAATTCTCGTATCGACAGAGTGGCGAAGAAAAAGCGCATTCTCCGCGATATATTTCTGCCAGCCCAATAATGATCGGTTCTCGACGGTTAAATGCGTCGGCAACCTCTCCGTCACTTCTCTCAAGCCTTTAATTCGCGACGTGTGCATTTTCATTCATTTTCCGCGCTTGTTGCAAAGCGAACTTTCGGTTCACCCATTGTCCGTTGGTTTCCGCATACGGATAAACTAATCGTTCGCATACCGCAGCATATACGTGTATACAACGATGTATACATATATGTAAAGATATCGCATACGTATCATGATTTGTGTCTAACAAAAATAGAGAGAGTGAAAAAAAAAAACAAAAAAAAAACATAAGCTGTAAACTAGTACGTTTTAACGGTTTATTTTATCAGCCTTGATGCAAAATGTGTTTTAATGATTTTATTTAAAGAAAGATTAAAGATTTATAGCTAAAAGACCAAGAGAAAGAGAGAGAGAGAGAGAGAGTATAATCCAGTATATTCTGATATGTTTGGAATATTGAGTTCACAATCGATATAAAGATTTGCCAAGGACAAACATCAATTATTATCAGCAAGTTATATGTTAGTTTCTCTATGGCTCTATGGTATTGAATGTAACTATTATTAGATTCGGTAATATTTGATTAGGTTTGTTAACTCTTGTTACACTGTCAAAATTAGCTCATAAATAATGTGCAAAATTTGCTTAACGCTGAAAACATTCAAATATCGCAAAAATTGATTAGTTTTTGGAAAGAATAATCACAGAATAAGTGAATAAGAGAACCTAAATCATTGAATTCTTTCTGATATTTATATAATACTTATAAAATTAAAATTAAAAAAAAAAAGACTAGAATAACAATAAACAAAATATCGATTATATGCAAAACATAGATTTTAGCTATTACATGTCATTCTTAAAAAAGAAAATCACAAAAGCTTATGAACGTTGGCTTGAATAAGTTATTTTACAATTAGCTGAAAAAAAAAAGATCACGAACCTGCAATTTATTTATTAACTGATTCATGAAGTGTCCATTATTTTCTCGTCGTTGATAAAAGCATCGCGGATCAATGTCATACATGCACTCACATTCGCTTATCGAAGATGAATATGGAAAAAGATTTAGGGCACGCGTAACACAACAAAGGATATTTATAAAAACGTCGACAAGGAAATTAATTCATTTCCGTCTGGATTTGCAGTTACGGCTACAACGCTTTCGGCGAGGGCTTCAATCATAAAACGTTAAAAGCATGATTACCCTTGCATTTTAATTCGTGCGCCGGGAAATTTGCGTGCTAATCGATCGCGTTTCATGCGCGCACATAATGCGTAGTATGATCATCGAGATCAGCGATATCGTCGCGTCTCCTCACGCTGATTAAATTTCGCGATTTATCGTCCGCGCGACGGTGTTTCGCGAGAAAGTGTTCGCATTTGCATAACATCGCGCTGCGCGATACAGAAATATTGTCTTCAGTCGGGCCACGCTTTCGGAGTAAATGAGATGCCGGCGAGAAATAATTTATCTCCGAGAGATGATATCGCATACAACGGCGGAGTATTAAACTTTGAAAATAATTCCTGACAGGTACACGGAAATGTTTCTTTATTCGACCTATCCCTGACGAATCGCTATTAATTTTAGAATTTTTCAATTTTATGCCGCGCAATTATTATTTTAACTTCTATTTTTTTCGCAATTAGATCGAATAACAGGGAATAAAGAAATAATATTTAAAATATTATAAAACTACAACAACAAGTTGATCAACAATATTTATTTTGCATAAATAAAAAGATACGTAAAGGGTATAAAAAGAGAGCTTACGAGAAAATAAAATTTACAATAAACTTTAATATAATTGCATCTCGGTACAAAGAGCAATACGATTAAAAGTTTAATCTCGATATATATATATACAATATACGTACTAGAAGTGAAAATCCTTTGTTTAAATATATATATATATTTTTTTTTATTTATAAAAGTCTTGTAAATTGTGTAGAAAAATAAATTCTGCCAAGTGCTTTCAACAAGTGTAGATAAATGGCTTACGTAAGTAAATACTTACGCGATGCATTTTAAAATATGTTCCTACACTCTCGACAGTTTTACATATTTGGCGTGAACATAGTTTTAATACCTCTTTTGTAAAGATAATATTTTACCGGAGCAGGACTTTTCTCTCTGTTAGAAAAAATTGCGTTACTATTGTAGTCACGTATAAATATTAATGCATTAAGAGGAATGATATTGGATATAGCAGAATGGATTTCGTGTGGAGCTCAATCTTTATAAATTTGAATTCTTAGAATTCTGAGAACATTTAGAGAAATTTTGAATTAAAGTGAAACTCCAGACTATTAAATAGGATTGGAAAAACTCATATTTACTATTTAAATTAAATGCATTAAAATGTAAAAGTAAATAACGCGAGTCTGATCTGCATTCTATCTATTTACACTGCGATGTAAAATGTAAAACTTTCGATTGCGAGTCAAAAACTTGAAACAAAATTTCTTTATTTTCCGCATGATTGTTTGTTTTTCTTTATATATGCACCTTGTATGTGCATATTCGCTTTTCTTGGAAAACTTGTCTCGCGTAACCTACTTCGAAATTCAATTTTCCCGAGATCTATACATATCTACTTTACATTTGCTTGTTTTCGTACGGCAAAGGATCATGATATTTTGTTGCTTTTCTTTTATAGCATCTGTTTTGTAACATTAAAATAGCGGTATACTTTCGCCAATAAATAAAAAAAAAAAAACTGCTCTTCGTAAACGCTTTGGCTGTTAAGTACTTGCTTTGAGCTTTAATTTGCTTTATCACCCGTCAATAGTCTTTAATGAGAATGTTGTAAGAATTTATTTTCTTTTTCGTGCGACCACATGTTTTTTATCTCCCTCAATACCGCTCGAGTATTTGAGATGCGCGTTGATTTTCACAAAATGATGTAAATTTACTAGAAAGCGGAAAATATGTCAAATATATTTTTTATTTATTAATAGTAATTCCTCTTATGTGCGTGTTAATGTTAGATTATTGTAGCGTATCTAACTATTGATATATATTCTATCAAAAATAAATAAGAAATTATATTTTAGATATTTATATGTTACATTAGCACGCATCTACATAATGGCAATATAGCTTAAAAGCTATATAGCTTTTAGAGATTACGCGACGAAATTCTATTATGCGATATTCCTGACTTTTGTCCATGTCCTTTCAATTTCACAAAGGCTCGACCGAATAATCCGGCGAATATTGTCTGAAATTTCGGCTACAATCGTTATTCCGGTTATGTCTCTTGTCTCTTATATTTAGTAACTCCTGATTGCGAATCGAGTCCTGTAGAGATTCACAGGACCATGGAAACAGATCTCGCTCGCTACTAAATATCCTAAGCGACGAGGATCATTTTCTCAGTCCGTGCGCCAGGTGAATGCGCCAGAGAGGAGCAAGAATAGCGGGGATGCCATTTCAATTTCAATCCGAACGCGGAGAAACAGATTTAAACTAGTAAAATGTAATCTTATTCGCGGTTGCCTAAGTGGTTCTCTCTACTACCCAACTTCGTGTATTCACTCGTGAGTATAATTGAAACCGAGATAGTTTTAATAATCAATATAATCATATTACGTTTACATATATATTGACTTACTTGTGAAAGTCAAGTAATAATACGTGCGCGGATTCCGCTTTCGTATTTATTGGAATTCACACCGATAATGTACAATACATAGGAATCTTTTTAAGAAAAGTCTATACAATCGCCAAGTTATTTAATATCGAGAATCAGCTGCTACGGGTCAAATTCTTGTTAATTCCCTAAACTTTATATAGATGATAGAGAGAATAATGGCATTAACGGAACTTCATTCGCACAGCACAGTTTCGGCGAGTTGCGAGGCGTCTCTCGAACAATCCCAAGGGGTTGCTAAATACCTGAAACTCGCTTACCACTATGTACATCCGTGGCGTTTAGCTATTTCTGGACACAATCTCTCTAGAAATTATATTAAACTTATCTAAAACGTGTATAAGATCGATAAATATATTTAATCCCATCGTCATATCTTTTGACAGTACATCGAAATGATCTCATTACGTTATTATTGTTTATTAATACAGTTTTATTATTTAGTTTGATTAAAATTAATTATGGGATCCTCACACACACACACACACACACACACACGCATATATATATATATATATATATATATATATATATATATATATATATTTTCACGAGATGAATTATTATCGTCTAACATGAACGATATTTTCTTAGAGACGCCTCTTCTATTTCTCTCGTCGTTCCCTTTTAGCATAAAGGGCTGATTTAAATGCGCAAAGTTACGCGAAACAGATATCCATAACTCATTCGTCGTAACGTAATTACAGCGTCGTCGACTTGACACGCTAAATAGGCAATATAACTTTAACATGACTATACATATGCTATTTTATATTTGCAAAATCTCTGTGAATTCGAGATACGATGCACGATTAAATTTATATTTGACGCGGTATAATTAGCAAGATCGGAGATACTACTGTATCTCTACATCTAATGGCCAAAAGTTTAATGGCTTTTAATGGCAATTATTATGACACGCGAGAATTATTATTATAAAAAAATGTCGAGAGATTTCAAAATTTTTTTAATAATAAAAAAGTTATAACTTGAATAAACAAGAGAACTTTTCTCCACTAAGCTCTTCCATTTTTCCAATAAACAATCAACTTTATTGATATTTCAAAAATATTGAAAGGTGAAATAATATAAAATTAAGCATTGAAATAATAAACTATTTATAAAGTTAATTTATAATATGACAAAAATATATATGTCATATGAAAATTTATAAATATGAACATTTTTCAAGTTAATATATTCATAGAAAAGAATATAAAATTTTAGTTATACGAAAAGAGATAATATACATATATTGTTAATGACAATTTGTATCGTGTCTATACTGTTATGAAATATTGTTAACGCGCAAAATTTTTCTCAAGCTCAGTGTTGCGTCTCTCAAACAAACATAAAACGTAATATCACAACTCATCCACATAACCGGTAGCTTTATTCTGCTTTGTTCATCAAGCGTAAGTGAAATAATGTGTATAATTATACGTTGTTTTGTAATTAAAAGTACCTCGCCATAAATCCTATGTGGCTTTCGTGCGTCAAAGAGCGTTTTCCCATCGAAATGCATGAGCGCGCAAAATCGAGAGAGCATGGTTTCGCAGGCATTATCGTATTTTACTTATCGCAATGTGGATTTACTCGCGGACAAAAGCGCGCGAAATCTAGTGGCGATCTACACCGGTGTGATTATCGAGTCCGCCTGCGCGGCGAGGACTGTAAACTACTTTCCGATACCGGTTTCTCCTTGGCGCCGGCAAGTACTTAATTTTCTCCTTTAGCGACCAAAAGTGCACGCCGTGAAATTAATCACCGATGCACGGCAGAGCGACAATTTAAAGCGCACACCAACCGGAAGCACCAGACGCGACTAGGACGATCCTACTTTGGTACTGGCCAGCAATCTCGTTTCGTCGCTTAAATCCGTCGCCAGTGTGTTTCTTGTTTCCCGTTTACTCGTAACGTTATTCTTGCAAGTTGCAGTACATGGGATTATTTCGCGCCATGTGAAACAGAACTCGTCGTAGGTTTTCCACCACAAGCATGATGGATTTAATCGTAGAAAATCGTGTTTATGTCGCGCGTTAGTTTATGTCAAATTCCAAATTTTTTTAAATAAAATGTACACACATAGTACAATAGAAAATATCATACACACCATCTATCTTTCTCTTTCCTTGTAAGAGAAAGAATTTTCTGCGAGAATCTTCTTTCAATGTAGCTTCATTTTTTATTGTAAAAAATTTTTACAATCGCAACGAAAGTATTCCAACGTTCTTTTCTGTTGAAATATAAGTTGATGGCATCGAATGAACATGACTGCCATAGAATAAATGGTCGTCGATGTGTGTATTATCATTAGTATGTAATTAATATATATGCATGACTCTATCATTTACAAACTGTTTAAATTTAATAGAGTGATAGCAGCGCGAAGAATTCAGTTACGTTGCTAATACGTCTTTAAACATCATATAATAGCTTCATCTCAGCCACATAAACTACGTGCTTCCGAAGCTTTACAGGTTAATCCGCTAAGCTGACCAATGGTTAACTACTTAGAACGCGATTCATATGACCAGTAATCTGCACGGAAAGCCTTCACGCAAATTTGTGCACCGATATAAGACCTTACATATGCATGTCACGTACATATGTAGAATGTTACTACTGTGTCAGTATTATTGTTATTACGCTTTCCTTGTCTCCAATCTAATCGCACTACTTCATCTTTTTTATTCGTATCCCATCTAAAAAAAAGAGAGAGAGAGAGAGAGAGAGAGAGAGAGATCAAGCTTTGTCAATTTATTTTACTACAAATTAATTGCGATAGCATTAATAAACCGATTCATCATAATCTAATTTTCGAGAGGAGATTTTACGTACTTATTAACATTTATAAAATTTGCCGTGTCTACATTTTGTTATTTTAAAAACAGTCAAATAATTTTAAATCATAAAAAAGTTACAAGTATATAAAAAGGCAGGTACCCCGAAGGAAAATAGAAAATAGACGAAAACAGAGAATAAAGTTGTGAATTGAAAATACTGCATTTTATTTTACTCTTTGTCTTAACTTCAGGCCTTGTATCTGTCTAGAGACCATTACGATTTACTTTCAAAAACATAAAAGTAAGAAAAGAGAAAAGTAGAAACATTAATTATCCTTTATAAGGTAAGCATCTCTTTCTCTCCCAGGAAAACCAACTTTGCCCGCGGAAAGTTACAAGCGTGTTTGATAATCGGTGCGTAACGTGAAAAAAGAAACTTGTAGGGCAATAAAATAAATTATAGAGAAACATACTTAACATTCGGCAGCGCGAAACACGCTATTAATAATTACACCTTTTCGCTTGAGAACGAATTGCGCGAACTACGAAACGCGCCTCGAAAGCGGAAAGTTTATAATTCGATATAATTCGATAATATATATGTATATTGTATCTCTTCTTCTCCTTCTATATCGGATGATAAATTCGTTTTTAGTCGGGTGGTTGAAGCCGTATGGCACGTAAGTAACGATAATCCCTTTAGATCGCGTAAAACCTCGCGTACCACCTTCGACGATCCATTGGACGTAAATCTTCTAAATAATGCAACATGAGTTTAACACGCGTCTGTACAGAGGCATCCGCCTGAATCCCGCTTCAAGCCTTCGCGCAATGAATTATAAATGTTCGATTACTTAGTGTCGATCGAAAAGATTCATCAGACCCGACTTCGTATCTATATTTGGGGAGAAAGCCTAATCAGTTTGAATTTCGTGCGACGTATCCCCGTGACAAGAGTAATCATACTTGGGTCGGATGTTCCGAGAACCTCGATTAGGATGTTTCTTGTTTCGAAGGTTTGACACGTGAATCGCACGTTGAATTTTCGGCCAGGTCATAAATCTTGCGTGTCACTGAGTGTTGACTTGCATTTTGTCTACTTCGCGGCATAGAAGCCTTTTGAAATTTTCAACCTATCGATCGAATAACGTTAAAAGCAGCTTACGGCAAATAAGTTTGATGATAAACGAATAGACGTACTTATATTATGGTTAAATCTTATAATAAGTAAAATGTATCTTTTTTTTCTTGTCATTTTTGATACGGCAATAATAAAATATAGAAATATGTAAATTCTTTATCGTACTCTTTTATAATGTTTTTATTTATTTATTTTTATCGAAATTGCGAGTAATGTTGATAATTTTGCAGCATTTTTTCGTTTTGCGATACCGCGGAAAGAGCAAAAGTGCGTTATTTCAAAGCCATTCTAGAGCACACGAGAAGCTTTTTACCAAGGTTGCTCTTTCACACGCAATAGCACAATAACCGACCAAGTATTTCGCATCATAATAAGACTTTCAAATTAAATTTTATAAATATAATTTCATTAAAAGAAAGAGAAAGAGAGAGAGAGAGAGAGAGAGAGAGAGAAATAAAAATAAGTAGATAAACTTTAATTCTTTAACTACTGCGCATTAAATTGCTTTCGTGCATTTATACATCGTTGCCCTTATACTAAAACCATAAATGCAATCTTGTAGTTCTAAGTTATTGCAATTTGAAAATTTAATTTACTTCGATAAATTATGTTCTTTTGTTTTATATACTCGTAATTCCTTCACATTATTTAAACACTATGCATATTACATTATGTTACATTAGTATTACGATTGATATTAAAGTAAATATTACACATTGCTGATTGCTGTAGCAAAAAACGTTTGCGCATTCGTGGTTTTGGCATGAGAGCGACAATATAAGATAAATATCTAGTACAACATATTGTCTAAATTTCTAATATATCAGCATAGAAAATATTAAAAAATTGATAACAAAAAAATTTTAATGTTCTCTCATTATATACAGAATTGCATTAAATGAGCGAGACGAATTAGATAAAGTATGATACAAGATCGTTGAAGATTAAGCTTAATCAAAGTATTAAAAAGCGCAATGATTTATTAATAATGTTCCAATTTATTTAAAGCCAATTTTCTCGAAAACAAAATATCGTAAAGAAAATTTTTTCGTACAATATATTTGGGATTTGTTTTTACACAGAAGAAAATCCGTCTCTTTCTCGGTTCTATTAACGATTTTTTCGTTCACATCCATATTTTAATTACTAGGATATTTTTTTATCCTAACGCAACGTACATGGCGTATGTTAGTGCACAAGTGAAGAGTTAAAGTTCCTCTTTCAACCAGCATTCAGCCGAGACTACATTATTGGAGTGCATCGCGTCGGAATAGTTGACATTCTTTTCACTTATGTCAGTCTATTGGCCGCCTCCACTCGATTTTCGCGGAATTCTATTCACGCACGCAGTTTCTGTTTTTCCTCCTCTCTCTCTCTCTCTCTCTCTCTCTCTCTCTCTCTCTCTCTCTCTCTCTCTCTCTCTTTTCGCCAGATTTTTTTTCGGTCGTTTTGCAATCCGCACCATGTGACTTTTGATACGCGAGCTATACGCGAGTTGAGTCCGATGTGTAAAAATGGACCTATGAGAAGCATCGATACTGTATACCGAGTTTAATTCAACAAATTCGATCAATTCGACAAACGAAGCGTGCACGCAGAATGCGTCGTTAACGTTTGTAACCCGTATATGTGTTTCTATATTCTTTTTTTCTTTTTTTCCCTATTTTTTCTTTCGTTTTAGAAAACCCATCGGGCGTCTCATCGAATTGTAAAACATTCGCGTCCATTATCATTTGTTTCGGGTTGCCTAACAGTTTTTCGCAGTTTTAAAGTGTAATTTTCAAAATAATTTGCCACGCAAATATAATATTAGGATACGGCTTTGAATGGATATCCTCGACGCGCTCGGCAAATAAAAACAGGACAGTTTTTTTTTTTTTTCCACGTGAGTTGGAATATTTTTAACGCAATTTTCATCTCACTTTTATCTCTGCGCTTTTTAAAATACAATAATTTTCAAATCCGACGCGTTTGTCTCTCCTATCTGAATTCTAATTTATTCTGCGCACGTTCTTCCTTCGATCGTGAAAGCTGTATTTATGTATTCGAAGATACTCTATTCCGCGTCGAATTTCGAGATCAATTCGATCAAAATATCGCTTAGGCAAATATCGTTAACTACGCTGGAAAGTATGTTACTTTTGCGTATTAACGCACGCGAAAAATTGAAACTTCCATTAGCGTTGAGCGCGATAGGTGATAAAAAATTCGTTACGTTTACACGCGCGCGCGGCGAATTCTCGCCGTTTGCAATTCCATCTGCCTTGCAACTCGTCCATAGGAGATTTCCGTTTCAATTCATCGATGCGCACGCGTGCAAATCACTAGGTTTAACCGAACCGAGTCATTCGTCCTCTGTTGCAACGCTGCATCTCGTTGCAATCGGCTGACGCTGCGGCGCGCGCGTAAACTCGCTAACATAGACGCATCGACCGTAAAGCGAAAGAATGCAGTATCTGCATTTATTGTCGGCGACTATAGGATTCGACTATATACAGCCGCAGAGCGCGGTCTATTCGCTCCGGTCGATGTACCTTCGAGATGCGTGTTAAAATTTTCCCTATATAAATCGTGATAATTTCGCGCAACCATGCAGCAAAATTGTGATAAAATTCACAGGATGAGATTTTAAGACTCAGTGTCCCTCTATAAAATGATGTGCGTAATGTGTACGCTACCGTAAAGTTTATTTATTTAAAAGGTGAAAAATATTTTCCATTAATTTTTTTATAATTTTACTATAAAATAGAAAATTCGCAAAAATTCCAATGGATCAAATGCATACGTATGCGTACGTATGTAATTATGACAAACTCATCCTTACATAGTTTTCGTGCTTTTATCGAACGCTATGATGTAGAAAATCTCGCTGAACCGAATGAAAAAAATATCAGGGAAATAGAGTTGCTCAGTTTATGACGCGGTCGTTGCAAACGAATATTCCGTTTTCATTGTGGAATATTTTTCGCAACGGAAACATTGAGCGTGCGTAAGCTATTTTCTATGAATTTCGACAAAAAATTTAAACAGATTTCGATCAGAAATTACTGTATTGTATCGACTAAACCTGCTAATAAACACGTAATAATATAAGACGTAGAGTATCATTGAATGGATAATTTGAAAGTTTGCCTTAACTTTCGTTAGTGGCATTTAATAAATATCGATTATAAATATATAAACAATAATATAGAAATTAAATAGATATATAGTATTTTATTTAAAGCATTAATTAATTATTATATTAATTTTTCCCAATGAAATATATGCATACACACTATGCAATTTAACTTGAGTTTTTCTAATATATCCTCTGAAATACCTTATAATTTATACCATGAAGAGTGTGTATAAATTATTGTGAAGCTATGAACGCGAAAGCATTTCGGGGCGATACGCAGATATAACATTCTCATTAACCACTTACTCGGAACAAGTGTATTAACTGAAATATTGTAGTAATTTAAGATTAAGCGCTAATGAGATTGCTCGGTGAATATTACTGGGCATTTTAATTTATTTATTCCAAATCAACGCGAAACGAGGTAAAATATTAATTTCTATTTATTTCATTAATCTATATTAAGGTACATTTTTCACGTCGAATCTCTCTATTGCATATAATATCATAAATATAATTTTCACTTGAAATTCTATTTTGCCAGACGAAAACGTCTGTTTCGTTTCCAATTTCATGATTAAACTTGCATCTGTTCGATCGATGAAACTTAAGAAGAATAAACGTAGCAACCAAAACATATTGGTTCTTATATAATATTTAGCGACGATCCGTTTAGAGATTCTTGTCTTAATCTTTGGGAGATAAATTTTTCAAAGGACGAGAGATTTATATATCAGGGCAGCGCGCCCTAGTACATCGTGACCTAGTAAATTTCTAAGCTTCCAAGAGAACTGCCACTTTCTCCGGAATAAGTACACTTGGAATCTCTATACTCGGAATTTTTTTAAGCTTAAAACAAACGTACTTTCTGGTAACGTAGACCGCCAATGGATATTTTTTTCCATATTATACTTTCAAGTTACAATTTCCATATGAGAGAGCCCGTCGAGTTTACGGCCGGATCGCAGCGGCGCGACAATCCCGCTGGCAATAAAACGAGACTCTCTCGTTGCCTACATAATTTATCCGATGCTGTGCAAGGGCTCCTAATATTCATCCCGTATGCGACGGTCATTGTTCTTCATTATCCGAAATCAATTTAACGCTCTGCTCGAAGATCGAGCATCGCGACGCTCTCGCTGGCTAATTATTTATCGATCGATCCACAAGAATGTGAAATAGTACAATGGACAATTCGAATTTGTTGTCCGTTGAGATATTTCAATAAATGGATGATCGAATTACATATACGACATGTCTCTCTTATAATTTATAATGTGATCAAAAAATTGCGAATAAGAGAATACATCGTAACAATTCACGTTACGATTATCCTAAAGCCCCGTATAGTTTCCTACTTTATGTTAATCCTTGTGAGAGAAAGTAAAGGAACGAAAAAAAAAAAAAAAATATATTATCCCGACAAAATTTATGCGACGCACGATGAAAAAGTATGTAAAGTAAAAATCTTTTTACCAAAGTAATCGTCCCTTTTTACGTTGTTAATATGAAATATCGCGGGGTAAATTTTTTCGCATCGCGATGTCAAACAATCGGGCACACTCTGTCAAAGTGTTCTTTTTGTGTGCGGCGCGAGAATAAAATGATAAAATAATACGTCATGGCTGACTACACGCGACAGCTCAATGTCCCTACGTTCCGCTTGATTCATTCTCTCATTCACAATCCTCTTTTCTCTTTTACCAACTGTGTTCCCTGCTCATGTATATATTTCTCATACGGCTGCGCGTGTATGGTTATATAATGCGCGCATACATACGTAGCTAATTATGCTATTATACATACGAGGCATTAATCATCTTACCATCTGTGTAAAAATATAAATATAATATTCGATAAACTTTGTTTGATGCTTTATAGAAATGCGAGGAAAGGCATTGTTACGTGTTAATTTTTATTGTTTCATGTTGTTTTAGATATTGTGAAATTTTTTCTCAAAGTCCACAAAGTGATCGATTAATTATTGTATTTCGATTGCACTTTTGAGACCCCCTCCTTTCTCGCGTCACAATCAACATACCGCTTTAATTATTAAAAGTGGTATGTATTACGTTAATTATTATTTAAAATAATATAGAACAATATAGGATGAGATATTCGTCGCATCTGGCGAAGAAGAAGCTAAATATCGGTTTGAGATACGTCGAGTCGTTACGGTCGATTTGCCATTCTAATTCCCTTGAGATTAACCCGAGTATAACGAACGTATGATGTCCGACCCAGCGCGCTTGAGGTTCGACATAATCGATATTAGCAATTTCGGCAGGCCGTATCCTAATCTCCTGCTCGTTACTTGTCCATCAACGCTGAGTGTTTTAACCCTTAAAGAGGCCTCTCACAAAGGCTTCGCGAAAATCCCACACGTCAGCTTCTTCCAGGAGTATAATTTCACACGCGTTCGTAAAACGCGACGATATATCCGTTTAAACGCCGATATATTTGCCGACACATTTTTCAATCGGCAACCGTCGTTGCAAATCACCGAATAACCGACGCTTTCTCTATTCTTCCCAGGTTACTCGTCGCACTGTACATCGTGTTTTCGAGGACGAATCTGTCGACGGATCGAACGAGGAGTATCGCGTGCATCGGCGAAAGTGGTTGATGGATATGGAGTAAGAGCGAGAGGGAAGCGCAGCGGGGGCACGTGAGACGGATGTCATCGCTCGAGACACTTGTTGCACGTCGGCGCGTCCCTTAAAGAGGGTTCGTCCGCGTCAATATCGGACCACCGGGCGTTCTTGCGGGTCGCGAGAAGGTTGCGAAAGTGCGAAGGGTAAAATTCGGATCGTCGTGAAATCGTGTGCGATCGACGCTAATCGGATTCGGCGTAATCCAGCGGCATGTCGCTCGATGGGAGAACGGTCGCGGACGATCGCGTGGCGAGCGACGTCTTCCCGCGGTGCCTCGTACGCCTGTCGATCACCGTTCGTAAAAAGTGCGCCGCCCGGATCGCCGCCACCCTTGGTGATCGTTAGCGCGATCGATCGGCGTCGAAAGCGACGTGCTCGACGAACGTTGCGTGGCATGCCGCCGATCGTCGCGCGATCTTCCACGGTGATCCGCCGACGGGGTCGTCGGTGCGTGGCAACGCTCCATTGACGGCTCGATTGACAATCGCGAGGATAACGCGGAACGCCGGAAGCACGGGGCACCGAAAGCGAAGTATCATTGGCGTGTGAATCGCGCGCCGTATCGTACCGGGGATCAAGAGAGAGGAGCGATCATCATGCGCTACGCTCGGTGACACCGGTCGCGATTGTGCGCGGCGTTACCGTTAGCGGTAAACGTAGGCAGGAAAGAAAGAGAGAGCAGAACTGTCACTGCGCGGCGGCTGATCACCACGTGGTAAGTGTAATCCGTCGCGTATTTGTCAAACGCGAGTGTTTTCCCCTCTCATACTCGAGCCAACTCACACCCCCGGGCTTGTCGCTTCTCGTCGCACAGGGACGGGCTAGGGGGCCGCGAACTCTTAACATTTGGACTTTAACCCTCGTAATCCTCCCTCAATTTTAAAAGTCGTCATCGTACTATGCTCCCGTGTTTCAATATCGTATGCACGGCGTAAAATCAGTGATCTGTTAATATATCAATAATATTTATTATATTATATTAAATAAATACTATATTTTTTGTCATATCTTGTTATTTTTTTTTCTACCTAAATTATACCATTTATCTATTTATTTTTAAGATGTAACAATGTTAGAAATTTTTTTCAATATATGCGTGAAATATTTTATCGTTGAAAACTGTTTTCTTTATCAAAGTATAAGCTCGAAAATGTAGTGGGGAAATCGGTCTATCGGTATTATGAAAAGAGTTATCCTCCTTCTAAGCATTACATTTTACTTTTTCATAGTCAAGATCATTCAAAGCGGGAAAGTAGAGACTAAAGGAGATGTATGCATCAAACTCTGTCGGATCATTTATCATAAATGTCTGTCGAAATTGAAAATAGCTAAACTCTTATCTCGTATACGAGTCAAATTGTTATATAGCCTCAGGCAAAACGGTATATTTCAATTTTACGAGTGATTTGTCAGAAGCGTCATTTTTATCTAGGATGCGATAAGTAGATATTTCTTTATATAGTCAGCCAGGACATCGGTAATCGAAATTAATCACCGTTTAGAAGACAGATCCCCGATTAATGCGAAGATTAAGATGCAGATTAGGATAAATTCACGTTGGCATTAAATTGCCGCATAAATTCTGTATGTCCATCGCATTCGGTAAAGATTATATAAATTTATTACTAACGTATAAAATTTCATTATTGAAAGTTGCATTGTTCTCTTATCTTCATTCCAACAGACGAAACTTGTGCAGCGATCCAATACTATTTGTGATAACGCGGTAATTAAAAAAAAAAAAAAAAACGGACGCGCGCGATCTTTCAGGTGGATATCCCCGGGCGTGTTACTCGGGCGGTTTCGGCTAAGGACAAGAGGAAACCAAGACCGGAAGGCTGGATCATCTCCGTGGAATGTCTTCGGGCGCCAAGCGGCTGGTGCAGTCGCTTAGGGGCCGGAGCGGGGGAGGCAGGGGCACCGGTGGCGATCGTGCCGACGCCGGTGCTGGGGACGACAGCTGCGTCGGCGTCAGCGGGGCCAGCACGAGCGCGACCAGGCTATGGCACTACGACAGCGGACACGAGCTCGACGAGATCTCGGTGATCGGGGCTGCCGTCAGGGGAAACGAGGGGCTGACGACGCCCACTACGCCGTGCCATTGCAGAAGCATCAAGTACGGCAGCGGACAGACGCTTTGCAGCATCGCCGGATTGCCCCCCGCCCCCGCCTTACCCGCGCACAGAGCACAATCCGGTGAGTACAACGCAACGCTATTTCTTTAATCTTTATATGATATCTCCGCCTTTTAAAGCGATCGATATATTCAGTGCGCGTTACCCAGGTATGCTTGTCATTATATCGTTTCTTACAGAAATGAATAAAAAGAATTATCAATATAACGCGTCGTCGAAAAAAAAAATCTATATATATATATATTATTGATTAAGATATATTGTATTTTCCGTTGATTTTGTTTGAAAATTTCTCGAAAATACGCGACTTTGCATTTCGTGTTTTCGGATTTTATTCTTCGAGTCACATTTCTACCTGGTACTTGGATAACTTTTCGTTATCCAAGAGAGAGCAGTATTAATCGTCGGCAGCAGCAATGCAGCAAGGCGGAATTATGTAACAATACGCGCGCCGAATGAATGCAAACGGCAAAAGAATGTAGATAAACCGACCAGAGGAGCGTATTAATTTTTATTACTACGCGTGGCTGCCACGTTTCTTCTTCGGGCAATCGCGCTCTTCATTCGCAACAAGCGCGTAATCTGTAGTCCTGGACAACTTGCAATATAATTCGCATCGTTGCAAACGGATTATTCATCAGAGTGTGACGTGAAATCTACATACGGTGTTTCGTTAGACGCGTGCCGTAAACTCGGCCGGATATTTCCATAAGAAGCGTAAATGCTCTCCCTCAGCCATCGTTCGTACTTTTCACAATCTTCGCGCGTGTAACTCATTACGCTCCATAAACCATAAATTCTCGTTCGCGTCTCTAAGAAGCGAGAAAACGTTTTCCACTTAGAAAACGTACGTCGCTGCTTCTTCTCTATTTATTCTCGCTTTGCAATTTTTTTTTTAATTTTTGCGCTTTTACGAGAAGCGGCACACCGGTCGGGCTTCTCTCGAGCTTTTTCTTCTCGGCGTTCCTTCATCGCGACCTTTACGTCTATAATCCCGACCCGTCGAAAATGTCGTGCCAAGATTCTCGCACAGACGCGTAACCATGACTGTGAAAATATTCTTTGTTCCGTGACATTTACATAGAAAGAAAGGGCAGGCTGCGTTTTTGTACCGCCCGACGATCTAATTAACACGACTGCGATCTCTCGATCGTGAAACATGCTAAATGATATTAAATGATACATGATAAATGTATTTCCCACTCTATCGCTGTAAACTGTAAACTTTGCTCAAAGAGAACGAGACATATATATACATATATTAAAGTTTCGTGTACAGAAACCGTGATTCTCTTTCAATTATATTCAACTTTTTCAACTATAATCTTTTCTACTTTGTTATACGCATTTCTAGTCTCATATTTAAAAGATATCATGTTTAATTATGTTAATAACTGTCAAGCGCTAAAAACGTATCAGGATAAATCAATATGATAAAAAAATTTATCTAAAATAAATGGGTAAAGATATACGCGCCAAGTATATAAATAAGTACACAAACTCGTGCAACAAATAAAAGGTTTAAAAAAATAAAAAATTAAGATACATGTACTTATTTAATTAAATATATATAATATATATATTGTACTTATTTAATACTTTTTATCATAAAGTAAAAGTTTGTCGACTCACCGTTCGATAGCGGAGTTGATACATGAAACTCTACGTATTCATCTGTAACATACAGATATAAAACTAAATTATAACAGCGTTCTTCAAAATAATTAATATTTCAAGATATTAATATTGCATACAACAAATATAAAATTCAATGTACAATAATAAAGAAAGAGAGGGATATTTTATAGAATAATTATATAGTTTTGTGAAAAAAAGATTTTTCTTTCTTCTCGAAGATAACGGTTTTTACAAAAGGTAAAAGTTTTTAATTTATGTTTAAGTCATCTAAATAAGGGAATTAAACGAACTGGAATAGACGCACGGGATTAATAAAAGCATAATATATTCTATGCCAGCTCCTTCTCTCAGATTGTCATTAGCTTTTTTCTCCTCAGGCTCGTTAGATTCGCGCATTCCACTCGCGAAAAAATACGGTTAATGACGATTGCGCGCAATAATTCGTGTGGCACTTCTGAATTCAAGCTCGCGAAACTTTACACGGCACTAATTAAAACGTGACGAAATATCCGCGATGCAATAAAAACGGACGCGCGACACTTGCACTGCACTCTCCTGCAATTCCGCAATCACGAAACGATATTTCATTTTGCGCGAGAATCGCACTTGGGGAATCAACGGTTCGAGATAACAAGATAACTTCGAAAGTGGAATCGTTGGGGATAATTAAAAAGACGCGGAGATGGTAATAAAACGAGTCTTTTAAAGCTTAAAAAATGTTAACCGCGCATTTGGCTTCCCCTACAGGTTTCGGGATAAACCCTCCGTGTACTGAGCTTTCCCACCAATGTCAAGGTGTACCTATTGGGAGAATTTTATCGGCAAAGAATGCTCCAAGAAACGAGCATCGAGGCCTTAACTTATCTTGTTTCTATAAAAAATACAATACTTTCTTAATACTCTGTAAATACTCTCTAAATTGTAATACTATGGAAATATAAAAAAATAAGATTGGAAACAAAAAAATAGTAAATTTGTATCCTCGTATAAAAAAAAAAAAAAAAAAAAAAAAAAAAAAAAAAAATAGATTACTACAAATAAAAATATTCGATAAAAATATTTTTGCAAAACGCGACATTTTTGAATAACTTAAAACATTATTATCGAAGAAATTAAGGGGGGAAAAAAAAACAATGTATATAATTGTATGTATATAACAATATATATAATAATGTATATAATTATTGATTCTATCTGTCGGCGTAAAAAGCGGAAAGATTTTACTCTCAGAGTCTTGAAGCATTGTAATAAGATCCTAGAGCTTAATGGAGCGGAAAATCAACGTTTCGGTACTTTAATCTTACGACATAGCCAAAAGGGTTTCGATCAACTTTGACGCCATTAACTGGGAATAACTGCTAGTATCTTTCGAGGGTTCAACTTAGTGTACTTTGACTTATCTTCGAATGCGCCCTTAAGAAGCTATAATTCCAAATTCGTTATACATCGTTTCAATTTGAACACACATTAAGGTTTAAATTTGATCAAAGATGGTTAAAAATATTAACGGTAATCTCATCTGGGAATGATGGTATTGTGAGAGGCGATTACTCTCATATTTCTGCAGGATATTGTGAAGGGGATCGACGTAAAATTAAGATCGCCGTTAAACGATCACGACGATACGTATAACCGTCGATGACGCGATCTGAGCGAACTTGGGCACAATATCTTCGATCGTAAACACAAGGACCTTTAGGACCTCCCCTGATTCCTGTTACGCCAATGATAATACGACGAAGGAAGATAATACTAATCCGCTAATCGACAGTCGTCGGTCTTGGCATCTGTAGCAGTGCTGATGATATCGCTAGAAATTTACGATCAACGGATTTCGATAATGGCCGATCCGATTCGTAGACATCTCCATTCCCTTGACCTAATTACGGACACGTACGCGAGAAATCGATAAGAGAATCTTTGCCGGGGAAAAATATTTTTCCGATCGTTCCTTGCGTTAAGCATCGCGAACGGATCGTGAGAGCTTAAAGCAAAAAATTGGGACATGGCTCGTATGCTTTAAATTATCGTAAAGAATATTCGAATTAAAATACCAGCACATCGAGAAGAGCTTAAATATTTCAATATGTCGATATCGTAATATTTTAATTTATGAGAATAGAATTACGTAAAGGAGAATACGAGATTCCGTTCATTAGCTCTTTCACTTTATCATCCCTACCATACTTGCTCAAAAAATTATGTTATTTAAAAATTTTTATATTAATAATTTTTTTAAAACGATAATTTTACATATTCGACTTTATTAATTTAGAAAAAAAAAGATTGAAGTTTCTAATAATATGCGTACTTTATTCTACAGAAAAATCTTTTATCAGAAGAAGGATACACAACTATCGCGCAATCCTAAATGTCAAAGTCGTGAAAAGAACGTAATATTTTAATTGTAACCTTTCTATTCTTTTCCTCTCGATAGAACAATGAGATAAATAGGATGTTGCTAACGTGCAAGCTTCATTAGCCCAAAAGTTGCCGGCAATATTCACGATGGAGTATATCCTTCGCGTCTCTTTCCGTCGACTTTCCGCGCTGTGTTAAAATGTCATTCGAATCGCGTGTACCGTAGCTCGTATCTGAAAATCTCTCGCTTGCAAGAAATTTCCTTCGCGATCGCGGAAGTTCGCACGGACGGATGTTATTGTCGCGGGTAAGCGAGTGCATGAAAAGACGCTCTTTCCGTTCGTGTTGAAGCGAAAAACTCTCGAATGCGTGTTATACACGACCGTCACACGCGCATACGCGCGGAAATTTAAGCGATAACAATTCTTCGACGAAGAGAACGGAGTTATGTGTTTGCGACGTGTGTCTACCGGCAACAAATACAAGCGTTCGGAGATGTAGTTCGTGAATGTGGAAACACACGGCTGCGATATTGCATCGACGACGTTAAGTTGATCCTACGAATATATCACTGTTCACCTTGGTCGCTTCGCCGCCGAGACGGCTGTCGATATACGCCGAGGTGAACGGGAATGCCATCGAATAATTTTGGACAAGAAAATTTGCATATTTGAGGAAATAGAAGAATCTTGAATCTCATCGACTCGAAACGGTTTCTACGAGAGCCGAATCTAAAATTAATTGTAACAATCTCAACTCCAATTTTGTCATCACAGAATTGTGTCATATTGAGCTCGCGATATATTATAATTATATTATAGAAATAATTTATCTCGCATCAAAGATTAACTTAAATTATTCGATTGCATACAACAGATTGAAAACAACTGAAAGATGATGTTGTTTTAAGATGAATTGTAACTGGATTACAATTTCATTTTCCTGCGATTGATTGCACATTCTTTCGCAGATTGCGCAGAAAATTTACATCGCGCATGTATTTGTGAAATTTGATCAAACTTGCGTGTAGCGCAGGATATGCTCTCGCTTTATCATACTTTTATTATACACATATGTGTAGTAAGCATGTGGCATTTTGTGCAAGTGGCGAGCTTAAACCGAGCCTCCACGGGCGCGCTATCGGAAGAAAGTAGTTTACGGATGCGTCTGACTGTATGTATGTATGCATAATACAATGCGTCTCGCGAGAATCATACGATCTTGATAGGGAATATAGGAACACTTTGCTCTGCAATTTACTTCTAGATGTCAAACGTTGTTTACTTCGCTATACGTTGCTACAAGAATTGCAAAACCTCCTCCCTCCATGCGACACTTTATTAATATCTTCTTATCGCTAATAGCGTTATATATTTAGTCCCTCCCTTTAAAATCCCTCGTTTTTATTTATAATATTATTTAATTTAAGAATTGTTAAATTCATTAGATATTACAAAAAAAAATTTTAATTTGGAACATACGCACACACACACACAAATGATAATAATTAAGTAATATCATTATCGCTATATAACGGGAGATTGTAGGAAAGCCGGTGCAAATTGGTGGATTAAGGCGCGTACGCGCAACGCGAATAAAAGTGTCGAAGAAAGTTGCGATAACTTTCGTCCGGTTCTTCCGGCGCTCTCTACACAATGCAGTCAACATCGTTGTTTCTATTCGGCGGTGAAAAGTTGGGTGAAAAGTTCGTGTGGCCAAGACGAAAGTTGCTCGAGGGAGAAAGAGAGAGAGAGAGAGAGAGAGAGAGAGAGAGAGAGAGAGAGAGAGAGAGAGACAGAGAGACAGAGAAAGTGCGAAAGTCGCTACCTCCCTTGGTACGAGAGTAAAATCGAAACGAGTATACGATAGAAAACGTCCGACTTAGCGCTGAATGGAAAATCCCGAGAGATACAATCCGAGATACAACCGCCAGGAAAAAGTTTCCTTCACTACAATCTCCCGTCCCGTTTACACAAGCAATGTATCTACGTCTTTTCATTATAGAGATTAATTTCCGTCGCTGCCGGCGCTTCCGGTGACGGTTACAAAGAGAGACGCTTGAGGTGACTTTAAAAAATACCCAGGGCTTCGTTACCTCTGGATTTGATCGCGCTATCGAAGATATATCAGATACCACATGACTTTTGCGATATTATATAGAAATTCATTTCGCGCTTATCGGAAATCGAATCGAAGAAATAGAGAAAAATGCTTTCTAATGAAAATGGAAGAGTTTTCCTGTTTTCTCTTTTCTAGCAGTTCCTAATCAGTATTATTTTCTCGAGTGATATAATTTCCCTAAAGATTGTAAAAATTTTTGACATCTGTCAAAGTGCAGTTACTAATTAATGATCAAAATCGTAAAGAAATTGTCCATTTTCGAGTGATTCAAAAACTATAAAATACATCCTGCTCCCTTACGAGTACTTTTTTTTTTTTTCATCTTCGACAAAAGATCTTTTTTCTCTCGAATCGTCCAAATGTTTTAGAGGCGATTTAATGTCAGTAATTCCTCTGATTGAAGGTCGCGCTTAAACTTTTAGTCGCAAACTCCTAAACAAGTATTTAATGGCCGGTAAACTTTTGAAACGATTAAACGTGTCCGAAAACTAAAGCTATTAACTTGCGACGATATTGCAGATTTAATCCATGATGCTGAGCGGCGCTTTTAGCGGAAAACTTGATCTTGTAATTTTACGACTTTACATCTTGGCGATTTGTGATGCGTTACACTGATAAGAAATGAGAAATAATGTATGTAGGAAATTTTTCAATATAAAAAAAATATATATATATATATATATTTTATAAAAATAAAACAGTAATGCAAGAGATGTGTTCCAATCATAAGAGTGTTACTAGTTTTGGCTTCATACGTGCAGATTATCTTACGTGTTGGGTTAATTTTAGAGAGTTACGCTTTAGTTGTAAGATTTCTAGAGATTTCAACAAAATTCTTCGAGATTCTAAAAATCCTCTAGACAATTAGCTAATGATTGCTTATCTAGTCAAGATACGATTCGAGATATTTATTGTGGAAGAATTGATAAGATCTTTTTAAATTTTATTAGGTCAGGAAATCTGTTATCTTTAATTAATTTTACACATACATATTCAATTAATATCTCGTCATAATTATGAATAAAAAATAAAATACATAATTATGTATGTATATATAACTTTTGTTTTTATATTTATTATTATTTTTATTTTTTACATTTTTTACATTAGCAAAATGTCTCGCGTGCGATCTAATACGCAAAATCGTACCGTGTGCCGCAGGCTTAAGTCTCGATTGTCTTCCTTTTATCTTTTGCGGTACTCTCTTCGCTCTTTCTCTCTCTCTCTCTCCCTTTTCCTCTCTCGTATGTACTCCTTCACTCCAAAATAGCTTTCTCGCTAGATGCTATTGATATCGCGTCAGCGTTATACAGATGGAGAGGGATCAATACTTGGGTACTGCCAATATCTCTGGAGGCTGCATGCAACCGTGAAGATTCCTTTGTAATAAATGCGCGGGATCTTTGACGAAGGGGGGAGGGTTCTCTGTTATCATCAAGCTTTACCTTCTTTACTTCGTTTTCATTGCCGAGAGCGGATTGATTTTCTCCGGCGCGACAGCGTTTGCGATTGAGGTAATTACAATACAGGATGTTCCAAGTGAACTCGAATTTATGACTTAAAAAACTCGGCCATCGTCTTTATATAAAGCCTCGTTATTAGTTTGTTCATTAAACAAAATGCCGCCGGATCTTCTCCGTGTTACGATGGTATATAAACAGAATCGGATGTTAATATTTAACAGTAGAACTTTTTCTTATCGACGTTCATGTATATTAGTTTAATGTATACATATAAAACTTTTTTAGCCTAGTTAGAAGGTGACTTTTAAGAAAAATGTCGGAACGATAGTATAATATTGAGGTTTTTAATTATAAAACTTGTTTCGCGTGACTCCGAACGCTGTTAGAAATTTTAAATCAAGAAAAAGACTGTTGAATGTATTATATTTATTAATTTCGTAAAAGATTTCAACAGAGATTTCATTAATTTGTGATTAAATCCTCTCTTCGAGCGTGAAACGTGGAGTTTTGAAATATATGTATGAAACCCAAATATGTGTATATTTCTAATTGCGTTTTGCATTCTCGTCATCGCCGATGACATCAACAATGCTCGACCGTATTGTCAACAGAGTCGACGTTAACAACGAATCGATGTTAATTAGACGGAGACATATATATCGCGTTCAGAAACAAGATAACGAGTCCGTGTGTATACGACAAATTCTAGGTTTATGTTGATTCAGAATGATGCGACGTTTGATAACGCAAACAGACACAATACGAGGTTCTGACTGGCCCTGGGCCAAAACACTTCTGCGATTCATGCATATTAGAGGTTTAAGCTTCGTGCGCACGACATAGCGTTCATGAATCGTCACCATGGTTAAGGCTTGTTGTTATGTTGACGCTATGCAAAGACTATCGGGGTCGACACGAGCGAGTAAACGGATTCCCAATAACGTGAACAGCCTTTACGAGATTAAATGTAACAATAATTAAATTTTTTCTTGATTTACAATTTTTGATAGTACATTAATAAAACAGAGAGAGAGAGAGAAGTCACGAAATTAATTTGCGTTATGGAGAAGGGGGAGTTTAAATTAACAATATCTTCTGTATTATATCGGAATCATCGCCATCCGACGTTCTTGTACTTCTTCTTCCTTATACAGGAAAGATGTGAAATATTGCAACTGCATTTATGTTAAAACATATTTATTTAAAAATTTTGTATAAATTATATATAATTCCGGTATATATATATTATATATTGGACATTATATATACTAATATAGTGTTTTATTCGTCTTGTGTACCAATTTAAGAAGCAAGACTGAAATAAAAATGTTTCGTCTTGGTATGCGCGTGTGTGTAACTTTTCTTCGCAGATATCAAATTTTATAACGTTATAAAGTTACGAATATCGCGTTACAACAGATGTGCACGGATTGTTTTGACGCATATCGCATCTATGCGGAGGTAATATCGCGAAATAACATGCGAAACTGCGTAGAATGTCGCGTATATCGATCCTTTAAGAAATTTTTCCATTTTTCGCAACGATAATATATTAGAAAAATCTTTTATTCCTTCAGTATGAATCCATGATTAAGTTTTTTTTATAGAATTACAACTATCATCTATTGTATGAATCACAATGTAAAATTCTGAATACTCATCGCAATCGTCCTATATCTTGCTTGGAGAACAAAAGACTAAACAAAAAAATAGCGCGTTATTTTATGAGCTTTCGCTAAAACTCCTATCCTACGATCAGCGCGTTCAAGAATCAAAAGTAATAAAATGATTTCAAGAGCGCTTTCATACGAAGCTTTTTCTGCGTTTCTGATAACGAATATATTGACGTGAAATTTCGACTATTCGCGATAGAGCGCATTGCGTCAGTCCAGGCCGGATCGATGTAATCAACTAACAATAGGTATATACTAGGTATTCCATCGCACTGAAATTTTCATTAATCTTTGAAAGAAAACGTAGCTCCCGGCAATAAAATCGGAGAGAAGGGAGAGCGAACAATAACATAACTGTGCTGATAACTTTGAGGTTGCTCTAATAATCTTGCGGTAGCCTCGTGACTTTCGTTGCAAAGTTATCGGCGAGGGTTGGTTTCCCAACTTCCATCATGCACCCCCATACTATCTTCTCGCTTTTCGATACGATCGTGTTTCTGCAATTTAGCATATCTTTCGACGTTTATTTTGTGGAATTAAAATCAATATTCAACCGCGTCAATTGTACTGTATTAACGAGAGAATTTCTTTCCAGATTGAACTAAACTAGCACGTAACATTTTGACAATAGAATAATAATATTACCTTCCGCAGCTCGATGTTTTCATAATTCTTTACTTTTCTGCAAGCTATAAAATAATATTACTTATTCTAGAGTATCGAAGTATGGATAGATATCCGTCGATAATCTTAAGCGTTTATGCTTAATTTGATATTCACCCCCTTGCCTTGTACCCAGTATTTGATTTAAACATTTTAAAAATATCGCACTTTTATAAAAGAACTGCGCCGCGATAATTAAATATTAAATATAGAAGATAAATTGTAACAAGAGTAAACAACGTAAACACGATGTATACCCTTCATGTTCTATATCCTTTGATAAAGTTTGTTCCCGTGCTATAAGCAGCTGTATCGTGAGCGTAGCTAACGAGTGGTTGGAAAGATTTGCATGGAAAAGAGCTAAAAAATACCTTAATTAGGGGAGAAGAGCGAGGGTGGCTTGAATAATTTCAACGTAATCAATTTATATAATTCCGAAGATTATCTTTAGGCTTAAAATTAAGATTTAATGTAACATCGATGTACTCGTCCTTTTCGGCGGGTACGAGAAAATCCCGCCGTTTCTCCGTAAGATACACGATTCCTCGACATGATATTGCTAGAAATTCACCGCGCGATATCATATTTAAGAAATTTGATTACCGTAGATTTAATCCCCCTCGCAATTCTGCGATCTCGAAAACGCGCGCTAGTCATTACGGCGCGATTAAATGTTCTTAATACACGTGGATAATAATTTTCCTGTGTATCGTGAAAAACTACCGAGGTAGAATCCTCCAACGCAGATTTTTCGCACGGATTATAAAATGACCAACGAACTCGCGGGTCGTGAACTTAAAACATTCCGGACGCGTAAGCCACACTCTGCACATGGTGCTTACGTAACGGCCAAGAATAAAAAGAAACACGAATGTCGGATAACTCAGTGACGAGGTAGCCTCCGGTCGTTCTCCGGTCTCACTGAAATCCTCGAGGAAATCCTGCGCGTGAAGATGAAGGCAAGCTAGGTAGATTACGATAGGGTGGTATTCGAGATCAGCAAACGAGCTTCACATTATGACGTCTCGTATTCTCTCCGATAAGAGAAGTCACGTGAACGCGATTTCTTCTAAAATGATCAACTTCTGACTTTTTCAGGTGAGTCTCAATATTCTTTTCTAAGCTACAATTTTTCGCAATGCTGCAAATATTTATATTCCAAATAAGATAAGTGAAATAATAATTTATAATTTTTTTTTTTTTTTTTTTTTTCCAATAACGAACGAACACATTTTCGATCATATTTAAATAAAGTGGGATGAATTGTCAAGAATGTGCATTCATGCTTTTAAATTTGATATGCTTGAGGGTCGCGAGAATCGAATACCGGATCAAATTTTATTCATCGCTCATGTCGCACGTTTTATATTAATCCGATGCGTGTTCAATTGAGCGACCAAGGTAAAAAAAAAAAAGAAAAAAAAGGTCACTTTATCGAGATTTTATACAAATGTCCCTTTATTCATATTTATGATATATCGCATAATTTGGCTGATATATTCATAAAGAAAGTGTATCGCGTGATGTTCCATGACGCAATTAATCTAAATTAATTCGATAGCGATGGTAATTGAGACAACCGGGACGATATCACTCGCGTTGTATTGTATTTATCGAGGTATAAATCATACGCGTCTAATGGAATTATTCTGTCGCGTCTCATAATGTACCGGTTTCAGCTAAACGTCAGCTCCGCGCATCTTTTCCGCCCCAAGTATCGCTTTACTGGTCAAACTATCGCTGTAATACGAATCCGCGGCCAATATCCTGCGATTGTTTTTCGAACCAGGAAGTCGAGTGTCGCATTCCATCGCGTTTACCCTTCCTGTATTACGCTCGATATGGCGGCAGCCGGTTGTTGTTTACCGGCGATATCTTCGAGTAATGCGCGTGATAGATGGCTAGACTGTCTATATCGAGAAGATCGATGTTACTTCTCACTTGTATGGTGCATATATAAAGAATACATATTGTCAATCATGATCGAAAGCACGATATAAAATAATATACTCTTCTCATCTTTGAAATGATCTCACTAATTCTAAATAAACAGCTGTTGATACATCTGTCATCGTATTTTTCGAACTTGCAGTATTTTTCTTGGCGCGCACGATTCGATCAACTCTCGACTGTACAAAAAAATATATTTTTGAACACAGTTAAATTTACAATATTTATACTTTGTATCTGCGAAAAATAAATGTGCTCTTAGACATTATTAATTCTTGCAATTTTTCAATTCTTCTATCAATTATTCTATTTGCACAGCTTGCTGAAAATTTTCAGCGGTTTTTGCGCGTTTTGATTCACAGTTCCGATCGAAAGTGACACGCTGTAAAATGATGCTTTTCGAATGTGCGTATAGAGATAGATCCGACTGGTCCATCATCGATCGATTCCCCGGCGTATTTTATATCCGAGTGATTTGACGCTCGCATTCACGCTTCGACAGCGCAAGACGGAGTTCGTTTCGCGAGCAACGCTAATGTATTACGTTCGCAGCATCGCTTCATTAGCATCAAATCGAATTGACACGTAGCAGGTGTCTACTTGACGAAGCAATTTCCCTGAGTTTCCTAAATAGAACCTACAAAGTGTTGCCTAAAGTCTCGTAAATTTATGCTACATGTTTCCCAAGACGAGGAGGCAGTCTATAGAATGCGTATTTCTTTACTTTTGAAATTATGACAAAGATTTATCAAGACAAAATTAATATTTATATAAATATATATATATATAATATATGTTATTTCGATAAAATAAAAAAAATTTATTCAAACTAATTAAAAAATAAATATCATAATTATTGAATTTAAGATGGTTACCCCCTCTTGACTTTTCCACTTAAAAAAAAAAAAAAAAAAAAAGAAAGAAAAAAAAAGGTTGAACTATTTTCAATATGCGATAAAACGTGCACCTAGTACATATAAGTATGTAGTAAGTATGAATTTTTTTCTAGTAATATCAAAAGCTTAAACGAAATGGAGCGATCGAGTCAGCAGAACGAAGTGAAGTGCTTATGTGCTGTGTAAGTAGCTTCGCGATAGACGTAGCTTCAGAGATTGACTCACAAAAGCCGAAGAAAATTGGGTGTCAATCATCAGAGTCTACAAAAGAGGCATTTTGTCACGCGTCAATCGTTCGAAGACGTCTATTTATGCGATGGAAAAAAATTATATGTATTGTCGATCACACTCCTCTTGTACATTTATTTTCAAATATATATTTTATATATAAATTGTAAATTTGTAATTATAATTTTATTGTTAGTAATATATATCAAGATATATAGCAAGATATACAACTTACGTTTACTATTAAAAATTTTGGCAAAATTACATAAAAGGTAACACACATCCGATTTTATTGCTACTCAAATATGTTGTAGGGGAGGTTCTCCTCTGCGCAAAAACGAACTGTGGGAAATAGGTGAAACTCATTATTGACAAAATATCCACGACTATGTACCTATCCCGTAAATGTAAACAAACACTTTTTCGTCTGGTCTATAACAAATATAAATATACAAACTTAATTTTTCCTCTAATATTACTTTATAATACCTGAGAAAAAGCATTAAAACTGTGAAACTATGTTTTGTTACATCTCTTAAATCAATGCCATCCTCCATTATTTCTTGCGAGAAATGATTCAGAGAAACTTCCCCATATTTAAATCGGAGATTTGTTACTTTTTATGCAGTTTTATCAAAATTTCAAACAATTATAATAAAAATAGAATTTTATTCAAATTTGAACAAAGGCTTCGAAAGTCGATGCTCGTATTGTGCGAAATATTTTATACATTTATGCAAATGTGTTATACACTGACAACATATGATAGTTTTACTATCGTTAAAACACACGACGCACACTTTCTTTCGCATCACTTAAATTCTCAGAGAGATATTCAATTTCTATATTTGCGAACAGTGATACAAATTGCAATACTCGCCTGGCTACATCGCTAAAGTGCTAGTTATAGCAAGTCCGTTGGATCGAATAGATCTCAAGCTTGGGTTGACTTTCCTCCAAGATATCGCACGAGATACAGCCGGATTATACAAGTTTTCAACTGCACTTTTTCGCTTTCTTTACGAGCGAGTACTCCGAGGAGCGACATACTTCATTGCCACTATATATGTATATACAGGGATGGGAGAAGCTCTCGATTTTAGAGCTTCTTTATCCGCGATCTCTACATTCCACGTATATCCGCCGATCGAGTGAGATAAAGAGATGCAAGTGTATCTATTTTATTTGATTCTTTTATTACGACACATGCAAGAAAAGAACAATATATAAATAACGCTATTATCGCGACCAAAGTATATGAAGGATATTTTGTTTGCTCCGAAAGTAATTGACAAGAATAATTTCTTAATGACGATTTCATGATTTAACGCGCATTCAATGATAAATGGATGCGATTGAATTCTTGCGCGAAGCTCGTTTATTCGTCCGCTCTCAATGGCGCGTACATCGCGAATGAACCGTAGGCCTCATCGGCCTTTGTATTAAAACAAACCGAGGTTTCTCTTACGGATGGATTGTTGGTAAACAAACAGTTCGTGCGCGATTAAGCGACGCCCGGTAAATGCCGGCCGACGACGACCGGTATCGCGTTTTGCATTCTGTATGATTAACGTGCAAGTATGCGGGGATGCTTCGCTTATCCCGCGCTAACAAATGCCCATAATTCTCTGCAACGTCATCGCTCTTCGTGATTAATGCGGGCTATTAATTGCAGCCGCGCCTTGAAAATCGGACGGATTTATATTCCGCACAAGGCATGCTTCTACCTCTTTCCGTACGTGAGATATAGAACGTATAAGTCTTGAGCTTACGTATGAGTTTACGATCGCATAAATAGCCAGATTCGTGCTTCATTAGAGATTAATAAATTAATACGGGTTAAACTATTGCTCGCATAAATCGGCATAAAATTTCTAAATAAATTACACTCAGTTCAGATTAATTTAAATATTATTACGTCATATATATTCCACGCGATTCGCGTCTTGCGAGAAATAGTAAAAATATACAGGGCGTTTTCTAATAAGTGGGAAGTATTGCAGTGATGGATTCAGGATAGGGGAAAAAAAAAAAAAAGTTCATATAATCCTATATATCCGATATGATCTTATTTCCGATTTACAGCTGTTTTATTTCCTAACAGAGTTAATTAAGATAGCATACTTTAATATCGATTTGCTGTTTATCTGCAAGATTTGAAGGATTTGAGGCTGATTGGAAATATTGAAAAAGTGAAACAGGCTGTAACTCGGAAACAATGTCATATCAGACATATATTTATATAAACTTTTTTTCTTAATTTTGTGTTCTGTATTCACCACTGCAACACTTTTTATACTTATTAGGAAACACCTTCTATAAATGTTATTTCGATAAATTTTATATGGAAAATATAGCACGTTTTGTAAAACTGATTAATCAACTCGTTATCATTATTTATAATTTGCAATTAAAAAAAATATATATATATATAAGAATTAATTTATGCAGATGTATATTCGTTATTATGTAACGAATTTAAAACGACAATAAAATTTCATCACTCTAATTTGTGTGTTTCAATGCGCAATAATATCTGTTCAATGTAAGATTCGTATAGGCGAATGAAAATTTTCTGCGAATTAGCAATCGGTGCACAATGATAGTCATATCGAGTATCGACATATAAATTATTCTCTCATACTTTCGTATAATAGCAGATTTTTATCTATAAAACTGAACAAAGTTACAACGAAATTGTGCAAACATGTCGGAAACTAGCCGCGTAAATGTAGAAGAAGTTTTACGCGGCAACTTTCCAAAAAAATCTCATTTCATCAAAGTTTTGCGCTTCAAACTTCCCTACATATAATAATACAATGAAAAATTTTGCGTCGCCGAATATCGACGAACAGGCGATCGTTAAAATTAATCTAACAATTTGTAAAGATACATATGCATTTGTCCTGCATGTAAATAAAAACTTTCTGTTAACAACGCGGCATAAAACTAAGCTGAGATATCTTAAACGAATTAATGAAATAATATGAAATTTTATTATCCCTAAATCGGATAACCAATTTATTAATCCAAGCTTTATTAACGGATTATAAATAATGAACATAGTGTAGGTTGATCTGTGAAATAAACATGACGTATATATCTGTTAAAAATTATAATGGTAATTTATTAATGTTTCATTATATTAATAAAAATGAAACGTGCATTATATCAAGTAGCGCTACAGCTTAATTGTTTCGACAATATTCAATCGAAAATTAGATAGATGGTAAACCCGTTTATTTACACGAGTATGCATGTTTGTTTGTGTATGCGAATGTGAGAGATAGTATATATATCCACTATTATACATAAATTATATACTCATCGAGTTACAACCGCAAAGCCTGTTACCGTACTTTACGCATCGCTCGTCAAATGTAGCGGATTAACAATTGCCGTGCCATTTAGAGATCGTCGAGAACGGAGATGAGAACTAATGTAAGAGGGATCGAGGCCGCGATAGTTCGAGGGAGGGTAGATTGCGGCATGCGGCACAAACAGGAATTAACCTCAACAATTATGCGGCCCTTTGCGGCCAGCAAGGTCAATATCACTCCCTTACTACCTCGTCTCCGCTCATCCGTAAGCTGGCATTATCGTTTGGTTGATCCACCAAAGTACATGGGGACCGCGAGGTGTGTTAAGATGATCGATCCCGCATACCCTAGTAGTAGTAGTAGTAGTAGTAGTAACGCAATCCCGTTTGCTCGCGTATATTAGCATATTTCTAGATGCTGCAATGGATGGTTTCAATGATCCCGTTTAACAAAGAAAATATATTATTTACATAACAATTGAATTATAACACGTATAATAGAGATCGTTGCTATTTACTCCATCGTATTACCATATAGTTGAATATAAATATGTAACATGTTATGTAACAAGTTATTTGTAATCTCGATAAAAGTGATAATAATTCTCATAATAGAGCAATTAAAAATCAAGATTAATTTTATTTTTAATTACCTTGGCTTTGTATTTAATTAAATAATTATAAAGAAATTACGGATTTTTTGTTGTGTGCTTTCAATGTTTTGTAAAATATTACACCGCGTACAAAGCTGTATATAATTTCTCCGCAGGCAGAATTTATACCTTATAATACTCAGTCAATTAACGCGACCGAACTACAGCGAATTCATGTTAATTTTACTACGTTTGCTGACGTAACGTGCAAAGTACCATTATACGCGAGCCGACTTACTCGACTGACGCATTTGTATATGCGAATCAACGCGGAAACTTGACGCAACGGGGGTGCGTCAAGACATTCTGCTTATTGTGCCGTATATATTTCTTCCCGACTCTCGGGTACCACAAATGTTTGTCTCCATCAGGCGAGCTAGGGATCGTTTATACAGCTGGGTACACGGTATGTTAGATAACGTCGTGGAAATAAATGTCACTAGCGAATCTGTTGTGGCGTGAACATTTCACGCTATACTCGCAACGGCGTCTACGCGCTCGTTCATCTTTTATATCTTGCAATATTAAAAGTAAACTACGTAGTCTCCTGAATTTCGCGCTTTCTTTTATTCTTTAATTTTTAGTTGAAATTAATTTATATTTTAATTTGAATCATCTGTGTACTTTTTTTTCCTCATATCTCTTTTTGATGTCTGACAAAATAATAAATATTTTTAATACTACAAGCGAGATTTAATCGAATATATAAAAATTATTATGATCGATTAACGAGAAATATATCGTTTTATTATTTAATTTCTATTTAACTGAGAATAGAGATTTTATTTCAGTCATTAAATATGCTCTAAAGATGGATCATCTTAAAGTTTACGTATCATAAGATTTTGCGATGTCCCTCATTAGGATTTTATGAGTCATTTGTACGAGACGTTTCTATAAATCTGTCCCTATAACAATATTATCCGTACTAGTTTATTTTTTATATCAATTTTATCTCTTCGATCTTTCAACTTTCTTTCATATATGGATATTATTTATAATGAAAAAAATATTATTCGCTCTATGACAAATATTACGCGTTCGCCGATTTAATATTTGCAGCACCCGCAGCTTAAATAAGAGATCGACCGTCAGTCTGACGGCTACGGCGGTTAACGGTGGCTAACAACGTGATTGTTAAACGGTTCACGCTGCACAAGATTAATTGCCGCGATCCGACAGCGACGATTAATCGTCACAAATTTGCCTGAAATTTTCGAGAGCGCAATACGGAGACGATTTGTACGTGAACAACAGCTCGGAATATTGAATATCGAATGGCTATTATTGTAATTTATCGATGTGATTCCGCCCCTTTTTTTTTATATTTGGGAAGCTTATATCATGCCGCGATAAACTAACAGTTTACTCACAATCGTTAAATAACATTGGCATAAACCTAAACTTACACAAAGTATTCATATGTTTGTTTCATGCAAAGATTTAAGCTGATTTTTTGACAGAAATTAACTTTATCCTTTCTCTTACCAAGCCTTAATTAAATCAAACTGATTAATTCGACATATTAAAAAAATGTAATTCAACTTATTATAATATATCTTTCAAAAAAAATTTTTTTTTATTTTCCGTTTTTACCAATTATATAGTAACGATCCGCAGTTCGATCATGAAATGTTTTCAGCTCTAATGATATTATCTTCAATGAGATATACATTGAAGGTGATCATTATTATTATCCAAACGCATAATATTCCGTTCGATGGAAATAAGATAATTAAACTTGAGCGATATTATTGATTGCCAAATTCGCGTATTGATATCCAATAATTATGCACCTCTTTACTTTAATTATATTTAATGTGTGAATTTTTCTGTATGTATTGTGCGTACGTGTGTGTGCGCGCGCGCGCGCGCTTCATTCTGCATTTTTATATTGGATGTTCTACGATCTACGATATAAATGTATCTGTGTGTTTAAATTAGCGATATTTTTAGCTCGAAACTAGAATAGCATTATGAATTGATCGCAATATTTTCTTATCCTACATATTACGGCATTGGAATAATGTTTGTTTGCGTTACATCTCCCTCGACAAACATAACGAATGCTAATTATCTTCCCGGTTTGTTTACCCGAAAAATATTCCTCTATAAAATAACTCTATTTATATATCTGGAGATCTCTAACATCTAATAATTGCTAAAACTGCGTAAATTTCCTACTTGCGACTGTTGCGAAATTATTCTCGTTATAGTTCGTACTATTCTTAATTATGCAAGTATAATAAAAAGATTAACTCTATGAAAATATATATATTTTTTTTTTAATTTTGCAGCAAAAAATCTTGCGATTGAAAGGATAAATTTCTTTGCAATGCATATAAATTTCTAGTGTAATACATATGTAATGCTATAAAAAATGCATAAGATTATTATTATATTATTTAAAAAAAAATATTAATTATTCGAAACGGAGAAATATCACGAGAATAAAGCTGAAATTAACCATCGGAAACGTTAATAATCACAACACTGTCATGATTCACATGCCATAATATTGAATATTTCGCTTGAAGCAAATTTATATTTCTCAATCATTTTAAAATAATCAATACCGTTCCATAATTTCATAATGAGAGAGAAAAAATATTAATCGCCCGTTTGGGAATACAGATTATTTGCTTTATCTTGTTTCAAATTACAAAAAGATCGATTCTATTATTATTCTAAAATATCAATGGAATTTTCTTAATGAAGTACTCGCACATATGTGCAATATATGCGCGAGATATGTCTCGTAATTGAATTATAACAGTGAGAGTTAAGTGAGAAACAGTATCAAGAATCGATATTTGACAAGGGCAAGTTGCGATGGATAAGACACAACAATATATTTCACTATTTTAATATTCTCTCATATTCTGATTCTGCGATGGACGTATATTTTATCCCAGGCCGGCACGAATTGCGTTTCGCCTTTCAACGTTGAGCATATCCATCTTACGATAACATATTCCAGCGATATGGAGATTCTCATGCAAAACATCCCCTCGAACGTTCGTTACGCGTTTCCACGCATTTGTCTTCGGGAGTAGCGTCATGATGCCAGAGGGATGCGCACCCAAATAAAGATTGGCACGCAAATGAGATGAGCTATTGCAGGAGATAGCGCTGTTGATAATATACGCGTTTTAGAGATACTTTTGTTCATTATCCTCGTATTCACTCGCGGCGTGAAGAATACGGTCAATTTAAATCCGTTACGAAGTCGAAATTAGACTAGACTAGAATTATACTTAAAATACCTGTAAAATTTTTATAATATATTCATAAAATTCAAATATATGATAATGCTACAATATATAATGTCATGTAATACATATCGCATCAAAAACACTCTATAATGATATTATATGGTTTTAAATTAAAATATTTTCACGTATGAGATTGTAACGCTTCTACAATCATAAAATATATATACTATCGATTATTATAATTCTGACATATCGTTCTGGTATGTAATATGCATGAGTATAATTATCTAGTATTAATTATTTAGACATCAAATATATGTGTATTTATAGGTATATATACTTATTTATTTAAAGTTCTAAATTAGTATTGATATCGCAACATTGAATAGTTATATCTCTCTGTCTCCCTCTCTCTCTCTAATTATTTAATAATAATATTCATAACCATGCGTTAAAAAATGGTTACAAAATAATCTAAAATATATTTACATAATATACTTATAATTTTCAATATATTAATAATTTATATATCTTAATAATTTTTATATTATTTATATATTTTATTTTTATTTAACTTTTATATTTATATATTTTAATAATTTTCAAACATGTTAAGTATACAAACAAATTAAATATATATTAGATGAGCTAAATATTATATCCTTTTTCAAATAAATGGCAAAATTATAAACTCTCAAAGACAGATCAGCTTTTCTTCAAGAAAGAAGCAGAAAATAGGCTTATTCAAATCTTTTCGTCAGATTTACATTTGCAATGCTGCGTTTGTACATATTCCAAGTGTTGTTCGAGATGCAGGTCAGTAGTAAAAGCATTTATGCGCCGACAATATTACAGCAACGATCGATGTTTCTTGCCATTGAACGATGATATAATATATCTCATATAAGGGGGTATTCTAAGTTTTACTTTCCATTATTCGCGAAAATAGTTTGCAGATTACAAAATGAAGAACATTTGCTTTTGAAAGCGCAAGATATAAAATAAAAATTCTTATTTCTAGATGTTGCAATAAGATATGGCATTTAATTGATTTTTCATTACAAAGATATCAATTGCAGATTAATCAACGTAAATGAAAGCTAACGATGTTATTTAAGAAGAAACGCATTTTCCAAAATGATAAACTCGATTTTTCTTTTAATCTAGTTACGCCGGAGATATAAAAGAACGGATAAAACGAAGAGATATTGCACATTCGTTGTTTTCCGCGCGCGCAAAAATCATAAAACGCATCTATTAATAGGAGCCGGTTTTACGGGTTGAACGAGTCACGCAGCTTTGCGTCGTTGTTACATAGCTGGGATATGATGCGCGAGATGACGAGGGTTGAATGCAGCGGGATGGTGTAGTTTACTGTATGGGCGGAGGAATTCGAAACTACGTCATTGTTCGCGAGGGTTCTCAACTTGGGCGCGCTACGTAGCTGCTTATAACTGCGGTGTCATACTGTACATGTGTGCGTATGTGTTTTGTATTGTAATATATTTTGTATTATTGTGCCATATGATATACCACGTGCATCAAACGCATAGGTCGGTTTTTATCAAATTGCATTAAATCAAATTTTATTACTGCGCCAACAGAAATATTGTACATATATCGCATAAGGAAATTTTACTATATTAATTGTGAGATATTTTATAATTTAAAATTTATAAAAAGAAATTACAATTATATCACATTTATATAAAATTTAGGCTAAACTTCTGTATACGATCCACCTTCAATTATGTTAAAATTTTTAATTGCACGTTGGATTTATCTTTTATATTCTGAATGTCTCTGACACTGTTTATATCAGATTTATTGTAAAATATCGTCGAAGAGTGATTAATAATATTGAATAATTTTTTTCGCGTCTTTTATGTCTGCGTGTGGAATGATATATCGTCACAAATTATATACTTTATATTTTTTAGTGCCTAATTTTTTGTTTACTCGAAAAGAGTTACACTATTCATATTGATCCGTTTTATAACAGAAGAAACAAGATAAATATATATATTTTTAACTTATTTTTCAGTATTTCAGTTTATACAATTTAAAAAATTTGTAACGTTACGTGATATACAATATTATATGGTATCACATGCATTTGTAATACTTTTCCCATTAAATTTTTTAGAAGCGATCCATTGATTGATTGCTTCGTCGCTAATCATTAAGATTGATACAATATGTATTAGCAGTGAAAGATTAATTTATAAAAAAAATTATTTTTAGCAACATTGACATGCGACACTATGACAATTAATAGAATTTACGTGGTCTCGAGAATTGTGATTTTTTTTTGCGATAACAACGTAAAAGGATAATTTCTGATCCCTCCAATCTCAAATTATTTTATGATTTTTCGTAATTTGATTGTGCTCAATTAATGTTTAATTATTGATTTTTTGCCCGTCTTTGTCTCTATCAAATTCCTTACAACCTAATTCTGCTTTAACTCTTTGGAACTGCGCCATTGTTCTCAGTGATTCTCTCAGCTCACACTTTATCAATCTGCTACAATTTTATCAGCTATTATCGTTTTGCTTTTGTGTTTTATTTTCTATTAATTTTAATTTTTTTATTTTTTTATTTTTTTATTTTTTTTAATTTTTGTACATATGTATTATAATTAGAATTTCCATTGTTTGACGCGAGCACATTTACATATTTACGTGTACTATTCTTATATATATTTATTTTTTTATCATAGCAAGAATTAAAAGTAAACGCTATTCAAATTATTAAGCAAAAAAAAATTAATTAAATTAATTTTGCACCGAGATTATGATTGACGATTATTTATTATAAATTATAAATTTAAAATAAAAAATAATAAGAAATAAATTTATCCACTTTTTCGGAAAGTACTCATATACAATAGATACATGGCTATAAACACGTGAACGCGAACACGTGTGTAAATGGGGGGGGACCTGTGAAGGACACCTTGGTCGGGCACAGCTTAAAGCCATTATCGCGGTATACCTCGTTCGTTCACACGGTGACCATAACCGTCAACGGCAAACTCGGCGTATAACGGATGCGTGTCTGACGAGTGTGCATATATCTGCACATATTTGCAACTATCCGAAGCGATGTTACGCGAATTTCATTACGCGAACGCACGAATATCCCTGGCAGGCAGGTGTCAGATCGAAATGCACTGGTTGACCGAGTCGACCGACGGGCGAATCGCGACGATGATTGCTCTAGTTGATTATGGTCCTGTTAGGTCTCATCGATAAATCGTGAACACTTTTATAAAGTTAGTATTCCATTTTTAGAACTTCGATATTATTGATAGAATTCTGATTCTTCCTCGACAAATTATAAAATTCTCGATATATTTTAAGAAGAGATCTACCGATGAAGCTTTATCCGGAATTTAGAAAATGGATTTGTGAAAAAACTTTTAACTCATAAAAAATTTATCCAAGAACTGAAAAAGATTGCTGTAACTCTGTAGAAAAGAATTAGAACCTTATAAATTGTATCAAAATTCTTAGAATAAACCGATTTAAGACTGCAAAACTCAAATCGGTTTGTCAGGCATAGATAAGATCTTTTTAAGCGATTAAAAAATATAGAATTAGCTTTTTATATATACTATTTTTTAATTAACATATTAACAATGCTAGTTTAAAAAAAAATAATATTCAGTTGTTATTTACAAGATTCAGCTATTGTCGCATTTATGATAAGATATCTATAGGTATGTCTGAATGTCTTCTGAATCATTCCGGTATTAATTAGGCAAGCACAGAAAATACGACAAATGAATTAATTAACGACATAACTTGTAATCTTTATGAAATTTGCGTCTCATCAGCGAAAATCGTCGAGAATTTTGTCTACGCGATTCCACGTTCTTCGATTTATTTGTTTCGATAGAGGCTTTATTATTCCAGTGAATCCTCACGGGACTTTGAATTCCCGAAATCTTCGGAAGGCAGACAACGGAATCTCACGAATTTGCCCTCAGGAGAAGGCAGCTGAAAAACGTACGGTACCATTATGAGCTTACCCTCGTGCATTTTTCTCCTATTCCGTTTTTGTTCTTCTCGCCGACGAGGATGAAGACGTTACTATGAATCTCCAAGGACAAAATCGTTGCTTGAACATTCATAGATATTGAAATAGAAGTCAGAGATATATACTATACAAATTCGTACAACTTTATTGGAAATCGCTATCATTACTAGGGGTTTACGAAAAATGCTATTTTGTATTATTCTCGAACATTTTGGAAAATAATTTTTAATATATCTTAAACTTTTTTATGCGTAACAAACTCTTGGTCCTTCGAATAAAATTGTTATATAGAAAATTAAAAATTTGAATTTTACGTGAAATCTCCGATTAAAATTACATGATGCTAAAAGCGAAACTCATTTACGATAATCGCAATCCAAAAATATTATCTTTGTTTTTAGATAAGAGTATTGTTAGTAAAAATAATTATAATTAAATGAATAAGCTATATTTTCATAATGTAAAATAAAAGTATGATGAGAGTTTACAGTCACCGAGCATTCGCAGGTATGGGCACATGTATTCACGATGCCAGGAGGCATGGAGCAAAAACAGGCTATGCGTAATGCGATTTAACGAGATACGCGCTTGTCCAAAAAATCAATTCGCTGCCCTTCAAACGAAAGCTCAAGCACTTTTCCATTGCGACACTCGGCGAGAAATTTCAACGAGCCTCAATGGGCATGATTGTAAGGCGCCGTGAATAACCCGGCGCGCAAACGCGTCAACTATTTTTTCCTCCTATATATAGGACACGGCTTAGAATTTATTCAATAGTGAAGTTACAGGAAATGCCACGTTTCACGTCGAGAAAACGTTACATTAGAATCGTTAAATGATATGAAAAGTTATATTACGACAGAGCGAAAAAAAAAATAAAAATCTATACAAAAGCTAACAAAACTTAAAATTCAGATCCCATCTGTCATTAAGTTTCCATAGAATATTTTTTTTTCGAAAAAAGAAAGAAAGAGAGAAAATTATATTTTTTAAATTAGACGTAGAAAAAAAGGCTTACTCATACCTTTATTAAAGTGCTCTATAAAATAATTGGCTCCAACCTGGCAAGACCACCCATTCCTATGTTATATAGAGAAAGTAAATTAAGACCAAAAAAACGATGCGGTAAGAAGAAATCTCGTAATGAGACAAATCGTTTCGTTTGTATTTTACGAAAGTAAGCACGAATCCGGATATATCGCGATAGCTGCTGTATAATTCACGCATTGGCTTCGCTCCAATAAACGGGTTGCATTTTCAAGTCTCGAGAGTCTGTCATAGTAATAAAGAAAAGGATACGAGAAGAATGTGTTAAAACGCTAAGCAGAATAAAAAATCTATTATTTAAGTTTGAGTCTCGAAAGAGAATTCTTTTTAAAGACTAAATGTAGTAAAACTTTGGACGGATTTATTACGTTATATTTATACATTTTATATTTAATATTAGCTTTCTTGTATATATATATATATATATATATAATGAAACTAACACAAAACAGCATTTTCACTTTGATCATAAATAAACAATTAAACGATGGTATTACTTATAAGAGATTTTATATTTATCCGTGTATTTATATGTATGTGTGAAAGGAATGTGTAAAGATGCGAGATATGATAGTTATATACTTGAGATAAAAGTATAGCGCAAAGATTATTCTCTATAATAATTTTATTATCCCACTTAGAGAAAAGAGGATCACTAAGATATTATTTCGTGACATTTGAATAGTTAATTTCATCCTTAAAAAAATCTAAGAGATCGCATTTTTTAGGATAGCTGAGGATAAGGATTTGTCTTCTCAATTTTCTCAATCATTTAACGAGTTATTGGTATGGTTTTATGAGCAATAAAGACCATAAAGAGAATAAAAAGGAATCTTATATTATCCTTTTTAATTTTCTACGCAATATTTTTCGCGCATGCTTGTAATAAAAGCAGCGTATTCAAGACATCAGTAATGTTAAACTGTTGAAATTCACATAATTCATAAGTTTTACAACAATACTTTGCCGTTATTGTAATCATTAATTTAATTAGCTAGGTCGAAAATTAATTAACGTCTACTCAAGAAATTGCGAATCTCTTAAAATTTCGTTGTAGAAGCTTTATTATTCCTTTGTATATCCAAGTACCTTCGTTATTATTTCTTAGCGGAGTTTAATAATCTTATCGTATTTGTTTTCTATTTAAAATTGCATCATCTAACTAATCACTTCAATATCAGCTTAATTATTTTCTATTTTGTGACTTTGACTATGTCGGACTTCTCCCATCGATCCCCTGAGCCCGGAGATAAAGAATTCAATCGAAATCTAATCTACATCGCGCCATATCGATAGGCTAATGCACTCGCTAATTCGATAAAAGCTGTGACAATCAACAAGGGACTGTAGCAGATGGAAATCAAGTCTACACTGTGGCAATCTATCTAACGGGCTATCGCTGCTGTGATATCGATCATGCTGATGGATAATGTTGTTGATATGCAATAGCTCAAACCTCAAGCGGATTGTGTGCGATAGACGAAAAGGTTATATAATGATTATTTGAGAAAAATTGATTTTTTTTCAATGTAAAACGCCTGAAAAGATTTTCCCATATACTATTTTATAAATTATACTTAAGTGATAAGTTAGATAAAATGTAATTTTAAATAGAGATCAAACCCGCGATAAAAATATTAAATTGCCAAGGAATATAATAACAAAGGCACTTGTTAGATATTGATACATAAATAATAAAGCTTCTATAAATGAAGCTTTAATAATAAAGAAAATCCATAAATTAAATCTCGTTTAGTCGATCCATGTCTCCTATCAACGACAGATATGTATTTTTCCCATCGAGATTATTCTTATTTATATATTGATCGCTAGAAAAACTACAAACATAAAATTTCTCTTTAAGAAACTTGAGAAAATCACAATATAATTCAAAGAAGAAAAACGAGTCTCTACGCGAGGAGAGGGGGAGGATTAAACTTTTACCTATTTTCAAACTTTTATATAATGGATAACTTTTACTCGAAACTTTTTCTGAAAACGTATGGTTTAAATCTTACAGCATCTCGGCAAATATTTGAAAAACTTTTAAGGTGAAAGCGAAGTTCATGAAAAGATATCAATGTCATCTGATATTTCGCCATTCTTCCGCACATAATTTTCTTTCATCTCGAAAAATGTATAAGACATGTCAAAGACAAGTTAGAAAGCAGAAAATTTTATTCTTTCAAATCTCCGTATAATTGTTTTTTCTATACTTTGCAAATGTTTTCACTCCAAAGATGAAGTTTTTTGTAAAGTGAGTAAATAATAAATAAAGACCAATGTCATACATTAGATATGGAATTATTCATTTTGTTGCTCGCAAAAGTATAATATAAATCGCAAAATTGACTCAACCGATTAACTGCGAATGTAATACCGCGGATCAAAAGAATTGTATGTTATGGAGATTTCCATAGAAGCATCTCTGAACAGAGATTGCCGCGGTACAAGGCGAGCAAATATCTGCATTTGCATTGGGTGCTGCGAAACTGACCCATATTAAGTTAGCCCCTCCACCAACGCCAAATTAAATCAAATACATCAAATAATTTAGTGCTAATTATGTGCTAATTAGTTGCCGTAATCCGACTTTTGTTGCTCAAACCGTTTAGCAGGAATTTACATTCAAAGTGGGGGGTGCTAGCTTGACATTAAGCCAGCCCCCCCCATAGTGAAAAAAATATATATAAAGCTCGAATCAAAAAATAAAATACACTAGAATTTGTTGCTATTTTGTTGCTCTAAAATAACATAAAAATAATTTTAAAAAAGTATATTATTTAATTAATACCACTATATACTCAGTCTCGCCGCGCCATACCATTCACTTGCGCGAAGTAAAAGTAAATAAAAAAATGTTTTGCTCGCATGTATTTGGTACTGAAATAATCTGTGGACAATATACTGTCGAAATATATAAGAAACTGAATTTGTTGCTCCTCTTGCTTTTTTAAGAATGACGCGTTAAAGATATATGTTAAGATTACAGAGTGATCAGAGTTAAATAAAATGTAATCGTATTAATGATGATTTCGAATGCTAATAAAATAGTAAAATTAATGCGCTCAACGATTATAATTATGAAATCATCAGTAATCATTAATGACGAATAACAGAAATAATCAAGGCAAAAATAATATGGTCAGTTTTAATTCTAAATATTTATATGATTAATTTTGTTAATGCACATGTTTGATAATTTTCATTCTCTAAAAATGACGCGTTAAGGATGTTAAGATTACAGAGTGATCAGAGTTAAATAAAATGTAATCGTATTAATGATGATTTCGAATGCTAATAAAATAGTAAAATTAATGCATGTCTCACTTCTTTCCGCATCTGGTCATCGCGAGATCCCTTCCGTTTCCGGTTGCTCCCTTCGCTTCAAATTGAGACGAGACAGTCTATCAATTTGTCCACTCGTGCATAATCACTATTCTCATAATCACTATTTCACTCGTAGTCCAAAATCCGCCATATGCAATGACGCGGTAAAATTATTTCCATGCCGATTATAAACACGAAAGAACATATAATCGCGTATTAATAAATGGACGGAGACGATTTTCCGTGATTCTAATCGACATTCCCGATACTCGCGACATCCACTTTATACACGGGATAAACTTGTGATGGATAAAAAAAGGCGAGAAATACGGAAAGAATATTTCAATCTCGCACGCTAATGCAATACGACGGTTACTGTAACGGTTACGGAAAATTTAGGCAGGTTGAGTAGTAGTAGATGGGGAGGGGGGAACGCGTCGTCGAATATCCGTTCCAGGAAAAGGAGCGAGCGCGTCTCTTCCAAGAAATAAACCGTACGCGAAAAATCCTGCGCGAGATAAATCAAACTAGCTCGAGCGACGCTCTTTTGCGATCTCGATTTATGAAATTGTGAATATAACTCTGAAAAAAGGATTACATTGGAAAACAATATTAAAGAATATTAAAGCAGAAACGTGTGGAACGCGACGCGCTTATATTTTCAACGCAATATTATTATATACGACAGCGAGTAAATTATTTCAGCGCCTAAAAATATGTTAAATAATGTATTCATCGATCGTTGTATCGTATTATAAAGTCGATATATCGAAACTACAAATTACTCTCGATTCGGATATTTCGAATATTCGTTCGGATGCGAAATTCATTTTCGATAGATAAAAGATGCGTGGGAAAAATCTTGTCGTTTGCGAGGATATATATATCGAAAGATGCCTTAATCACGATTACACGGGTTAATATATTACACTCGGATAATCGCCTGTTATTCGATACAAGACCCCCCCCCCGACACTCGTTCGTACGCGGATCTCACTTTCGACGGATAAAAAGACGCGAGAAACACGGAGCGCGACCGTAATTCGTCTTGAGACTCGCGCTTGTGGCAAGAGACTGACACGATTACGGAAAATTTAGGCTGGACGGATAGGCGAGGAGAGGGGAGGACCGCGTCGCCGAACGTCTCGGTACAGAAGCGTTCAAAAAAGTTGGATGAAAACATTCAGATATAAACAAAGAAGCGCGGCTCGAGAGAAAGAGAGAGAGAGAGAGCTTATATTACAAAATCTCGATCAATTTTCATGGCGAAACGATAATACAACGAGAATAATCGTTGAATAGAATGTGTAAGATTCGAGGAGGAATATATCTGAAAAGCAGCTCGCACACCACGTATGAACATTCCTAATAAAATATTCTTATTTAAGAGAAAAAAAAAATGTGTTCGGTTAGTCGACAGTTAGTCGACTAATTTTACACGTCAGGTTTAATAATATTCATGGTTGTAAAATTGACCAATCACAGTCATTCGATTCTTGATTGGTGATTGGTTAGTTTTAAAACTATGGATGTTACTGAAATCCAATTAAGGGTGACGTGTCAACGTTAATCGATGTCTCTGAAATGCCGCGAGAAACCACGAGTACCAACAGCTAAATGAGAAATTTTACAATTGGTGAAGCTTCGCGTCGCGTTTTTCACACGTTTCGTATTTCAATATACTTAAATATTCTTTTAAAATATATGATTCTTCTTCAATTATATGTATAATTTCGCCAGAAAATAATCGCGAGATTGCAAAAGTATCGCTCGAGCTTCGTTATCTTATCCTTGTTCGTATCGCGAAGGTATTTTGGCGCACGATTTTTTTCTCGCAAAAAACTCGCTCGCTCCTGTTCTTGGAAGAGATATTCGACAACATTCCCCTCCCCTCCCCCCACCTATCCGTCCAGCCTAAATTTTCCGTAACGCTCTTCGCACAAGCGCGATTATCGAGACGTATTATTTGTTGCTATTTTGTTGCTCTAAAATAACATAAAAATATTTAAAAAAAAAGTATATTATTTAATTAATACCACTATATACTCAGTCTCGCCGCGCCGTACCATTCACTTGCGGGAAGTAAAAGTAAATAAAAAAATGTATCGCTCGCATGTATTTGGTACTAAAATAATCTGTGGACGATGTATTATCGAAATAGATAAGAAACTGAATTTGTTGCTCGTCTTAAAGTATTAAAAATCGATACTTTGTCGCCGCGAACCCTATACGACGCGCTCTTATATTATATAAATTAACTAAAAGAATTTGTTGCTCTCATGTTTTTGGTACTAAAATAATCTGTGGACGATGTACTATCGAAATATATGGGGCTAACTTAATATGGGGGCTAACTAAATGGGGGCTAACTTAATATGGGTGCGAAACTGAAATTTTCAGGGTGCGAGTACATTTGCGGGGGCAACTTGGTTACGTATCTATCGGTCACGCGTGCGCGTGTCGTGCCATGTATGTGTCACAGCGGCTTACAGATTTTCAACATGCCCTATTGACAGGATCAACGGACAGTGAAATCGGTACACTCGTCGTCTCTCTACTACGACCATTTTCAACCAGCAAAAAGTATTTTTTTATCCATCAAATTCGATCAGTTTTACCGTGGTTGGTGTATGCGCGAATTAGTGCATGTAATGTTTCAGTAATATACAATGCAACATTGTAGATATTTGCCGAATAACTCTCATGCAAGTATAAATGATTTGTTTCAATATGAAGCCGATAGAAGAGAATATTTTACTTTATATCACATGGTATCAATAATCTCGTTAAACATTAATTTTTATATCTCTTTCATATCTTATAAATGTAATTTAAAAATATTGACTGCGTGAAAATTTGAAATGGGATATTTCATTTTGATATAATTGCATCATTTCTCCCGAATCATTAATATTCATGATTCTAGAGAGCGCAAGATTATTTGAATAACAGAAAATAAACAAATTTTATAAAACTGTGAAAGGGAATTACTAACTTCATACTATTCATTCATAAGAATTAATGAATAATTAATTGAACCGTATATCAAATTCAAATTAATTAAAAGCAAAATGTTCGATTGAATACAAATTAATTTTACATTATGCAGAAGCTATTTATAGACTCGAAGTATATTAATCGGAAATATGTAAAATCATCAATTCGTATTTTTGTTACGATTAAACTGATTATTAAATGGACTATTAAATTAATTATAGTTAATAAAGCATTTCAATATTTCTTGGAGAAAAATTCATCAATTTTTAGCAATTCTCTGTTTTTAATTTAATAATATTTTACTGATACTATGCTAAATACAATATATTTAATGATACTAAAGTTTTTTTTTGCGTACACGTTTTAATATAGTATATAGATTATCGTGCTTGCGAAAAACAAGAGAATCGAGTGGAAAATATCTTGGAAAATATTTCGGAAAGGGTAATTTTTCTTGTTGTTGTTATTGTTGACCGACGCAAGTGCGTTTATAAAGAGGTAATGTAGTTCCTAAGTATATAAGGGGGGAAATAAAGTTTTGTAAAGTTTTAGCAGTCTCAAAAACGTGATGCGCCAACATATGATACAACAGAGGTGGAAGTTTCTTGAGAAATTTGAAGCTTCTATCGCAAAATGTCTTGCATTCATTGTGAAAAATTTAGGAGTACTTACGGACATATCAACTCAAAAATAATTTTTAGACAAACATATCTCTTTAACACGAAAAAATTTTATAAATTAGAAATTTCATTAAAAATATAATAATAGATTATTTTTTGCATGTGTATATAGTATATATGATTACACAATTCATTGCAAAAATATTATCAAATTATGATTATATAATTAAAAATCTATTAAAATTCTAAAAGTTAAAAAGAAACTTTCTACTTGATATTTATCTGATTTAAAAAGATATAATATAACTTAATTGTAAATCTTGAATAATTTTAAAAAGGAAAAGCCAAATATCACTAAAGACATATCTTCGAGATTGAACAGAATAATTAAATATTAAAAAGTATGCTACGTAAATTTCAAATTGCACAATGCAAATCCGTTTAATGACCGACAAATGCGTCACTAAAACGTTACTTTCTTCTCATTTTCACATAAATTTAAATTTACAATAGATATTATAGTAACGAATTTATAACAATGAATGTCACGATAACTTGTCTCTTGAGTAAATAAATTAAATTGAAGATATTTTTGCATTATTTATGCAAGCAGATTTTCCATAATTGCATGCATTTTTAAAGAGAGAGAATATGTAATGCATAAATTTCAAAGCTGTACTTATCTACAATACGGTAATATTTATCGGTAATATTTATTATCGACAATTTTGTGCTTTTGTTTGTATGCATGGGATAACCTTGTTTTACAAGACGATAGCGTAAGATGCTGAAAAGATTCGCAAAAGCCGACATTCCCAACATTCGCCGCTTGCATAGCAAAATTGCGTTCGACTCTTTTACGAAGAATGCATTTACAATTCTTCGAAAAGGATAATTTCGAAATAAACTCATAATCATGAATAATAGTAAAATTTCTTATTGTCTATTAAAATATGATAAGAAATTTATTTATCAAATTTATATATTTATTATATTACATATTTAAATTTTCTAAATATATGTACGTATCGTTGTTTGATTGATTATTATTTTTATCGATAAATCTTGATGGCAAAAAACTATTTTTCTCTAATGCAAAATTTTGATGTTCAATTTGCTGTACGCGGGCATATCGTATGCCAGCGATGCCAATCGAGGTACATTTACGAGGAGGATCGAGGCATTTCGTGTAAATCGTTCACGAAAATATAATTAAAGCGAGTTGTCGGGAAGCGCGCGATTAACCGATGCCCAATATATATCAGCGTTTAAGCGTTGGGTTATTCAAATTAATAGTTTGTAAGTGCGAACGCGCGTAATGAAAACCAATGGCACGTGCCAAACGCGATACAATTCTATTGTAATCCAATGTCTCTTGCCATTTTATAAAGGGTTTTCATACAGATATAGAAAATACATCATCGAGGCTTTTATTTTTCATAACTCTTCTACCGCTGGAGAATTTTTTTCGGTTAACAATGTGACTGCGTGTTTCTATTTTATACATTTTTTCAGGTCATATCGTTGGAACAATCGAGAGAATTTTCGTACTCTTTATCTCTCTCTCTCTCTCTCTCTCTCTCTCTATATATATATATATATATATATATATATATTTATATATTTATATATATACCGTATATGAATATATAAATAAACTTTCTCAGTATTCTGAAACTGTCACATGAATTTAACAATGTTTTATACATGGGTATAACTTTATTTGTGTGCCTTTTCTTAAATTTAGTCAAGAGCTCAGAAATTTTAACATTGTAACACATTTATACGAAAAAAGAGCGAAGTCCAAAGAAAAAGATCCAAAGTTTATTTCACTTTTGGATTCGGTATGTGTAATGTATTGTTTCGATTATTCGCACGTGGTTCGATTCCATCTTCCGTTTACGAGGGTTACGAAGGGTTGTTGCTGCTGTTCACTAAGATATCAGGAAGTATAAACCCGAGTATTAGCCCGGTAATGACATAATTAGTTCCAAGTAGTTCACATCAATTACCGATAATAGTGTCGTCATTCAATACAATGTGCGCTTGGTATATATCTTCTTTTATTTTTCCTTTCTTTTTTGCAGATACAATATCTTGAAAAAAATATAAGAATTTATACGCAATCTTATTTATAAAGCATTGTTAATATCATGCGATGTTTGCAGGAATATCAAAGTTTATTCATATTTTATCTATAGGATATGTGGTGTGAAAGAAATACAAATGCTTTTCGTCAAGATAAAATATATCATTAAGAATAAAATTTCTCTTTTACTTTCTGAAATTCGACTACATCCGCGTTATATCTACGATATTTTTAGCAAACAAATAAATTATTTAGATTTTTAGTGTCTAAATTAAATTTTTTTTCATAGAATGACAATGGATCCGCAAACGTGTATTAGTAAAATATTCTAATGCTAATATTTAAAATCGATTTTGTCTTAATAAGTATTTTTAAGCAACATTATTATTTTTTTTTTTTTTATTAATTAAATTTTCAGAGAACATATAATAAAATTTTATTCTTTACTATAATTTTGTCATTGTTCTCAAGTAAGATTTAATATTATAAATACTAATATATTAAAGATATATTCAGTATCTAATAAAAATAAATTTATAGAAAATAAAATTCTTTCTCTATAAAATAAGAAAAATAAAATAAAGAAAAAGAAAAAAGATATATATATATATTTTTTTTTTATTTTTTCTACATTTTAAAATAATATTTTTAAATATTCTATATATTAATATTTTTATATATTAGTTTATATTAATTTCGCGCTTCACAGCTCCATATCATATTGTAATATTCCGTATATTAATATTTTTATATATTAATTTCGTGCTTCATAACTCCATATCGTATTGTAATTTTGTAATTTTTTTCAAGTAAAAAAATGTAATGCTATAATTACTGAAATATTTAGAGGAGAAGGAAAATTTTATAGAAAATAAATTTTATAAAAATCCTCTATAAAATAAAAGAGATAAAATAAAAGTAAATAATACAGAAAATAATTCTAATTTGAAAGAAAAATAGGTTTTAAATTTAATCAAAAAAACCTCTCAATAATATCATATTGTAATTTTGTAATTTTTTCCAAGTAAAAAATGTAATGCTATAACTACTGAAATATTTAGAGCAAAAGGAAGATTTTGTAGAAAATAAATTTTATAAAAATCCTCTATATATAAAATAAAAGAAATAAAATAAAAATAAATATTACAGAAAATAATTCTAATTTGAAAGAAAAATAGGTTTCAAATTTAATCAAAAAACCTCTCAATAATATGTGAACAATATGCACAAATTTACGATCACCCTATATATATCGAGAATTTTTACTTCCATTTTCACATATATATGTAAAAATTCTCGACTAAAAATTTCCGAATATACATTCGAGTCGAAATTGAGAAGTCGCTCGGAAGCACGAAACATATTTCGCGACCGCGAATATTGAACCAAAGTCAGATCTATCTCCGAAGATGCATGCGAGCGAGATATACTTCCCTCGGCGTCTTCATTCGTCTTCAATAACGACAACGACGACGGGATACGATGCGCATGTTAAAACACGCTCGCTGTGACGCAACAATAACTCCGAGTTGTCACAAACGAAATAAGCGCACGATTACATTTATATATGCGAGTATTTATATATATATATAATAAATAATATTACTTACCGGTCGATGCGTCGCGCCGTTTTCCTCTCGTTCGCTCCAAGCACAGGGTGCTCGAATTATTCGTCTGCGTGCAGATCCATGGAAGACACACCAAGGACACCAAGGACACACGCCGATCCCGCGGACTAATTAACGTGACATGATATCGCTCGTCACTTATTACGGCACTCCCGACGCGTATTATATTTCCAACAACACTCATCGTGATTAAATAACGCGAAACGCGACGATCGCGCGGTCGTCGATTTATGCAGGATCCGCCATATGCCTTGGAACGTAACTACTTTGAATAATTTGAACGCGTCGCTTCTCTCTCTCAACTTCACGCCAGTCGCGAGTCGCGAGGAATTGACGCGGCGCGGCGCCAGCGGTGACGCTACGAGCGCGAGAACGCGAACGAATACATCGGTGCGTGCCACGATCTGTACATTTCGGCCGATTTCCGAGAATCAACGCCTATCGCGCCCCCCTTGCGTCTTGAGATCCTCGACTAGCAACCGTAACCAAGCGCGCGGCGCTCTGCCTCAGGTACGGTGCATCTGTACCGCGAAGCGGCGGTTCCGTACCCCCTTACTGCCAAATATCAATGTTTTAAACGCGATCTTTTTAAAATTTTTTTAAATAATTAATTGAAGAACAAAGTTTCAATACTCGATTATTAATTACATTTACGATATAATAATTCTAAAAATATTACGTTATTCTAATTTATATAATGACATCATATACTGGGGATATCCAACAGTCTATAACTTAAATAATATCGTTCATAAGTACAATATTTCGTGCTTTTAATAAAAACGTCTTTTATAAAACTTTAAATTTACAATTATTTATTAATTTATATATATCGGAAAGAATTTCCGCGCGCGACATTTAACAAATTTAATCTATCCAATATAATTTAATAATATTTTAGAATTATTATATCGTAAATGTAATTAATAATCGAGTATTGAAACTTTATTCTTGAATTAATTATTTTAAAAAATTCTAAAGAGATCGCGTTTAAAACATTGATATTTGGCAGTAAGAGGGTACGGGAACCGCCGCTTCGCGGTACAGATGCACCGTACCTGAGGCAGAGCGCCGCGCGCTTCGTTACGATTGGCTAGTCGAGGATCTCAAGACGCAAGGGGGGGCGGGATAGGCGTTGATTCTCGGAAATCGGCCGAAATGTACAGATCGTGGAATGCACACTGTTCTAGCGAAAGTAAAATATCTATAATGTTGATTATTTCAGCAAATATTTTCGATATCTCAATATGAGAATTATTCAGACAACATAGAAAAAGACAAAATAGATGGTCAACTCAAAATATTATACATGGTGTAACAGAGCGACCGTATCAGCAGTTTTTTATTTTTTTTTTTTTTGAGGAAACAACGAATTTTCATGAAAAATATTTCATGCAAAAGTCGTGGAGCTTTAAGTGGCTATCAATTAGTATTGTAAAAAAATAAAAAAATAATTGTTTATAAGAAAATTATTTACATGTATTTTTTTAAACAATTTTTTTTTTTTGCACTAATTGATTTGTCTCATTATTCTGTACGTAAAAGTATTCTGTACATAAAAGTAAGATTATCGAAAACTAAATGTTTTACGAGATATTTAATTTTTTATATCAAAATATGTCAAATTAAAATATAAATTAACTCGAAAAGTACTTGATGAATAATACTTTACTAGAGTGTTTTGGAAAGCTCACGAGGTATGCTACAAGAATATGTAATGAAAAGTAGGGGGTTCCGTTTAAAAAATTCAAAGTGATTTTTATATGACCTTTCGACGGTGCTATTCAAGGTCATACTAATATTATTATATAATGCGCCACTTAAAGCTCTTTTGCATGAAACATCTTTCACGAAAATGCGTTGTTTCCTCGAAAAAAACTGCTGATACGGGCGCTCCGTTACACCATGTATATTATAAAATAACATATTATATAATATGTATCGTCTTATTACGTAGACACTGTATTACGATAATGGAAATATCTACGATGTAAATCTTTTTATAAAGCTAAACGTTATAAAGGTAATAATTCAATCTTTCGAATATACGCACGATCCACTTGACGTTACAAATGCTTCAAATGCTTCTTCATCCTGATTGGTCAATCAGACAATTTGGAAGCGTTTACAGTGGAACGTACTATCATTTCACATTTCACGCCGAGACGCGACAACGAGTGGACGTGTACGAACACGAGACCGCGAAGGATTATCAGGTAATTGCTATAACGGATATCTTAATAAATTCGAAAGTTCATTAACGAAGTTCGATTAATCGTCACTCGATTCGGCGAAATTTCGTTTATACGCGGCGCTCTCGATGTGACAAAATATATAAATAACGTATATATTTACGTCGCCTCGCGCTTGAAACTTCGCAGTAACGTGAATGTAGCCGATAAATGCGCAGGCAAGGCGATCGCGTCGCCGCGATACGTACCATACATGTGTGTGCTCGCGTATTAAAATTTCCATTGCCATATATCTAAATCCAATATTTTGCTAAATACGAAATATCTATATAATTGTTGCAGATCTCTTAGGAGTATTTTAATTATTTGAATAAAATGTGAGATGAAATTATATTCGCGGAGAGACGAGAAGCGATCAACTTGATGTATCATGTATATCGTATCCTATTACGACTACGCATTGCGTTTCGATAATTGAAATACGTACGACGAATCTACATATATCGGTGAGTAATCAGATTTGTGTAACTCTATATAAGATTAATTTTAAAATATACTATTTCCATGTCTGTGTTAAATCAAGACGTACTTGTGCGATAGATTCGATTTATGTCGACAATGTTTATTCGATTATTTATTAATATATTCTTAGCTATTTGAAAAATGTATTTATTTTTGATTGCAAATTGTATATCTTTCGTCGGATATCGTGATTCAATGTAGTTTTTTGAATTTTGCGTCATCTATTGTATAATATAATATATCGCGCTTGAAATCTAACCAAACTTAACCCTACTATCTGACCGGAATTTAATCTCGTAAAAGAGGATTCGCGGGAAATGGAGGTGACGTGAGGCGAGCTATGAAATCTGCGGGATATGACATTGATTATTTCTGTACGAGTCGAATGCGTTGTCGGAAGCATCGCCGCTATCGGTCATATCCAATCCGCCGTCGTTCGTGACGTGTATTTAATTAGGAAATTTTAATAGGGAACGTCGTTTTGAAAGGAAGAAAAACGCCGCCAAAGTATCACCTGCCATTGCGTAGATTACATCGAATGCGTTTTAATTTTCGCGATTAAACAGACGGGAAGGACGACGCCCCTTGAGAAGAATAGCGAATTTGCTAGCCTAGGGAAATGTTTTCGACTCGTCTCGCGAAAGGACATATGTTTGTTCGAAGTTAATCTGCGTTAAGTTATTCAAGTTTCAATTCGCGACTGAAACGTGCCCTTCTCTTCACCTCATTAACCGTGAACGAGAGATGAAGAACAAACAAGGAGAAATAGAACGGGATTGAGGTCCTGCACCCGTGCAGAACACCAATTATCATTAGGAGGAGTTAGAATGATTTTAGCTGATCACGGATAAAGGTAAGGAATATCGTCGCTCGTAACTCAAACACGGACACTCTCGTGTTAGCTTACCAAAATGAGCTAGCTTAAGAAAAGACGTTTTATTTCGACCATCAGCGCAATGAAGGTACTTGTCACGGACGAAATTTATTTTGCGGCGTTAATTCAATTGCATCAGCGACAGTAAAATTCCATAACGAAAGTATTCCACTGGTTAGAATAAATACAAACACGGGATTGCGAGTTAACAAATATATAGCAAAATATAATAATATCGTATTATATTGCATTATATATTATCTTTATATATCATATCGAGATCGAATCAATTGTTTACGAATAATATCATCGATATCAATTTAATGAATGAATTTATGATATTTAATGAAAATATAGCTATAATAAAATATATGATTTTCCATCTTTTAATGATTATTATTAAAACCAATTGGGGAAATTACAAATTATAGCGATATTTTCGTTGAATGTCATAGATACCCGTTAAATCCATATAGATGTTTCATTTAATTAACAAGCCGTTATTCCTCGATTAATTTAATTGATCAAATAAAGTTCCGTATCTAGATAAAATCTTGAAAAATAGTAATGGCGTTTAAAAATCTTGTGTAGTTTGATGCATCTTTTTCGTTGATACTTTTTAACGTGCTAATCGCGATAACTGGAAATTTTATAGAGCAGTAAACGCAAATTATGTATAGACGCGTTACTTGGATGTGTCAATTTCGGGAAACTCTAAAACTCTTGAACATAAATAACGTCCAATGCGAAAATAAATCTATGAGGTATTATTTAAATATGTCTGCGTATGTGTACCGAACACACACACATACACAAGCTGCCGATAATCGTAATCGTATTTTTAATCCTTATTTGATGATATGTCGCGCATGCTAATATCGACATTGCAGTTTCTGCGCAAGATAATACAAACAGCTGTTTCCTCACTTATGTACACATGGATTCGCGAATACATATACAATGCCAAATGGGTATAAAGTATGTAAATAAGAATATAACAAGATTTGTTTGCGCTAAAGGACGAACAGTTTCGCAAATCTTTCTCACAATTGCGGGGAAAGATAATTGCACTAAAAGCAATGCGACGCGCTGCGACTACCCTATCTAAATGTTAAAAAAGTCATTACAATGACCGCACTCGTTGCAACTCAATTACGAGCAATTATAGCGAAATAATATTTTGTAATTTCGTATAATATGGAATTAATTTGTTTTCGATCGACTTGACTGCAGTTTAAGTTACGAATGTATAACGTGGCGTTTCTATTATTTGAATTTCTAACTGAAAAAAAACTTTCTATTTGAAATACCAAGCATCTTAAAAAGCATCTGGCTATTAACTACGATAGTGTGTAATTTTCATGAATTTCCATGTTTGCGTATTAAACTAATTAAACAGCATAAACGAGATCTCGTGTAAAACGAATCCGTTATTATCAAAATTTGCATAAGTCTGATAACACTAATAATAAGAGCTTAAACCACAAGATATGGTAATGTCATGCTTAAGTTAAAAGACAATTATTGAGAGAAATTTTCAATATTTGTGTAAATAAATAAATGTATGAAAATTTTTTGTGGTTTTACGTTTTTATATTTTTTAAATTCTGTGCAAACATTTGATATATATATAATTATTAAAAAATTAGAATGTCAAAATATTATTTTTTTCCATAAAAAGACGTGAAAGATGTTTTAATTAATTGTTAAAAAGATTCTCATCGTATCTTGTCAAAGCAAAGCATTTTCAATAATAAATCCTTTTGACTTGTATTTCATTTTATGATCTTTATGCGACATAAAATTTCTCTGGACTGACTGACTTTTTTTTTTTTTTTTTTTTTTTTTTTAGAAGATTTGATATATATAAGGCATTTAAGTATTAATCGCATTTTCATCTTTATTAAATAACAATACGAACTTTCTTTGTGACATTTCCATGGATTTTTGCCGTCCAACATTATTTTTATCTTTAATTACATATTATCATATTACTTGCTTATAAAATAAAAGCACTTCACCTCAATATTCTTAAAATAACTCTTTTCAAAATGCAATATTTATTGCAACATATTTCAATCTTGTCTCAATTTGATCGAAATATTTGATGTAAAAATTTTGAAAAAAAAAAAAAAAAAGTTTCGCATTTACTTTTTTTTTTTTTTTATAATGCATTGCTTTTAGTCCAAATATCTTTTCGTAATCTTTTTGTAAAATTTTCATATATATTACACTGCATACAATTATATCACTGAATTTTCTGTATCTATGTAGTATTTATCATTTACTGTACTACTTAATCGTGTCTGGTTATGCGTTGATGTCTACTACTATTTCAGTGTACGCAGTTAGAACTTAGAACTTTTGTTAGAAACAATTAGTAGAATAGCTCTTTTACGAATTCGAATTACGAGAGAAGATCAGTATAAATTTATTAATTAAAATTTTAATGGATTTTCTAAATAATTTAGTCAATGATTAAATGCCTGATAATAATGCTACTTTACCAAACTTTATAATGACGATATACAATGTACGTAAGAGACGTATATTACGATTCACCTTCAATCAATTAAATTTTAATAGACCGAACTATTAGGATTAATATTAATAAGAAGGCAAAAAATTAATATATGCAGATTTTCTTTTTTTATCTAAAAGAAAGAAAAGAAAGATTCCAATGTTTTTACATCCTGATTGCTTTACGCATCGCGACTTTATTTAGCAGATGAAAAGTATTCACTCGGAAATGATTCGCTATTCTGTTCATTTTTTTCGCATGCGCGTCTATTCATCTCGCATTTTGCACGCTCGATAACACGTAAAACTGATGCGTCCGGCACTCTTGCCGCTGAAGTGTCCAACGGATACGTACTGTATATACTACTAACGATAGATAGGTACCCTAAATAGAAACGATGCAAAAACGTGCCGCTCTCTCTCTCTCCAATTCATTCGTTGCGCACGAATTCATCTTCGCATATCCATGTATCGAGTATTGAAGTACTACGCGCGGCTTCAGCGTTTCTTTGCCCCTGAATATTTCCGCACACTGAATCGCATGAGTTTCGAGTGGTCGATTTTTTTCAGAAAGCAACTTTAAAAGCTTACCCAATTTTTTTATATCGCTAATATAAATGCGCATCGCAACACCTGCGATATTGTTGTTGTTGTTGTTGTTGTTCCACCTGCCGCGCTCCTTTTTTCGAGTTCCATTTGTACTTGTCACACAGTGTCAAAAACATATAGAAAGATGAAATTTCTGCCACATTCTTTGTCCCATTGTGACCGGACATCCGTTTTAATTTCATCTCGAGCTTTTGGTTTTCTCTATCTTTTTTTATTTACTTCCTCAATTTCGATCGTTCTCTTTAAAACGAAGATAGAAATACAAAAGTTGTTTGCTAGATTTGACGTCGACATACGTGATTTTTAGAGAAAGCGACAAATAATGCGAGAATTGTAAAACGTATTGTATTTTCCAAAATTATTTTTGACATAAAACAATGATTCTCTTCGAATATTATAATAGTACTTATGCAGTTTTCATCGGTAACATAAACGATAAAATCGTCTAACGAAAATGATTGGTCATTATCGGCGGTTATAAGCGCATTATTCAGAAGTGAATTACGCATCGTCTTTGGATTTGCAACATGTATCCTGCGTACCCATATTAAGTTAGCCCCCCCACCAACGCCAAATTAAATCAAATACATCAAATAATTTAATGCTAATTATGTGCTAATTAGTTGCACATTATTTTAGTACCCAAAACATGCGAGCAACAAATTCTTTTAGTTAATTTATATAATATAAGAGCGCGTCGTATAGGGTCCGCGGCGACAAAGTATCGATTTTTAATACTTTAAGACGAGCAACAAATTCAGTTTCTCATATATTTCGACAGTATATTGTCCACAGATTATTTTAGTACCAAATACATGCGAGTGATACATTTTTTTATTTACTTTTACTTCGCGCAAGTGAATGGTACGGCGCGGCGAGACTGAGTATATAGTGGTATTAATTAAATAATATACTTTTTTTAAAATATTTTTATGTTATTTTAGAGCAACAAAATAGCAACAAATAATACGTCTCGATAATCGCGCTTGTGCGAAGAGCGTTACGGAAAATTTAGGCTGGACGGATAGGTGGGGGGAGGGGAGGGGAATGTCGTCGAATATCTCTTCCAAGAACAGGAGCGAGCGAGTTTTTTGCGAGAAAAAAATCGTGCGCCAAAAAACCTTCGCGATACGAACAAGGATAAGATAACGAAGCTCGAGCGATACTTTTGCAATCTCGCGATTATTTTCTGGCGAAATTATACATATAATTGAAGAAGAATCATATATTTTAAAAGAATATTTAAGTATATTGAAATACGAAACGTGTGAAAAACGCGACGCGAAGCTTCACCAATTGTAAAATTTCTCATTTAGCTGTTGGTACTCGTGGTTTCTCGCGGCATTTCAGAGACATCGATTAACGTTGACACGTCACCCTTAATTGGATTTCAGTAACATCCATAGTTTTAAAACTAACCAATCACCAATCAAGAATCGAATGACCGTGATTGGTCAATTTTACAACCATGAATATTATTAAACCTGACGTGTAAAATTAGTCGACTAACTGTCGACTAACCGAACACATTTTTTTTTTCTCTTAAATAAGAATATTTTATTAGGAATGTTCATACGTGGTGTGCGAGCTGCTTTTCAGATATATTCCTCCTCGAATCTTACACATTCTATTCAACGATTATTCTCGTTGTATTATCGTTTCGCCATGAAAATTGATCGAGATTTTGTAATATAAGCTCTCTCTCTCTCTTTCTCTCGAGCCGCGCTTCTTTGTTTATATCTGAATGTTTTCATCCAACTTTTTTGAACGCTTCTGTACCGAGACGTTCGGCGACGCGGTCCTCCCCTCTCCTCACCTACCACCCGTCCAGCCTAAATTTTCCGTAATCGTGTCAGTCTCTTCCCACAAGCGCGAGTCTCAAGACGAATTACGGTCGCGCTCCGTGTTTCTCGCGTCTTTTTATCCGTCGAAAGTGAGATCCGCGTACGAACGAGTGTCGGGGGGGTCTTGTATCGAATAACAGGCGATTATCCGAGTGTAATATATTAACCCGTGTAATCGTGATTAAGGCATCTTTCGATATATATATACTCGCAAACGACAAGATTTTTCCCACGCATCTTTTATCTATTCGAACGAATATTCGAAATATCCGAATCGAGAGTAATTTGTAGTTTTGATATATCGACTTTATAATACGATACAACGATCGATGAATACATTATTTAACATATTTTTAGGCGCTGAAATAATTTACTCGCTGTCGTATATAATAATATTGCGTTGAAAATATAAGCGCGTCGCGTTCCACACGTTTCTGCTTTAATATTCTTGAATATTGTTTTCGAATGTAATCCTTTTTTCAGAGTTATGTTCACAATTTCATAAATCGAGATCGCAAAAGAGCGTCGCTCGAGCTAGTTTGATTTATCTCGCGCAGGATTTTTCGCGTACGGTTTATTTCTTGGAAGAGACGCGCTCGCTCCTTTTCCTGGAACGGATATTCGACGACGCGTTCCCCCCTCCCCATCTACTACTACTCAACCTGCCTAAATTTTCCGTAACCGTTACAGTAACCGTCGTATTGCATTAGCGTGCGAGATTGAAATATTCATTCCGTATTTCTCGCCTTTTTTTATCCATCACAAGTTTATCCCGTGTATAAAGTGGATGTCGCGAGTATCGGGAATGTCGATTAGAATCACGGAAAATCGTCTCCGTCCATTTATTAATACGCGATTATATGTTCTTTCGTGTTTATAATCGGCATGGAAATAATTTTACCGCGTCATTGCATATGGCGGATTTTGGACTACGAGTGAAATAGTGATTATGAGAATAGTGATTATGCACGAGTGGACAAATTGATAGACTGTCTCGTCTCAATTTGAAGCGAAGGGAGCAACCGGAAACGGAAGGGATCTCGCGATGACCAGATGCGGAAAGAAGTGAGACATGCAAGGGCGGTGCATCGGTCGGTCAGTAGAATTTATTATTAAACATTTAAAATTGTCAATATAATTTTTAGTTTATGGAAACAATAGTATTGAAAAATCGGGGGGGGGGGGGTTTATTAATGATTTATAGCTCATGTATAAATATTTAGAATTATAACTGACCATATTATCTTTGCCTTGATTATTTCTATTATTCGTCATTGATGATTACTGATGATTTCATAATTATAATCGTTGAGCGCATTAATTTTACTATTTTATTAGCATTCGAAATCATCATTAATACGATTACATTTTATTTAACTCTGATCACTCTGTAATCTTAACATCCTTAACGCGTCATTTTTAGAGAATGAAAATTATCAAACATGTGCATTAACGAAATTAACAATATGCGTGTCAATTTATTTTTTAATTTATGGAAACGATGATATTGAAAAATCGAGTTGTTTTTTGATTAATTATTTATAATCTGATAATCATATAAATATTTAGAATTAAAACTGACCATATTATCTTTGCCTTGATTATTTCTATTATTCATCATTGATGATTATTAATGATTTCATAATTATAATCGTTGAGCGCATTAATTTTACTATTTTATTAGCATTCGAAATCATCATTAATACGATTACATTTTATTTAACTCTGATCACTCTGTAATCTTAACATATATCTTTAACGCGTCATTCTTAAAAAAGCAAGAGGAGCAACAAATTCAGTTTCTTATATATTTCGATAGTATATTGTCCACAGATTATTTTAATACCAAAAACATGCGAGCAACAAATTCTTTTAGTTAATTTATATAATATAAGAGCGCGTCGTATAGGGTCCTCGGCGACAAAGTATCGATTTTTAATACTTTAAGACGAGCAACAAATTCAGTTTCTTATATATTTCGATAGTACATCGTCCACAGATTATTTTAATACCAAAAACATGCGAGCAACAAATTCTTTTAGTTAGTTTATATAATATAATAGCGCGTCGTATAGGGTCCGCGGCGACAAAGTATCGATTTTTAATACTTTAAGACGAGCAACAAATTCAGTTTCTCATATATTTCGACAGTATATTGTCCACAGATTATTTCAGTACCAAATACATGCGAGCGATACATTTTTTTATTTACTTTTACTTCGCGCAAGTGAATGGTACGGCGCGGCGAGACTGAGTATATAGTGGTATTAATTAAATAATATACTTTTTTAAAAATATTTTTGTTATTTTAGAGCAACAAAATAGCAACAAATTCTAGTGTATTTTATTTTTTGATTCGAGCTTTATATATATTTTTTTCACTATGGGGGTGGGGGGCTGGCTTAATGTCAAGCTAGCACCCCCCACTTTGAATGTAAATTCCTGCTAAACGGTTTGAGCAACAAAATTCGGATTACGGCAACTAATTAGCACATAATTAGCACTAAATTATTTGATGTATTTGATTTAATTTGACGTTGGTGGAGGGGCTAACTTAATATGGGTATCCTGCGTGCCACAATATATAATTTCGTGACAATTTCTCGTTTTCCTCTAGGATAAGCATCATCCGATCGATACAATCTCGATGATAATACGCTCCAGTGGTCACATTGTATGCGAAATTGTCTCTACGACAATGTGTAGTATTAAGCCTTATCCGCTTGACGAGTTGGCATTTCGTTCCAGATCACCGATTTCATCCGTGCTTAATGACAATATTTTTGAAGAAACGTTTTCAAGGAGTCCATTACATCATGACAAATCTTTTTATAATTGAATACGACTATACAATACGTTAAATGAAAAAAAAAATGATTGAACGATGACAATGGAAAGTATTCATTATTATTTTTTTTTAATATTCTTTTATATATTTATATATAATATTTTTAATATTTCTAATAATATTATCTATAATATTTCTATTATATCTATAATATTATCTATAATATTATCTATAATATTATCTATAATATTTCTATTATAATCTATAATATTTCTAATAATATTTTTTTTAAATATATATATTTATTATATTTTTTTAATATTTAGTCAATATATCGTTATAATATAATTATATTTAAAATATAAAATACTTATAAAAAATGGAAAAATATTCTATCGTTTTACACATATTTTTGTGTGATTTATACCAGAACTGCATTTTGTTTATATCGTTGCTATTTTTGCCGGATAGTTACGACAAAAGACAATACATTTTATTACTTTATTCCTCGTGGCCGCTGCGCTTTCTCAATTTTCTCATTGCGAGGACTTTCGTTTAGTCGTTTGGTGCGCGACGTCATCATTAAACTTACTTTTCTTCTACGAACGAGGGAACGGCACGACCGACAAGGAACTGCTGACGGGAGACGGATATTGAAATTGCCATATTTTCGTTCGAAAAAGTTCGAATGCGAATATATATCTTTCGCGAGGCGAAAAGTCATCCGTCCGTAAGACGGCGAGTTCCGGAAATAATACGGCGCGGGATAAAAACTTTGAATTTTTCGAGCGTTGTCAGTAATATGCCGTGAAGGACCTCACGCATATTAAAACTTATTCATATCTGAATATAATATCGTATCGCGTATATGTATATTCTTATAATGTAACAGTAGTACGACAACTGAGACTTTGTATATACAGTCGCGAAATCGTCGAGAAATTCTTAAAAGATTCCTTTCGCTTCGAAAGTTGGAAAAAAGAGCTGAAAGGACTCGCGCACGTAACGACCATAAATTATGATTTACGAGTTACATCCCCTTTTGTTTTTGATTAACGTTTTAAAATGCGCAACGCGCGCATCGCTTCGCAAATTGTCGTCCGAAAGGATCAACCGGGAAATACGCCAAGCAGGGCAAGTTCATAAAATTGGACATAAAGAGCGTGGCGAACGCGAAGAATCTAAATTCGATTTGGAGACTCGTACTCCCATTGTCGGCACGGCCGTATCGCACTGCCATGTATACTATGTCGTACGTTTATCCGAACACAGTATTTACGTGTCGCCGGTCTTTGAGAGAACAGTACAATGGTCCTAAGGATTGACCGTATGACGTGCCCGCAACGTGAATAAACCCACTCGCGCCTCCAACCAGAATTAATTTGTCCTTTGCCATAATGTTCGCTACACGTGCCGCGCATAATTCATCGGATCTTTTGACTCGATTGATCTGAAATCATTTTAGCCACTTATTTTGAATATATATATATATATATATCTTAACGAGACACTCTTAACTTTAATTGGAATCGTCTGTTATTCATATTTACTCCTATTCTTATAAAAAATATATATATATATATTGCTGGAAAAATATTGTTCTGATAAATAATAATAATAATATTGTTAAAGAACAACAGCACAAAAAAATATACATTATGTCATTAGTGATTCGCGATAATGCGTTTTGAGTTTGGTTAATCGAATAAAAGTAAATGAATTAACTATAATAGCAATCATAGCAATATTTAATTTGCGTAAATATTAATAATTATATTTTGATTAGAATTGAGCAAACGCGGTTTTTCCGGACGCTCAAAATAATAAAAGATGTTATTAAATTCGTGAATTTGTTCGCCGTCCGCTCGTATTCGAATCTCTCACTGCTTGTTTTGCACAGTGTCATTTTACATCGCATTAACGGCGAAAATAACAGAGGAAAGTAACGATGAGGACATTGGCGCAGATTTTCTTGCGATCGTTTTTCTTAATCCCGCGCCTTAATGGAGGACGTCAGACGCGCGCGCAAGATTATTTAGAGAGACAGGCTCGAAGAGCAGGAATCTCTGGAGTGGTATTTCTGGAGTAACACTTCCTTGTTCATGTACAACCGGTCGTGTACTTTTTTATTCGTCTTTATTTAATTATTATTTAATTATACTTCTCCTTCTTCTTATTTTGCTCCGCATCAAAGGAGCCTCTTTGTCATCGCTTATTTATAAGCCTCCATTGTGCTAATCAATTTGTAATGACATTATTTAAAATTAGAAAGAAAACTGAAAGATAATCTCATATGTCTCGTGTTGATTCGCGAAATTAATCTCTTCGTAATCACATGAAGAACGAAGATTCGAGGAATCGCGTTGATCAAAAAACAAATCGCGGTTCGGAGTTTGCGTAGAAAGAAAATTGTCTGCGGATGCGCGATAATTTTTCTCGCCGGGACTTATTCTCAGTTAAATGGATTCGCAAGATGACAGGAGTGAGACGCGAGCTTGCTCTGCTCGGATTTTGCGCCTCTTATCATGTCACGCTTCGTTACTGTCTAGCAAAAGTGGATGAGCCGTAATCTCGCGAGAAGCAAGAAAGCGGGATCCGTTGTAGTCCTTTTGAGATTGCAGTATCATAACGCACGAAGATAATGCCAGGGTGGCCCGATCTTCTTGCGTATTGACTTTGAATTCACCGGATTGACATTATTTTTTACATAATATTTTTTTATATATTACGTATTTGATAGAGATTAATATGAAGAGATGATAGGGGAAAAGATCGCATTAAGAGATTCAAGAGAGTTTCATAAGTTTTAATTTTTTTTTATAAGAACCGGAATCTCTCTCTCTCTCCTTCTCCTCCATGGAGCTCTATTATAATATTCTTACTGAAATCAAATCTAAAGAACCGAGTCTTTGAAAAGAAGCTTTTTATTTCTTATACTTCGCACACGAGTTTCTTTTTGCATCTCATGAATATCGTACGTTATCCGCGCCTCATTAGACAAGAAATTCTACCCGACTGCAGTGGAATCTTTCTCGTACTGTAAACGTCGTCACATCCACAGGTGGTACCGACACATCAATGTTCAATACTATTTTTCCGAGTAGAAATATCACTTTACTGTAACATTATTACAGATACAAGAGTATTATGTATCAAATATATATATATATATATCTAATTAAAATAAATATACAGTTTATTATTAATATACGCAATAATAAGCAATATATATATATATATGTATTTCTACATCACGAATTTTTAAAGGCTTCTGAAAAAGTTAGGCGATATATTTGTACTACGAAGAGATTAGTCTCATCAATCATCGCGAAACGTTTAAAAATCTCTTTTCTCATTACTGTTCTCATCGTATTTAATTATAAATCTAATACCTAGGGATGGATGCGAATCGCAAATATTGCGTGAAATCGCGAAATGGCATATTTGGAAAAAAAAAATGTAGAGAATCGCTTTATAGATCGGATTAAAAAAGAATTGTCATTTATACTCAATTTCTTTTGTTGATGTTGCAGGCGTCATCAGTGGCGGTGTGAGACATCGTCTGAGCGGCGGCTCTGCGTCCGCCCTGAGTTGCGGGGGCGAAAAGTACCGGGACATTAAAGGCGGAAGGACCGGCGACGGTCGAGCGGGGGGCGGCGGCAGGGAGAAGGAGGATGACACCAAGAGCGCGGAGAACGTGTCCAGGGGAGTTTTACCCTCAAGGCAGAGCCTCTTGGACCTCGTCAGCGGTAAATTCATGGGCCGACAAACACCTACCCACCACTACTACCAGCAGCAGCAACAGCAGGTTGGTTACCCGCGATCTTACACGGGTAAAATATTCTTTTCGCTAGCACAGTCGCCGGACGAAGAAAATATCCTAGCGAGGACACTTTGCGCGCTCATTGAACGCTAAACATTGGTCCACGAGCATCTTCTCCCGCGAATCTGACTTTAGAATAATTTTGCGATTTCATCTACGTTGAGGAAATTGAAGAATTTGGCTAAAAAAGATCGCGGAATAAACCTAACATACATTTCTTTCACTACGCTACTTCTAGCACGTTATATTTCAACTTTTTCTGTTGCAAAAAAATACAGAGTTTAAAATTTTTAATATGTTTTTAAATAGCCATTACACGCGTATTATCTTTCTTGAATACATTTTTTAATTATAGACTTTCAAGAGAGAAAACGTTAAAAAGTTGTTGAAAAATTTAGTTTTAAAATCTGATAAATAAATTCTATATTTATCTTTTTTAAAAAGAATTGTTGGAAGAATAAACAATGATCGCGGACAAATTTACGTTGTTATATATCTAACGCACCAAAACGAGATAGACAAAACGAGAAAGAATAGAGGACAGTGAAAGAGTGAGAAAATAGAGGAATAATTTTTTTAACTTGGATTTTATCAGCTTAATATTTTAATCGAAATCATAATAGCAAAGTAACCGTATTGTATTTGTTTTCGCGAAAAGAGTCATACACGTATCCGGGCTTACCGCGACGGGCGCGCTTAATTCGACGAACTATTCGACGTGAAAAAAAAATTTGCAAGAACAATCTCGCAAGCGGATAACAACGTATTCGCTCCGTCCAGTATGCATGACAACCGCACGGTAGCCATACCTCGATGGCTCGGATGTTGCGTGAATAAACTGGTGCGGAAAATATGTGTGCTACGAGAATTTTCGCGATATATAATATGAAAAACAACCGGAGCGGTTGCATACGTTTGTACGTACAGTCAATGGTTAAATAAAATACAATGGATATATATATATATATATATATATATATGTTAATCAATCGACATTGTTGAGCATTTTTGGTCATGCGAAAAAAAGCGAAAAATATTTATCAATGAAAATAAGTATGAAAAAATAATTGTATTATAATCAATTCTTATCGATTAAAAAAAGTACATTTCGTACAATATATTTACGCTACATATTTATACATTATAGTATATTTATACAGTATATTTATATCCGTGTACATATAAAGGATGGAAAGAAGAATCTACGTAGATCGCATGTAGCATTTTTATGCGCGCACCATCTGTATCTATGAGATAACGTCGTGATGCTTCGCGCATCCTAATTGGTGCAGGTATATTCTGTGTCGCAGCGATACTTCAGTTCGTCACGTGACTCGCTTCAAGGGGGATACGTGAACCGGGGTGCAAGTGAGCTTGATCTAAGCCGCAAGCCGAGAAGAAGGGACCACCTGAGGGGCAGATTCAAGCTGCCGTATACAGTTGCGCTCACACCTTCGCGTGACCAATCGCACCTGCACACACCGGCGTCGGTCAATCATCTCAGCAACGCCAGCTGCAACGGCACCGAAACGTGAGTATTTTATTGGCAAGCGATCACGAACGATCGATAGAGAATATTTCAATTATCGTAGAATATCAATTTTATCATTATAGCCATTCTCTTCTATATCTCGATAGCGAAAGAAACGGATATTCGCGGAAAGATTCAATTTGATGCTAATTCCCTTCTTTATAGAAAGTCATTTCCACAATGAAAATTCAAGAAAATGAATATAACGAAGAAATCTGCGTAGAGTGAAAGATCATAATTATTCAAGCGATTTCTTTGGAGTTGATACTGGGTGACGTTTTCTGCATTTTATTAAAGAGCGCTAGAGCTTTCTTGAATTAGAAATATCTACAGGAGGCACAGAATTATCACAGCGATGCAAAATTGCGAGATATTTTTTGTGTAAACGATGGAAACTTTTTTTTTTTTTTTTTTTTTTTTTTTTTTTTTTTTTTAAATTTAGCGAACCAAAACCGCGTTATATACCAAATTGTATCGACTTTTTTTGGCTGCCGCGAATATTCGATATTTTCAACATCAAAATTATTCACATTGATACGCTAATTTTTGCGTAGAGTGCGAGTAATAACGAAAAAAATAGATTGATGCGCATAACCGCGTTCAATGACAAAAACAATTCATCAGCGTACGTCCTGAATTATTATCTCAGAAGATACACGGCGCAGCAACAGCAACAGCAACGCGGTAGTAGAGGCTTTCCTGGTCAACCTGGATCGAGGAATTTTCGCACGGGCGCGCCAAATTGGTCCTTCATCTTCGATCCTGCGGGACGCCTCTGCTACTATTGGTCAATGGTGGTTTCCCTTGCCTTTCTTTACAACTTTTGGGTGATCATCTATAGATTTGCCTTCCAGGAGATCAATGGTTAGTCCATGCGCTCATGATTTATTTCAATTTCCACGCTCGTAAAAGCATTTTATATTTTATCAGTACGTTCTATAAGATCCAGAGAAATTGAGAATTCAAACTTCAAAAGGCACATTAATATATCTTCTTGCAAAATTGATTGAACCATGAAAGTGAGGCATATATTTCAGAGATTTAATTTTTATATTGATTATTACACGCTAGCGTTTTCTGAATTCCAATATATTTTAATACAGAATAAAAAATGAAACACTCTTCAAGTATGAAATTATTAAATTACGTTTAATAATTCGTGCTTTGATTTATTCATGTAAAAGCATTTTTTAACGAATAGCTTCTAATAATACAATATTTTACGTATCCGAGTGTTTTGAGGAATTTTATTAAATGAATTAGATTTTTGTTAAAACGCTCACAAGTTTAATGTCTTCTTTAATTGAACATCAAAGTAAGCGCTAGCATAATTTATAAAACAATACATAAAAAAGGCGCAAATTAAAGAAAAAATAAAGGCAACGCTGCAATATTTCACATACGCTAGAATGTTACAGAAGCCGCCTTTTTCCAATCACAAATATAATATAAAAGGACAGACTAATAATAACAGTAATCAATGCGGAGGCATCGATAGCTTTCGACTGATAATTTAATTATAAGCGATTGAAAATGGAAAGATTTTATCTTGCAGGAATATAGATACGCAATTTTTACAAGAGAGAAAAACATTTCAGAGATAGAGATAATTTTCAATTTTTAAGAAAAAATTATTAAGCTCTTTGTAATTAAAAGTTAACACGTATATTGTTCATATTAAAATGGGCATTCTATTGCTTGCGAATGCAGGAGAGACTCGTTGGGTGTGGTTCTGCCTGGACTACTTCTCGGATTTTTTATACGTGCTCGACATAATATTTCACATTCGAACGGGATACTTGGAAGACGGTGTGCTGCAAACCGACGCCACGAAATTGAGAAACCATTACACGAACAGCACTACGTTTTACATAGACATCCTGTGCCTGCTGCCCCTCGACTTTTTATACTTATCTATAGGATTTAACAGTATGCTGCGAAGTTTTAGACTCGTAAAAATTTACCGGTAACTATCATTCAATCCTCTATCTTTTACACTAACTTATTAATTAAATAAAACGATGAAGTTAAATGACAAGTTTATCGTTTGATATTTTGCGCAATATATTTTATTCATTGCATTTATTTTTATATATAACATCATATTCTTTTATGACATAAGAATTATAAATGCATGATATTTGGAATAGAAATTGATTTTTTACGCGAAATTGAGTGGAGTGCAACGAATTGAATATTTTTTAAAAACTATATCTTTTATATCATAAGACACTTTCGCGCGAAAAATTTACTCTCAACGATTAACAATGATATCGATCGGTGAGGATCGAGTAAAGAGTCATTGTTGCGATTTTCTTGCTTCATCCTCGACCCGATCGTAATTGATTTTGGATTTATAAGTACGAAAGTTTAGATTTCTGCTCGACAAACACCGGGATTTCTTTAATCTAAGCCGAGATTGAAAAGGGTTGCGAAAGTTTGTGTGTAAGGTCGCAATAATGCGCCGCTGATCTTTCGCCCGTGAATGTTTACATTCTGGAACAAATATCGATGATCTAGAAATATCGCAAAAATGCACGATGAATAAATGTTGTGTCTCAATGTTATCGCTTCTCAGTAACAATACGATCCGCGAGAGAATAACACGGCTTTATCCTATATCTCCGATCCAAGAATTACGCATCGGTGACTTATCGACAAACTGTCAAATCTGATTTCGTCGAAAACAATGAACCACCAATCGGAACACGTCCATGTTCTCATTTATTCCTAAATGTGCGTGTCGTTCTCATCTAACGTCGACATTGGACGCGACGATATGTGTATTAAACAAACGGAACTCGGAATCAGATGACTATATTTAATGATAGATGGTGGCAGTGAGAACATGGACTACGTATGAACGCGTTTACAAGAATAATGATACAAAGGGCCGGAAAAAAGAAATAGAGAGAACTACGACAAATATCATTGAAGATTTAGTAACATAATTATTTCTTTAATAATACGATTTTTCTTTTGATAAATTTGCAAAACTTAATCTTTATTTTGTATCGAGAGAACACATTCGGTAGATTAAGAGAAAGGGAGAGAGAAAGAGAGACAGAGAGAGAGAGAGAGAGAGAGAGAGAGATCGTCAAGTATTCAGATAAAATTAAATATAGTGAAACTTGTACACTTTACGCTTCAGTGTTTTTCTCTCTTCCAGTGTCCTTCCATAGTTCATACTGTAAATCATTGATCGTAATCGTTTCAATCGCTGCATCCCGCTACGCTATAAATCGTGAAATTGTGCGAGTCGCGCGTCAATACGACGGAAACAAACTCGCCGCACTCGAAAATAATAAATAAAAAGACAGAGGTACATATTTTAACCTGTTGATGACCGGATTCTTTGTCGTACGAAGATTAAAAATGAACAAACATTCATTGCGCTCCACGTGATTCTCACCTCGCGAAACGTTGTAAAAGAAATTTTCGAAATTTATATGACGCCCCGACCGCCGGAATTTCCACCAATTTTCTCGACCCGCCTGTTTCTGTCTCTGACGCAGGTTCTGGGCGTTCATGGACAGGACCGAGCGACACACAAATTACCCGAATTTGTTTCGCTCCACCTCCTTGATACATTATTTACTGGTGATCTTTCACTGGAACGGGTGCCTCTATCACATTATTTATAAGAACAATGGCTTCGGCAGTAAGAACTGGGTGTTCAACGATTCCGAGACGGCGGACGTTGTCAAACAATATCTGCAGAGCTACTACTGGTGTACTCTTGCCCTAACGACCATCGGTGATCTGCCCAGGTATTTACTCATTTATTTATGCGCTCATGTTACATATGTGTATAAACAAGATATACAAGCTTGAGAAAGAATTCACTACATTGTTAATACAATCATCCTCATTGCATGAAGAACCTCGTGAAAATGCTATTCGCACAATTTTATTTATTTAAGTAGATTTATCTTATTCATACTGTTCTACTTTTATACAACAAAATTTATTCTATTCTATAAAATATGAAATATGTAACATGGTATATGTTAAATTCGTTTTCTGCTGGACCTAGAAACAAGGAAATTTGATTATGTTAACATTGTACATTATACATTAATTTGATATCATAATCCCTTTCCGGCTTTATATAAATCCCAGTATTTTTTCTTTCTTTCCTTTTTTTTTGAAAAACCTTACTGAAACTCATAGGAGTAACTTTTACACTATTATTTATATGTATTATTCTCAAATCGATATGCATATGGATTATAGTAAAAAACAGTATCAAGCGTCACGTACACGCAGCCACGAGGTTATTGGAATAACAATTTTTTTTTTATTTTTCATACCATTGTTCATGCTCCTAGTGTGATGTTCCCACGAGGCTCTGGGATCATTAACTAAGTATAACATTTCGCGCGTATTCTCGCAGTCACGTAACGACATTCCGAATTCAGTTTTTAATAAAAGATAAATCATCGCTGTTCTGTTTTAACGTTGCGATACCTACATCTTATAAAGTAGATTGCTTTTATAAAAATCGATGACGATGTATGTCAAAGATCTAAAATCTAAACCATGAAAAATAAAAAGAAATATATTAAATCGCTAGTCGAAACAAACGAATAAACGATAATAAAATTGATGAATTTTTGGCGATATTTAATTCCTGCGATACAGCATCGAAAATGCATCACGATATTACATATTGTCACGATTCTCTTTAATAACGTTCATTTTAATTTTCCGTATATATATGCCGTTTCAGAATTTGTCATATTTTATGTTTGAAACCAGCGACATATTTTAATTGCGTGAATATTTATTGTATTGATATTTAATGTAGCATGAACATTCGAAGTCATTATTTCTTACATTAGTTGATTGGAATCAAGCAAGAATTGCATAAAAGAGAAACCAAAAAGTATCAGCAAACAATATGCGAGTAAATAAATCGATATTTTTATTAGCGCACTTAAAATCGAGGAATTTATATGAAAGGGAAAGAAAATATCGGCGGCATTTCAATGTATTTATTGGACCTGACTCACCCTGAAAAAAATTTCCATTTGTAAGCAGTTTTCATTCTCTACCTGGTTCGAAATGACTACGGTGAATAAATAATTAATCAAGGTATAAAGTGCCATTTTATTGCATTGTTAAAGGAACGTATATTTATTCTACTTTATGTGCTGAGTATATATTTAAAAATATTTGCGTAAAATGGTCATTTCACCTAAAAGTGGTTTGTGTGAAAATTGTGGAAGCAGAAAACGCACACATTAATTGAGAATGTTAATAAATGTTTCTTCTATTTTCATTTTCAGACCGAGGAGTAAAGGCGAATATCTCTTTGTGATTGGTCAGCTGTTCTTTGGTCTGCTGTTATTTGCAACGGTGCTGGGTCATGTCGCAAACATCGTCACTTCTGTCAGCGCGGCGCGGAAGGAGTTTCAGGGTGAGTCAGGTACAAATTCCTCGCATGCACCTCTTTTACATTAGTTTACTAGCCGTACTTTAACTTTCCGAGCGAAATTTCTTCGACGAAAGCAAGTAACGGTCGCCGTTTCTCTTTTCATGTCACAAGCAGCGTCGATTTTATTATGACGCATTTTCGAATCCTTCTCGTATTCCATAAAATTTTATTGCGATCCTGCCAGATCGAATAAGCAAAAAGAAAACTCACGAAGATATTCGTCTCCTGGTTCGTGACTGTAAATAATTCGGCACACGTGATATGCTTTACGGTGCGCGAAATGAGATTTATGATTTTCATTCGACACGTAAAACAAGTCACACGACAGTTTGCTAAGTTCATATGCTACGTTTGTACGACGGCGGCAATTATTCATCCAAAGTGCTCGAATAAGATGAATCAGAGCGCAAAGTATGACTGGATTTAGCGCGCGTGTTAATCCAGTTTCTATTTTCAAAGCTTACGAGCTAACTTGGTACAACAGATACGGCTAGAAGGAATTACACGAATATGAGAAAAAACAATATCATTATATAAAATATAAATACAATAAAGAGATGTCTAAATTTCGCGTGGAAATAGTTTACTTAATACATTTTTTTTTTTTTTTCCAAATATTTCTCCTTTGGCACAAATATGAAACAATAACATTAATAATTTAAATCCTCGTGCAATTGAATCAATTTTTACAATAGCAGTTCCTTGTATTTTTAGAAATATATAACAAAATATGGCTTTATATGTCCATCCCTTCGCCGCGTGTCTCAAGTCGTTCGAATTATTTGGACTTGGCAAACCGCCATCGAAGGACATCGTCCTTTCGGCCCTCCCGTACCGTTCCATCGCGCAAAGGACCATGATAAATAACTGCATTTTCAATTAACACGGGAGCGGGAAATGGACACTTCGTTCCGCGCCCGAGATCCGCGTTTTAATTGCGTCGCTCGCAATTTCGCCGCGTTCGCATTTCCGCCCTTATATCTTCGTTATTTCACGACTCACCGGGCCGCACTCTGTGCGCTGCTTTCCGCAAAATGCGCGATTCGGTGGTGCATTTTTGGCTCAAAAGTGAGAGAGAGAGAGAGAGAAAGAAAGACAATGCGCGTTCGGCGTAATGACGAACCGAGAGTATTCGCATTTTTCACTTGTATCTTTTAATCTGTTGACATTTTTTCACTCTTCTCCACCATACATATTTTCCTTATAATTCTTTCTTAAATAGTAAATCGCGTAAATGCGCCTATTTTTGTTTAGACATATTCACGATCGTAATAATCAGTTTATTTAAACGTACGAAATAATTAATGCAATAAGACTATGTGAAAATACTGCAGTACTATTTTCTTACATGTTATTATATATATATATATATTAGATTGTATTCATTTTATTACAGTAATTATTTTATTATATAAATTAAAATACATAAAGAATTACGAGACATCGCCTAGATTGATGATTGATTTACACGAATCAATCAAACACCCCCTTATATTATTCGAAAAATAATAATGAAAAGCCTCAATCGATTATTTATTGTGAAATTTACCATCTTAGTTGAACCCATGCGGATAGCGTATAAATGGCGTTCGCGGGATTAACGTTAATCGAATTTAAGCGAGTGCTCCTGGATTAACGCGACTTTCCATCAAGCGCGATGCATCCTGTTACAACGATAACAATCGATGCTTGTAATTTCCCTTGACATTGTATCGCACGCCAGAAATGTGAAAGATATAACCGAGAGTTTTTTTCATTGTATATATATGACACCGGGTACGCTTCTTACAATATTGTTCGATCACAATAACAATAAAGTATAGGATGTTTATCTCAGGATATTTTGCAATATTATTTTAAGATTTTATATCTTCTATTTGATTATGAGAAAATAAGCCTCTGGATTTTTCATTCTCAAAATAAGACGTTTAATGAAATTGAATTTGATATATTAATCAATATTTGATTTGTTATATACTATTAAAGCGTACGGATTTCGTTTGTATTTTTTTTTTCTAATAGACTAGAACAACACAGGCGCGCGCTTTTATTTATGGACATTTTCGAATTTTTTTAACTTTTCTTTCTTAACGTAAAATTAAACTAATCTTCGCTATATATCATATAGATATGTATGGTATTCTTGATGAAGAAGAAGTAATGTGCTTCGTGAATGAGAAGCTCGCGAAAATAATTCGTCAAACTCTATTTACAGCGCCGTCAGTGTAAATGCGCTGTCAACAATTTATCTCTGAAAGCAGCTACGGTTATTCGAAAAGTTTTCCAATTTGCCAGAAATACGACAGAATGTGTTCGCTACGCTTCTTCTTACAATTGGCCGTCATTAAGCGGTTATAGGTACGTCGATGAGTTCGTAGGAGTTTACGCGCCGGATACTCGTGACGATTTAGAATATTGTCCGTCCCCATGGACTATCGGCGCAAAACTCTCGTGATTTTAGTCAACCATATAGCCGGCCGTGTTCGCGGAGTTCACTTTTAATTGCCCGTCGTTAAATAGTTCATTAGCGTGTTACGCGCTGAGGGTTAATTGAAAATAACGATGCATAGCGAGTCCTCGTTAACGCGAGCGTGGATGATCGTTCGAAAGGGATGTGTTTAAAACTTCTGAAACACGTTTATCGATTCTCTTCTTACGACTTCCCTATCGCGAAATACTTATGTAAGAACATGAAGGGAAAGAGATCAAATCTATACGAGAAAAAGATAATTAAAGATATATACAAGTTTGCCAACGACTGTCGAGGTAAAGTTAGCATTAACGAGAAATAAACGAGACTCTGTGTAAGTGAATTAGCGTATGTATACATTAAATATAGTACATTCTTATCGCACTTTTCTACATGACTCCTATATTGTTGATACTATTATACGATACATGTAATGTAAAGTAGTACAAATTTAATTTGAGCTTTTGTTCCTAAATTCATATTTTTTAGAGGAACGACTTAAAAGTAGCATTTTCGATATTATGCATGTCCACTTACATATGCTGTTGCATTTGCGACGCATTACCTGAGAGAAATCGTCACTATCTACCTATAGAATATATGGTACATTACATTAGCGCATACATGTACCAACTTAATTCTCTTTGTACATGTTGATCATCGAATAGTCGCTTTGTTCCCTTTCGCGATAAGAGCCGCACACATACATTACAATTCTCGTTACGACCAGCAACAATTGATTACACGAAATTGAAACTTGTTCCAATTTATTATGAAATATAAAATATGCATTAGGAAATATTGTATAAAATATATATTACGCTTTTATAAGATATTAACAAAATATAATTTTGGATAATTTTAACAAATCTTTTACAAAGTTTAATTAATTAAAATTTTTATTGAAAGTTTTGATAAAGTTTTATCATGAATATGTATTCGTATATGTATATGTGTGTGATCCGTATGTTTTTAAAGTCCTTAAAAATATATTTATGAATTTATGGATCGATCATAACAATTTTCGTTTAAAAAATACACATCTCTCTCTTTCTCTCTTTTTCTCCATCAATTTAAGTTCTTTTACAATACATTCGTATAATTTATTTTTATAAAAAAAAAAAAAAAAAAAAAAAAAAAACAGATACGATTACGAGCGTTTTCTCGTTAATGTAAAAGAAAATTTAACATAAATCATCGCGTGCATATTGTACGCAGTAGGAGCAAAAAGTATCATTGTAAATTACTTAGCCGTTACCGGCCTCTCCCCGAGATTAGTTAAGATAATTGGATGGCAGATCGACATGGCTGAGGTAAAACGTGGAGCCACGCGGAAAACGAGGGTCAGGCTTACATTGATTTTACGAAATTAGCTGGACAAAGTAAATTGAGAAACGGTAAATTTATTTAATGCGTAATTTGACGAAGTAAGAAGTAAGAGATACGTTGACCCGCTGCGTATAGTTTAATCGTGATACAAATTAATATTACAATTTTGCTGATTATATCATTCTATTGCATATAGTATATACCGAATAAGTATCGAGGAAGCCAGAGCACACATCTTGCGTTTTAATTAATTGAAACGCGATCGTTGAAACGCTGTTAGGCGTGCTATCGGTTTGGCGATTTTTTTTTTTTTTTATATATATATATATATATATATATATATACACGAGATGGGAATACATAGCTGAGAAACTCTCTTCGTGTATTACGCAATTATCAAAAGCTATTCACACACTGTGCGAAGCTCAAAGTTCATCCGGCATATACGGCGTATAATTTAGCCGATGTATTTTACGAGCTATCAAAGGCAGAGCAATATCAATTTCCTTAATTACGTCAGTCGTGTTCTGATACATTAGGCCAGTAATTTTGACGTTGTAATTTCGGCCGTTACTTACAAGCCTCATTGCCTAAGGACGGGCGCGCAGCGTTAGACCAAAGCTTCGAAACTAAATTTCGTGTGCTTCGAGCAGAAGGCTCGCATATATACTCGCGAGTTTGTAAATCGTAAGAAAATCTTCTGCTCGAACGATACTTTCAATACTTGCCGCAAGTTTGAAATTATAATTTGATTTCCTCAATTATACAGGATTTATCATCGATAGAGGAGAAATGTTGTGTGTATGTATTTTTACTCCTTACTTTCTATTTTTTGTTTTACGAGTCGAATGCTACACATTATTTCATATTGCTACACGTTATTCGAAAATAGCGTAACAATGATTTACTGTATAATTGTTTATTTTGCATTTACATGATTTAGATCGTAAAAAAATAAATATAATTTTTAAATTCAACATAATTTCAGATAATAAAAAATGAATTCGTTATTTCGATAAAAGATACAAACTATAGAAAAGCCGATACGATTTTATTATGCTTATATATACGCACAGCTCTATTAACATATTTTTAAAATTGTTTCGAAACGCGTATATGCGCACGAAAAAGCTTCTTTATTAAAATAAATCATTGATAACCGTATACGTAGTTACATTAGGATCCGCTTTACGAAACGGTTACAAACATCGTATACATATATATATATATATATAATATAAGCGATACATGGCTATCTACACACATTTACTAGAATCTACGGAAGAAAAGTTGCCGCACCCTTGCATAGTATCACGCATCTTTTAGAAGGTTTTGTAAAGTATTCAAAGAAAATGTATCAAACGTTTGAGAATAAATTTTTAACGCGCAAGCAGACAGGAAAGCTTTCCTTTGTCAGCTCGTACTCGCGTCGCAAATGGCAGCATTGGTCGGTGGCTCGTAACAAGTGTGACACGATCGATTTATGCGAATTACCTACGTCGAGCAAGCGTCGCGGAGTTGGAAATATGATGGTTACAGGCGCCGTAACAAGGCAAGCGCCAAACGCGAGCCGCACAATTATGGTTGCGGTTATTCGATAGGTTGGGCATATAGTACTTCCCCGCCATGAATACAGCTTTAGTTTAAACTATGAGCTTTGAAACGTTACGCCGAACATGTGCGCGTTTGAGGCAAACCGCGGAAGAAAACTCTGCGTCGAATATTCTGAATTTGATTTCAAAGCTTTATAGCGTCACACAATTGCCTCGTCTAATTCTAAACAATTTGTCTTTCTTTCTGCAACATTTACTTTCTGTAAATTTACCATAAATTTTCAAATACGGAAACGATAAAAATATGAGCAAGGCTGGTATTAGATAAAGATTGTATTACTAAATGAAGCTAATTAATTATATTATCGCTGTGAAATATGAGACGATGGTCTTCGACGTTAATCGATTTTACTTTGCGCTACTATTTTATTTTTCCGTATGAAAAGCTTCTCTTGTGACTCGGTAAAGATGAGACAAGATAATAGATATTGGCAGACACGTGATACGACATATATGTAATAAAAAATTTTTTCACGAATCGCGCGGTCAAACGTATTGCACCGACACGTGAAGAAGTGTAATTAGCTTCGTCATTAAATACGCGTTCCGCGATGGGAGTAATTAATGATGCTACATAGATCTAACCCTTTTAGGCCGAAGCGAAGCTGCGGAAGCTCGGTAATTGTACTGTCGATTCATTCTGCTGTGAATAATTAATATATATCGAACGAAAGAATTGAGATCATTGTCGTTTATTACCCTTGAGCGTTCACGTAAAAGTCCAAATTATAACGCAAAAGCATAAAGTTTTTGTGTGAGGTGCGAAAGCCTTGAAAGATGTCATTTATAGCGCGGGGATACTCGAACGAGGATGCGAATGCTCGCGAAAGAGAGAGAGATTGAAGTAAAGATTAAATTGGTTTTTGTGAAGAGGAAAGGAAGAATTTTTTTCGGACATTTCATTTCGTTCTAAAAGTAATTCCGATATTTTATTTCATCCAACGAATTTTAATCCGACTAAAAATCTTTCTTTCCTTTTTATATCCGGAGAAATAATCCATAAATGAATTATTCAGAGTTTATAGAATTCTTTTTTTAGCAAACAAAATGAAATACGCTTTTATGATCGTGATTTCGCAACGGTACATGTGAACTTAACGTTTCTGGCTTCCTAAAGTGAATGAGTGACGCGTGCAAAGTGAATGTTTCAAATTACATTGTGCCTGTTAACCTGCTCACTCTATTCAGTCAGTTTGCAATTCTTTTTGGAAAATGCTGGAAACGGTTTTCAGAAGATATTACGCACTTGCTAAAAATTATATTTTCATTTTCTGATGATAACTAGATTTCCGCCACTTTTTCTCGGTCAAAAGAAACGAATTGTGGAAAAAAAAAACTGGTAGAAAGACGACGAAAAAAATAACTTTGTTCCATCAACCCTCCTTCCTTCCCCCTCATGGTTGTATTGCGTTTTGCGTTTACATCAAACGATATATGTTGCAAAAGTTGGCTAATTACATGACGAGGGTGGGAGATGAGGAGATACCTTCGGCTCCATTTCACTAGGAATAAATTACACCTATGGTGTCGACAGCTAAGTCAAAGGGGATGATCCCAATCGTTGGCTCTGACACGTCGGATCGTGAAAAAAGTTAGTACGAGCTGGCGGAGGAGACGGTTTTACGAGAGCGTAACGATCATGCTACATGGCGTGCAAACTGGTCCATGCGTCTGAATAATATATGGCGACCACAGCGTGCACACCCCTTTCCCGCCACAATCTGCTGCGACAGCACCTCTGCAATGTCGCAGTGTCATTACACCGGCTTAAGAGCGCGTTGCCGATACTTCGTAATCGTTAAGCCACCGACTGTCTACCCGCAGTAGCGCGGCTTTATTGGATTCGCGCCGGCAAAGCTGTCGCGCGAAATTGCAATTGCTAAGCGCGTAGTATTTGTGAAGTATTTAACTAAAATTTTAGCTGCGCGATAGAGATATCTCTCCTACGACGAAATATAATCGTAGAATTGTGTGAAAGAGAAATTGATAAAAAATTAACGATAATATAATATGAAACTATCGAAATCTTGACTTATAGTCTCGCGAGCTTTTGCTGAAACTTTTTATTCCGTTTTCGAAGGAAGGCAGTAGTCTGCTCAATAAATAATTTGATTTATTTTCTCACGTTTTCCAAAGAGGACATTATTAAGAATTATATATAAAAAAAAAAACCTACTTTAATTCTCATTAGCTAGTTACGAGCAATTTATCAATAAAAGCGATTTATCGCGTCGATATCGCATGGGACGGGGACAATATTTTCAAAATATCCGACAATTGTTCACCGCGACATAAACTCGGGAATTTCCGGGCATTTCGATTATATCTCATTTCGAAACAATTGGACATAAACGACATACGCATATCGCCTCGAGCGCTTTCACATTCGTCGCCATAGGGGTAGTCAAGGGGAGCAACGTGGCAGAGGATATTATCCCGTAGTTGCTCGCTACACATTAATAGGGCCTGAGATGCGACAGGGCACGGGACTATCGTGTCGCGAGCAGTATCTCCGCATTTGCGACACGTCCCAAACCGTGCATTTGCCGTGTCGGCTGATAATTCAACATTTATTGCTCCATCGTGATACAACGTCCTGCTTATGAATATTCCTTTGTGCGACCCCACGACTCTTCATTCTCATTAACTCTTTCGATATGTAAATACGCGATACAGCGTTTTCATGCGCTGAACGTTTCTGTCCATTGAGTACGCTCATCGTTCTCATCTTATTACAGTGATATAGACGCGTGATTAAAATGACATCAAATTAGTTTGGAAAAAAAAAAAAAATGTTCCAGCTATCGGTAAACATTCTTATACGACATTTTAGATTTTACAGAAATAATACGACACATTATTTGCATTATGACACATTGTATCATTTATCGGCAGTTGATATCAGCCATAAGAGAACGCTTTAAAACAAATACTCTCGCATTCGAGTATTCTCATGCGAGGCGAAGGGGAAGGAGGTATCTCTCTTACGTAAAGGCATCGGAAACTCGAAATACCGTTAGCAAGTGATAAGTATCGCTTAATTGAAGAACGGCTCGTTCATCGCGTTCGCGCGCAATCCGACATTGCGCGCGTTAATTTCATTAAAATCGCGCAATCGTCGTTGTCGTTCTGTCAAGGTTGTTTCGAGGATGTACTTAAGGATTAACGCATTGCTTCAAATTGCGCGGTACGTTAATCGTACGGCCGCGTTGACACGGCCGGCCGGAAAACGACGTTAAAACTCACATCGCGCGCGCGTTAATTGTATCCGATTTTAGCACGCTCGCTTCGGCGCGTTCCGTTTCACCACGGCAACACTTCGCACGAATTATAAACACGACGACGTTTCTCATCAGTTACCGAAAGCGCCATCCGTTAACGATGAAATATCGATCGACGCGACCGATATTGTTCTCGTTGAACGCCATGCACGGAAAGAGACATGTGCAAAATTGAATTAGCGCGCAAGTTGGCAGACGCGTGTACACACACATACACACACACACACACACATTTTTTTTCATAACGTTTTTTTTTATTTATTTATTTATTTATTTATTTATTTATTTAATGTATAGTTTGAGAGAATTAGCAAATTGCAATTGTCTAAATTGTATAATATTCATTGGATTATTAATGGCCCTAGAGTATAATTGCTATTTTATTTTTATTTTATTATACTAACGAATAAAGTTAACGAGGCCACAGAGTATTGACATTCACGAAGCTTTCAACTAAATGAATGGACATGTTAGCCTTCTCTTTGATATAAAACAAGATTCTATTAACTAATGGCAAATGAAGAAAATAGTACATTTTATTATAAAGAGGGACAGAAATATTTTCATTGTGAAATTTCCGTGAAATATATTTATAAGAGAGATAGAGGCCACTAATTACTCTACCTGATTAAAATAAACGCTGGATATTGTACAGTATGCAATTTCATTAACGGCAACGCGAATATTCTACGTGATTTCTTCTTGCGAGGACGATTATATGAGAGCTGCTATTATTATCTCTGAAAGGAGATATAATTTCTCTGCGTGTGCAATTTACCAATTGTAATGAATCAAGTAATAATTAATATTTCATTAAACGCGTAAAATTAGTGCATATTGTACAGGCAAGTGTGATCTATGATCATCTTCGAACGTAAATTTGATTATAATAAGTATTGTTGCAATTAGAGTGTATTTAGCGTGATATGAAAGTAATATTAAATTATCGTTTCATATTTATTCCGCCTCATTGTTTGCGTAATAATTTAATCTTGTCCCATTGTTAAAGTATAAAGTTGTTAATTAACAAAATTAATTATATAATTGTAATAAAAATATTCTTTTTGCCGAATCAATGTATGCTCGCATCGAATGAAATGTTATATCTAGCTAACAATCGAATTGTTACAAGCGCAAAATCGTGACAGTTATCTCACGCATTATTCCGTCCGCGTGATTAAAATAGTAATAGTTAATTAATCGAGGATTAATCGGTTGCGGTCGCGCAACGGATGCGTGTTTTACATCGACCGACGATAATTTCGATCATTCGATCATTCGATCATTGCAATATATATCAACGCGTCGCGATTCATTATATCCTGCTACACGCACAAAGCTGCGACCCGTTAGCTTTGAACATTCGCAAACGCGAACGCAAATCAAATTGCATCAATTAACGAATAAAACGAAATTATTCTCTATCAACTCTACTTTCTATTATATACGATAGAAAGTAATTTGTAACTCCTTCATTATACAGATTGCAGTAACGTTATGCTTCCAATGGAATCTCCACACAGACTAACGTATGAGCTGTCCGCACAATTAATGCTAAATGTCATAGTTTAATTTCTATCTCATATTTAAACACCGGATGTGATACTCATATTAATAATTCAGATTAATAAATCTTGAAATTGAAGAATTATAGTCGGCATAAAAAGTGAGAGAGGAGGAGAAAGTCATGATATGCAAATAAAATATCTAACTGAAATTGGTCATAATTTAAACAAAAACAAAAATTACCAATCAAAAGAAAAGCGTCCGGATCGTGTCTTCACGTGATTCATTGACATTTCCTTTCGGCCTCTCGAAATTTTTATTGAATTTCTTTTCGTATAAATATTAAAATTATTGACGTTGAAAAGTGTATCTCTCACTTATTGAATAATAACATTATATACAATATATTTATCCAATAGAATCACGTACACAGTTTGATTAAGTAAGTATAATTTTTATTTATTTTCGTAAAAATCTAAGAGAAAATACCGCATCAATTATCCTTAAAATTATCTTAATACACAATCTCGTAAAATAATAAACAATAAGCATTATGTAAGCGTTTGCGCGAAGCTTTTTTTCGAAATATTTTTCCGAACGAGTTTTTATAGTGCGAATAGAACGTAAAATGCGCGCAGTCCACTTGAAAATTTTCCATCTTCCGGCAAAGGAAGTTGCCTGGTTTCAAGGGACTGGGGTCGTTTTCGTTAGGATAAAAATCGCGCGTTTGGAATGACGGAACGGGAAGAGGCGATCCGTGAAACGACCAGAGGACCTTCACCTGAACCGGATACCGTTTCGTCCAAAGTACACGTTAAGGGCGTACTCGAGAATTTTGCTTGCCATCCCGACTGCCGCAATTCCGACTTGATTGAAGACCCGACATTAATCGTGCGTAATGACCGAAATCTCTCGTCCGTGATGTCTCCCTTGTGCTCGAACGCGAGAAAAAACGCGCGACTGATTTTGTTCGCGTTTGATCGGAATCTTTTGAGTCCGTTTAAGACTTATGTTAACAATAGCATTCTTTATTTTCGTGTCTGAGTAAAAAATCGCGATTATGTTACTTAAAAATTCTTCTTAATTCGTAATTATTTCATAAATTATTATTACATATTATCTCCACAACATCTACCAATACTAAATTTCAAATATTAAATTTATAACGTATATATAACCACATATTTATATGTATAATATTACTTAATAATAATTTTAAAAGTTGGAACAAAATATATAATTGCAACCGGTATATTAGCACAAAGTAGAGTTTTGTCATTCCTTGTTTTCATAAGCAGAGGTAAATTTGATGTACACAGCTTAACTTTAATATATATATATATAACAGATATTTTATTGCATTTATGTTTATTCTCGTTAAGGCTATCGAAAAGCTTCCAAAAAGTTGTGATCACCGCAAGAATTGTAAGAATATTGAAGAATCAACGACTACAAAAGAAATCACAAAAGACAAAAAAAACAAACAAGTTTAATAATTGACATTTTATTAATCATAACAATGATGAACAAAGAGATTTAATCGACGTAAAATCCTTTCTAGGAGGAAACTTTATTTCAAGATAATAAATAACTGTCATTTTGTGCTCTTTACCGTGTAAGTTTATGAGACGTAAAAATTTCTATATTTCTTTGAAAAAATTACATATTAACAAAACATATTATAGTAGAGAACATTTTAGCACTTTATAAAATAATAATTTTAGATATATTTTTCTAAAAATTTTCTTATTGTCATATAATTATCTTATTCCTTTAGAAGTACGTCTCTAAAAGTAATCAAATAAACGATGCCTATTATTGGATGCACCAAAGAAAACAATTGTAAAAGAGATGCGTTTCTAAAAGCGAGGCAACTTGAAGCCGAACGCACCGGAGGTTTGCCTCATTTTGATTCAATTTCGCGACATCTCAGATCAAACAATGTTTGTGGATGCGAAAATATTATTTTATACGATCTCAAGGCAAATCAAAATCTGTAATTATTATTTTATCACGGGGCTAGGAAATCCACATAAACAAGAGGAGAGTACCGATTCGAAAAAGATCGAAGAAACGGCGGTTTTATCAGGCGTTGACGTGACCCGGGATTTATCCGGAAATCCCGGCAACGTAACGCGTCACACGTCCGGAAATAAACATTTGGACGAGCGAACGGCAGCCGCAGCCGTTCCCAAGGAACCGATCTCAGCTGCGCAGAAGAATCGCATTGAAATCCCGCAAGCGGCGAGGACAGTTCCCGAGACGCTTGTCCAGACCCGACAAGCTGATGTTCCAGAATTGTCGGTTGACGGTCAGGAAACGAAAGCCGAGAATCAACGCGCGCCTCGGGAAATCCCAGATACGGAATTTCGTGATAGCTAAGACGAAGTTTGAAGTTCCGGGACAGAAAGCTGAAGCGAAAATTAGCACTTAACGCTAATTTAGCGTTCCATTCGCTTCGACGGCCCGAGGCGACCAAGTAAGGTTCTTTGACGTAGCGAACGATGAAAGCTTTTCCAATCTTGTAACTTTATTTAATTAATTTGTTTAATCCCTTTTTGACGATTCATTTAACTTCATTTTTGCGATTTCTATCGCGACATAGCATTCTCATATTTTGAGGAAAATACGAAATATGAAATATCTCATAATATAATCAATTTACAACAATTTTTTAAATATATTTTCAAATAAATACAACATTATTATATATAATGTTACTAGAAACAGAATACTTAAATATTTTTCGTGTAGATTTTGAAGAAGCAAAAGAAGATGTGTAAAACATAAATAATCCCGGAATACAAACTTGATAAATATAATTTCTTGCTTGCCTTTAAAACTATTTTTTCTTATTTTATTAAATTTATTATAATGTATCTTTTTTAATAGAATTATATTCTTATATATATATATATATTGCAATTGACATGGAAATAAATTTAATCATGTATTATATATCATCTTGAAATATATATTCTTAAATTTAGAATTAAAAATAAAGAAATCTTTGAGAAGTAAAGTTATTTTATCTAATTTATATGAAAGATTTATAAAGAGAAATATTGAAATTATGATATATATATTTTTCATATCTTTATAAGTTCTCTCACAAGAAAGGTATTTAAATATTCTGTTTCCATTTAAGTGACACACTCTATAATATAATATATAATAAATAAAAAAGTGATGATTCACACACAGAGAGGCTTCATACTCTTGTAATACATTAATTAAAATATAAACTTAAATTACTTCTTCGGTCGTTAACTTTCCTCATAGCCCGCGAAAGCCTCTTCTTTACTTCACATCAGTTCTCTTGATAGTTCTCGGATCGTTTTATTTCTTCCGTGGCCCTAATTACATTCTCGTTCGAATCCGATTCGATGCACGTGAAGCCGATTCCAGACGGTCCCGAGTTTTCGTAAAAACAAGTAGATACGAAAGAAATACCTTCTCGACTTAACGATGGATTAAAGGGGAGAAAAGCTAGTAGCAAGAGTAAATTTGCCAACTACTAGAGTAATTAAGGGCATCCCAATTGGGGATTTTGGGTCGCTCCCCTGAAAGAATAAAGAGGGAGAAGGAAGAACGAAGAGGCAAGAGAGGGACGTATGAACTCACCAAAGTCGTCCTGAACAAACTTTCCCCAGTTTTCTACGCCATTATATCGCGATGAGAAGTTCAGGACGGAGATCCAGTTAAGTCGGCAACGCGATCGACGCAACCACGAAAAAACTCGCATAGATGATCCTGATCATCCCGCTCTGATTGTCCCCATCACCAGCACGACGGACGACGAAGGTAAATCCAAGGAAGGGATTACAGAACCGAAATTTATACGGGTCGATCACTGCGTCGACTTTGGTCGCTTGTGTAATCGACCGCAGTTTCGAGGAACGCGAGAAATAGTTGGGAAGCAAGGTTGGGTAAAGCTTTGGATTATTTATTAGCTATCTTCCTTGATTTAAATGCGGAATGTCTTAGATTAACCAATAGATATTTTAACGATGTATCTTGAGCATTATAATAAAAATTGACGCATACGATTATATATTTACATTACGAGAAAATTGATCGCAAGTAAGGATCTCATTATGTAGACATGAACTTTACGATTGGAAATATTGATAGAAATTTATTGATAGCTATCGATAGATCAATTTTGATCGCGGCCGATAGATTTATGGTAACATTAGAATTGGTGAAAAAAAGTGAAAAAAGCAACTCGCTCTTGAAATGTCTCATATGTTTCTGCAGACTCGATAAAATATTAAAACGTCGATTTTAAGATGATAAAATCAGAAATGTCCGATGACATGGAAAACGATTCGTTACAAACTGCAACGACTGAAGGAGCGCAAGAAGAAAATCGTTCAGCCATCGACGAAGAATCTGAGTTTGACGAGGAGAGAAACGAAAGTAAGATTGTAAACGTCAATTTTTTGGGATGTTTTATCGTAATCAAATATATAATTGCGAAATATTTCGCAATCCAATTTTATTATTCTAAATCACATTATTTGCCAGAGAAATTAATGTCTAAATGGTTTTATATTTTTTCATAGAAGATACATGTACACTTTTTTCTAATTATACAGATTTGTTAAATACGAAAACCGTGTGATGCAAAATTCTCTTTACCGAAGTATTCTCTCTTCGTTTGCAGGATATCAAACAGCCGTATTTACATCGGCTACGTTTGCCGCAGTTTTCGTGCTCTACGTTTACATGGTATACAGCTTGAGTAGGCCACCCTCTCTATTCCGATGCTAACGCCCGTTTAATTAACTAATCGTTCAATTAACTCGAAAATGATGCTAATATTATGTATCTTATGAGTTATCGTTAACGAGAAATTATTTAAACATTGCGAAACGCGTAAATAAAATAATGAATTAATAAACGTTTGAATTGACGCGTATTTGCTGTACCAATAATTCATTTTTTTACTCTTTCAATATTAGTATAGATCGATTAATTATTAAAGTAATTATTATGTAAAGTATTACAGCGCGCAATATTACCAGCCAGGGAAAATATTATAATCGCACATAGACTTCTCGAATTATCACATTTATTAATGCAAACTACTAGAAATTAATTTTATAAACGTAATGTATCAAATGATACATTATGTTGTGTTGGTCGATTTTTTGGAATTTCTCTGTAAATTTTCGAGATAAAAATGATTTATTTGGATTGTTGAACGACGTGGCCTACTCTTCTCAAGAAGTAATTAAATTTCTAAAGTCCTTTGATAATGAGCAACGATCCCTTAGCTCAATGTGATATAATACGCGTACGGTCTTATCTCTCTTTTTCCCTTCTCTCTTTTCCTTTTTTTTTTTCTCGGTGGCATAGAAAGATATTATGTCGAATAAATCTTACTCTTACGAATCTGAGTTCGGAATTATGCTCGAAAATATGTTTCGATTCTCTGCAACGGGCTTAATGATCGCAGTTGCCAGGACGCTCTCGCATTTCCTCGCTATAAAAGTTTAAGGAGACGCTACTATGATGGATATTAGCATAATATTTGAATATATAGCTCACAAGTATTGCGCGATATAAATGATACTCGGCGTAACGACTTCTTATTTCACGACAAGTATTAAAACGATTTTACAATCCCTCGTGAAAAGCGTCACCGTAAAACCCGTACAAAAACATTAAAGAAAGAGAGAAATCGACTTTTTGAGTATTCGAGACCGTTCTTTTGCGGATAAAGGATTACTTCTCCCCGTGTGATGTGGGCTGAAGCGATGGGAAGACGTCGATAGCTCTTTGATTAAAAAGAGCATTGGCCTTGCGACGTCTCTCCCATTCGCATCTCCTTTCGCATTTCATAGTGTCATTCTGACGCAGCGCTGTTTATTTTTTTTTTATTTTATCACGCGTATAATATTGTGGAAGAGATACAATATCGAGCATTTGATATAAGTATTTAGGGATCTTTTGAATTTTCGCATCGATCTAATTTTTCCTTTTCAAATTAACGGAAGTATAAAAGTGTCAAATATTAAAATTTGTTTGACAACAAAATCTGCCATTTTCAATCAACGAGACGCCAGGGATTGAAAAACTATCGCGTAGCAGAACACATTCTATTTCGGTTCTCGCGGCGCGCTTACGACAAGCGAAATAAACGGCACATTTGGATTTGAAATTACCACTTAGACTCTCGCGGATTGGGTTAAATTGCAATTTCTGCCGTGGCGTTACCCTACCGGCTTGAATTATTAGATTACAGCGTCTGCGACAACACTTTCGTGTAAATGCACGTTCGCCGATCTCTCAATACTTGATCAAGTTCGCCGACGCGTGAAATATGACACACTTGCTTTTTACACTGCCTTTTCTCTCGCATACTGGAAAGATAATAATATATAGCGAAAAAATAAATCAAAAATGTATATCACAAATATCACTTTAAATCGTTGCAAAATATTCAGAAATATTACGCTTTGATAATCAATAATCGATATTATTATTGTATAAGAAAAAATATTTTTTTCTTCAAATGTTTGAATACTTCTTAATCATAATTGATCTCTTTCTTTTCCTCTCCTTTAAAATTATATAAGATTATATGGTCGTTGCAAATAAAATGCTTATTAGCTTACGGAATATATTAAATATTTGCTTTTGCAATTTATTACGTAACGATGCGCATACGTTGAACGATGGAAATTATATATAAAATTCGAGCGAGGGAATTTTTTATGAGCAGATAAATGTTTTACGTCCCGCTATAAGCAGAATTCATTGCAAAATGTGCAATGTCGAACTCGTTGGTATTTTATTACGCTACGTCGATCATTCGTAGCCTTGATAGTTCCATTTTACACATCATGCCAGTTGTTACAAATAAAATTGAGCTTCTAAAGATATCTCTTACTATTATCATCAAGCGCTTTCTGCATACGGTTTACGGCCAAAGTAACAGTCAAATCGCGCAATTATGAGAATAAAGTTACTTAAAGTAGCTGCACACTGATGATATTTACGCGCAAAGAATTCTTTACTTTTTTTATCGCATCCACATTGAGAGTTATTAACTTGACGATATTTTAGTTGAGAAAAATTAAAAATCTATGATATATTAAAATTAAGATCAAAATATTTTATGTATAAAAGCTATCTTTTTATACTTGCCAAAAGAAATTATGTAATTCGTATGTTAATCGTTTAATGCGTATCTGCGTATTCGAGCTCTATCATAAGCTCAAGTTATTTTGATACTCAAGACACATAGCCGAGAGACGCATTAACTGCAGTATGTGCGTATTTTATTTAAACATTTAAACATTTTTCCCGCGCTATAAGAGCGGGACAAGTAAATGCATATTTACAATACATACGGAGAATCATGTCTATAAGCATTGTGCATTAAAATGCAAATTTGATTTAATTCTATAAATATGGTAAATTGCGCGGCGATTTAAAATAAACTTGCGAGAGAGCTATATATAAAATGGTCAGAAGCCCTTCCAAAGAATTATGGCGATAAAGTGGTGACAGCTGAAACAACTATCCTCTATTCGTGTCTGTTCGTGTATGTGTGCGCCACTGCTATTTGAATGATAAATCAGTGAAATGGCAGCCCCGACAATAGAGATTTAATGGCGGACTCAGACCGATTGTTTCCACTGCAGAAAGTAGCGATCCCTGTGCACTGGTCAGACATCAGTATGCATCGGCAGTAGTAACGGTCAGAATATTTGCTTTCAGGACTGCGTCGTAATTCCTGAATTCAGTTTGCCATCGACACACATGCAGCTCTTTAAATGGCCTGTTCAAGTCAAACGATTTTGTGCATCAATGAATTTTTTAACAAACGGCCTACGATGCTCTTTACAATTCTACGATCCATTCCGAGAAAAAAAAAATATATATATCCGGTAAATATGCTGGTGACTGAAAAGAAAACTTCGATACAGTAGAATGACGCGTCGATCATAGCAGAGAAACCGAGTTATTTCGGATTTATTTCGACGTATCGTTTGTTTTACGGAAATACAATTTACATATGAACGAAAGGCAGCTTTGTGCGCGCGTGATTCAAAAGAATGAAATTTGCCTCGAGAAAGGAATTTCACAAGAATGAACAAACGTCTGTTGTTTTTTTAGGTAGACGACATTCGGCAAATTCGAATGTCGTTCCTTTTCGGTAGCTCTCATTCAAAAATTTCCATCAAATTTCCTACTCGAGAAACGCATTTAAAAAATGAACGCACAGTTGATGCTCCGCGCAAATATAAAATTTCGCATCACGGCAATTTCTTCGTTCTGTGTGCAACACGGTCAGGAAATTTCTCGAATAAATATGATACATATGATAAAAATATATTTCTTAGTTTTTTTTTTTTTTTCAATATTTAAAAAGACACAGAATACAATCAAGTATATTGATATATTTTTATTTACATAAGATATAAATTTTTCAAGTATTTTTATATTAAAAGTCTAGAATTTTTAAAATATGCTTTAAATTGTTAAATATATATGAAAAAATATTTTGAAATAAAATATTAGTACGTACATATACAATATAATGTTTAATGCTTCCATGTTAAAAGCTTTTTAAAATGCGCGAATGAATTTATAAAATATATTTATCTTAGTTAATGTACTCTTGAATATTTTTTCTTCCATATTCAATAATTACACAATAAACATGCATATTTTTTTAAATTTAGCTTTAGCTTTCTCATAAGACAATTAAATATTTCTGGGTATTGGTCAAAATTTATCAGAAAATCTCATACTATTGTATTATCGATATTATAGACAATTAACTTCGTAATATTATATTTTATTATATTACATTATTATTTATATATTAATTTGAATGAAATTGTTAAAGAAAAGAATATAAAAAAAAAACCTTTCAGTCAATAAAAGCGCTATTTAACAATAATAAGAAGCAACTGTAACGTCAATACACTTTGTATTATAACACGGTTACTTTACTAGTTCTTATTCATGAATTAATGAATCATATTAATGAGTCATATGGTAAAAAGCTATAGCTACGCTAGATTGACAAATTTCCATTAAAAACATAACGTCGACGGAATGCAGATTCCACCAAGCTCAATCGATAAGCGAATATTTCGAGATTTATCTCTCTCCAGGGATCAGAAATCAGACACGATAATATCATGATACGAATTGCCTTGTCGGGATTTCCGGCAAACTCTGCCCGTCATATCCTTTCATTCTCTATCACTCCAAAACCGACGCGTCACATACCATATAACGCATCGCATACATATATCATATCTGATATAGAATATATAAAAATTGCGAGATTTTATTTTCAAAGCGCGCGGAAACTTTTATATATAGAATATAATTCTTTTTTATTATTTATTATTTTTATTATTTTTTATTATGTATATAACAATATATATAATAAATATATACATAATCTCTCTCTTAGAATTTACATTGATAAAAAAACGCCATATCAGAGAGCGTTCATATGTATTGTATATACATATGGAGATATGTATGAAACGAAATTTCTGTTTAAATCAACTGAGAATTGTCGTAATCGTGTCACACGGTCGTAGCACCGTTATAATTATTTGCGATATATCGCAGCAACCGATGACATATGTTGTTTTTACTGCCGTAGTAATGACTAGGATTACAGATAATTCATGATTTTTATCCGTGAAACGAACACGGACAAATCCTCTCGGATTATAATTATTTTGCGCCCGCGTATCGTAGTGGTCTATCTATAGAAAAGCAGTTCCCAAATTGTGTACTTTTCAAAATAACGGAATGAATTTATTTTATAAAAAACATTTATATTATCTCTTTTATAATAAATAGATATTTTTAAAGTAAAAAGAGATATTGAAGTATATAAAGAGATTATAATAATTTTTTTATGATCTAAAGAGATACATAATTTTAAAATTCGAGAATAGCTAGATTTATGGCAATACTCAGCTTGACGTTTGTTCGTCACAACAGTGACATATAGAAATGTTTTATTTCTTTATCCTATTGCATCGGTAACAATACGTATTTGTACTTGTCACAATATATATATATATATATATATATATATATATAGTGTGTCGAAAAAGTTTTAGGAATGACAGAATTTGAATATATTTTAGGAAAAAAAGTTCTTTCTCAAAAAGTTCAGTTCTCGGTAGCCACATTTGATTAAAATCTCTTTGAGATTAATTTTTATTCCTAAAATTATAACCATTTACTTTCAGCGCTAGTAACAATACATTTTTATAATTTTGGAAATTTTGTATTTTTCCGCTCAAACCCATACGAGTTGTTTTCTTAAAAGACCGAGATGCATATATATATATATATATATAATATGTATAGTGTTGCGTACGTTCCTTTGTATTTTGTCCTTGCTTTGGTGATTAAACTTGTTATTTATACACTAGTCTCCGAGAGATGGTCTTCAACTCGAAGCGTGTTGCCGAGGAATTGTTTGACAACAACGGCAAACATTTTAGTTTTGAATCAGCCGTCAAGCTGTGCGGATGTATTGATTACAGCTCGGTTCTATTATCGTTTATGTGTATATTTCTTAAATACGAGAATAGTTGTCTCGCGCGCCTTCGAGTTACATATATCGATCTGTGCGCGGACGCAACAATATATATATATATATATATATATATATATATATATATATATATATATATATATATATAAAACCGAAATGATAGACTGTATGTGAGATGTATATACAGGTTGTCCCCAATTTAAATGGCAAAACTTCAGGAGCGTGTAGGGGACCGAGAAGCTAACAATAAGAGAGAAAGTCCTTTTGCTCATTTTTGCTCCATTTTGGAGAAAATCGCAAAAAAGAAACAAAACAAGTTTCTTTACTTATTTATTTACATTTGATTTATGTTATCATCTATTTAATGCAGATATTGTTCAAAATGTTGCCCTCTTGCAGCGATGCAAGCGTTACATCTAACATCTGACCTCGTTAATCGCAACTAGACATTGTTCTAGTGATATTTAGTGTACTGCATCTACGATTCGGTCTCCTAATTGCTCTGTTGAATTGATTGGCACCGTAAAGGATAACGTCAAGTGTTTACATATGTAAGGAACCTTGAAGCAGAAAGTATTCGGTGCCAATTAACTCAAGAGAGCAACTGACAATGAGAGATTGAATTTTTGCGATTTTCTCTAAAATGAACTAGAATTTTCTCGTCTTAGTTTTTCGATCCCCTACACGCTCTTGAAGTTTTGCCATTTAATTTGGGGACATCCTGTAGATAGACCGAGATGTCCCGCAATCAAAAATTCTTTCTATGATTATGAAACAATCTCTACTTATAAAGCATATCCATTAGGGAGAAGAGGAAATGATATTTTATCCGAGACGTTTTAGGAAGAACAGTATCCGGCGCCCAAAAATCTTCGTTCGAAAAGCAACGCCGCCGCGTCTTGCCGTCGCGGAAAATCGAGAACAGTCGCTTTTACTTTTGTATATCCGTCGAGATCCTGGATATCTGTAATGGGCGGGAGCGTAGCGAGATATATCTCCCGATGGGCCAGCTGTGAACTCTCGTCGATGTAGCCATCGGGGCGGGTGGATCTACGCGGAGAATTCGCGGACCGCGCGAATTTCCTTTTTCCTCGCGTTTCCCTGGGAAGAATTATGAAAATAGGATTATTCTCCTATTTTCTCCTTTTAAACGCATTTATCTATCGCACGTTTATTCTCACGTTATTTCACGATATTTTATATTCTGCTTTTATGTGCCATTTTATTTACGTCTTATAATCATCTTGAAATACTTAAATAAGTTTTCAATTTTATTTAAAGTTCTTCTATTGTTTTTACACATGTATATGTTTAAAATAATTATTAGTATAATTAATTAGTGTATCTGAAATATGAAAACAGCCAATACGAACAGAAAATATTTCTCATCGCTTTAAAATATTGTATATTATAAATGTTATATAATTATGAAAAAGAAGCTTGTAAATATGAGTTATAATTTGAATATGATAGGCTTTCAACTTTTCGCATAGTTCCTATTCTGATATAACAAAATATAATACTGGAAGGCTACGATTTGATCTTCGATTTTCATGCGAAAAGGTTAAAATAGAACATCATGTATTGTAGTATACTCGATCAGGCTTCTTCTCGCGATATTTCCTTTCAAAGAAATTGCTTTTGCGTTATATCCCCTCTTCGTGATCATATGGAAAAGTTGCAACATGGCTATTCCGGTAACCAATCGCGGCAAAAGACGACGTCGGTGTGAAATCCTTTCCTATTTATTTTTCTTCTTTTTCTTTTGCTTTTTCTTTCGCGCCCCATATTTTCGTGCGTAAAAGCGACAAGGAAAATCCGTTTGGTTTAGCAATCGATTCGCGCGCATCTCGATCCCTGAATTTCCATTTTGCCGTCACGATATTGCATTTCCAATCGACTGTGTGGGAAATTCAATGTGATCCTGTGGGGATTGGGCGCTTAAATTTGCCTGCATAGGTAACACGGAAACAGGAATCGCGCACCGTTTAACCACTTTCGTCACTCTCTCTCTCTCTCTCTCAGTCCCTTTTGATGCTCGATTAAGATTTCTGTACTCCTGCAAATAATGAGTAGGAAACTGTTGACAGTGATGTTCCTCGCTTATTCGAAAATCGCGATTAGCGCTACATTGTCGAAAAGAGGCGGAGGACACGTTTCTACTAGTAATTTAATTTGCAATTATGTTTCACTCAATATATTATTATTAGGATAAAAAGTAAGAAGCGTATTAAAAAAATGCGAATAAATAAAACTTCACAATTTAAGATATTGGCGGAAAACTGATGTTACCGCATAATGCGGGTTTCATTACGCACTATCGTAGCATACAGCGTCGGATTAATATCCACCCGCTGTGGCGAACCGATGGACCGATCCCCTCCAAACATCCCCCTATCGCTTCATTGCGACGCGCAGTGCGGCGTTGCAGCCGCATACACTATCGGGTGCAATGTCCTTACCGATGGAAATTGTTCCACTTTACGGCCGCACCGTCCAAGGATAGATGGTTGAGGGACGATGCACTCCCTCATCTTTTTCATTGAAACGATACATCGTCCTTCATTTCCCGCGAACCGCGAATACCGATCCGCCGCACGATCGATGCTTGCGCACTGTCACAGCGGTTGTCCGCATCCGTGCTTCTTTTATTACTGTACGGAGATACGGATGAGCGATTTATCGAGTAGCGAAACGACTATCATATTTCGGGGTCTTTGTAAAGTCCGAAGGTTTTAATATATAAACCTATTCGAGATGGAAAATAGAAGTACCCTTCTCTCACACAAAAAAAAAGACAGTATTCTTCTGCATGTGTATATACAATACATATATATAGCTAGTTTTTTCGTCAACTCGTGCGACACGTATCTTTAGAGGAAAACGCGAACGATATTCCGTATCTGTAAAATTAAATAGTCGTCTCGACGCGATCGTAAATTTTTTATCCGAGGTTACAATCATACAAGATAATTGAGGAACGCGGTAATTTCGATGAAAATTTCAGATTGAATTCGTTAGTCCCGCCCGATTATATTTCACGACATTGCTCCTTTAAAAGAGAAAGAGAACGTCATTTTTTATTTTCTAAATTATCGCTCGCAATCTCTTCGCTGCCTGCATGAATGCGCGCCGATTCTCCTTCTCTCCGCACTCCCTCTCTCTCTCTCTCTCTCTCTCTTCTCCTCCCACCGTATTGAATCGCAAACAATGATTTTCCTCACGTAGCTGCATCTCCGGGCATACAATGCGAGGAATTGCAGTGATTGCCAGCTTTGTACTTTGAACGCTTTTCCGCCCACCTAACGAGGAGACCGCCGAGAAGAAGAGAGATTTCCGCGGACACACGCGACGCGTTCGCGTTGAAGTGCCGGTACGCGACCGGAAAGAAGTATTCGATCTATCTTCGAGGAACGCTCGCCATTTTACTCGATGGAGCACGTAGTTCTTGATTAAAACGGCCACACGTATTGATTTAATCCATATAGAACTTTATGTGCCTTCGGAAATTCATAATAAACACATCTTACGCGCGACAAATGTTTCTTATAACAAATATATAGCAGAAATATTAGATATTTATATTATACAACTAAATATTTTTTTTTTTATATATATGTATATAATGTCCATTAATGTATACACAATAATATTAATGGACATGCAATCTCTTTTTTTTTTTTTTTTTTCATTAAAGAGAAAGATACATACGCTGAAAAATTGATTTGCCATACACAGTATATGTTATATATAAAAATAATATTGGCACTTCGATATTTGTTTATTTTGGAGAAATTGACAATCTACACGTAGAATCGCTAATTCACTTTTTCGTTAAATGCATTATTTACCATTTAGTGTTTAGTGAATAATGGTTCAATTGATGAAAAACTTACAATGAAAATAAACTGGATTTATCGATATCAATATTAGCCACAATTACCGATTAAATTTAATACGCTTAAAATCTATTACTAGATCAAAAAACAATGTGAATATAGTGACAAATATAACATTTTTCATTTAAAACAAAATAATTTGTTTAAACTTTAAAAGGCTTCTTGTCACAGCTGTAATTAAGAATTGAGGCAAATATTCTTGTTTTTTTGTTTTATATCTTTAATTAAAGAAAGAATGGGGTGTATCGTTAACTATATTGGTTAAAAGTTTCCCTTGTACAAATCAAATAACGAATCTAGACAAGGAAGAGAATTCCAATCGCCTTTAATTACAATTGCTTTTAATAATTAATTAATTTGTCAAAGTATCGCTTAGCGTACCGATTACCTTGATATTTCTATATCGAAAAGAAACGCGCCGAAAGAGATACAGATAAATTTATCATCCCCGAGCACTTTCGGGGAGAATCAAAATCATTTGGATGTCGAAAGATGAGAGATAGGTTCGGGATTGTGGTACCGTCACGCCTTACTCGTGTCCTTTCCCGAATTTTGGCAGCTAGTTCATGGATGTCTGTCATCGGTGAAGGACACACACAATCTGTAAGTTCATCAACCAGAAGCGGTTGACCGCCGAAAGCAAACCATTTCGGAATCGGTCGGCGATCCCAACTCCTAGAGATCCGCGGTGTGACACGGGTTTCGATCGGACGTCAACATGGTTCAATTTTCCGTAATGGGTCCTGGCGTCAACGCTCCCATGCAGTTCCTGCTGCAGTTGCCCGATTACGAACCACCCCGGAACCACTCTACGATTTGGCCTCTCCTTTCCCTCTCGCCCTCATCCTTCTCCCCCGTCTCTGACGCTATTCGATGACCAGCAATTTCGTTCCTTTCGTTTGCAATCAGCGTGCTTGTTATCTAATTGAGCATCGATCACATTTAAGCATGCGAAATTTCAACATAATTAAACCTCCGATATTTTTCATCGATGTAGGGTAACATCGGGTTTAATGAATCGTTACATTATTTCTTTTTTAATTATCCCTTGCAGAGAAAAACGATATAAAATATGAACTTTTTTCTAAATTTTTATAAAGCACATTAGGCATAGCTAATATAATATTAAGGAAATGAAAAATACTTTTTGAAATGAAAGAAAGTTATTTAATAAAATTTACATTTTACAAAATCACGAGAGTAGTATGTACATATTTAAATTGTATATTTTAAATTAATCAATATGGAATAATTGGAGAGAGAAAGATATTAGTTGAAAAAGGAATCATATTCTTTAAAGCCAAAAGAGCTAAATATAAGCATTTTCTTTCTTACATTTGATTTTTATAAAAATCTTTTCTGGACAAATTTTAATGTCTCTACATTTCTTTTAGAATATGCTATTAATTAATATATTCATTGGGTAATAAAAAGCTTCATTACTCCAGCTTCAGTTAAATGTCTAATATAGTGGCGTTCTTCGTACATATTCTAAATTACCTGTCTCCTTAGCGTGTAATGAACGATTGCGATTAAAGCGCGGAATGCGATTGTGTAGTAGGCTACTTGTGTGGTAGGCTCCGTTTATAGACACGGATTGTAAGAACGGCTATCGCGTTTCTTTCATGTAAATTCATCCGGACAAATGACGATATTCTTCCCCTTCGCGGTTTCACCCGCAAGTGTATACGTTGCTGTAAAACAGCATTTATTACAGCAAGAACCGGCGGTTCATGCTCGGTTTTTAGTCGCGGTGCATCGTTCCGCGTACTTTTCACTTCTCTAAAATACCATTAATCTAGCCCGTACATTTTTCTTTCGCGTACATTATTATCGCGAATCATAAATTTTAATTTGTGTTATGCTTTATCAGACGTACAAAACATGTGAGATCTGGAATGAAACGAATTATCATCTTAAAATCGTGTTTAACAATATATAAGCCGAATTCCATTCTACATCGCAAAAGCGATCACCCGAGATTGTACGCGATATCGTCAGTCCATCCCGGATAGAAACTCCATAAAGCAATCCACGTTATCTCTCCCACGACCGAGAATGCAGGATAGACGAGCCATTTCTACGTCTACTGAAACGTATCGGAACAAATAGCATAGAACTTTCCTCGATTATCGCGGAATTTCAATAGCCAGTTTCCGTTGTCAGCGACCGACACCTATTCCAACACCGGAGACGATCCTAATGCATTTGATCAGCGAACAATCCCGGCGGAACACGACGTCGCTTCGCGGTACGATTTATAGGATTGGGAATCACCGGCGACATCGTTCGCACGCGACGCGTCCCGATACGTCAAACTTCTCCCTCGCGATTTCTTCCCTCGTGAATTTTCCGAGAGATAAAGAGAGAAATAGGAAAAAGAGAGGGAGAGGGGTATGCGAAAATATCGCGCGTGTATCCATTTCGTACGATGTAGCCGTTGAGGATGACAGATGTGTCGAGTGTGCGATGACTCATCAGCATCGATCGTGATATTCATCTTGTGATTTCCCGCGGGGCGCTACTTTGACAAATTATCGGAATTTTGTTCTCTCGCCGTCTAAAGTTTTCGAAAACAATTCGTCGAACCGAAACGGTCGCGAAACGATCGGCTGAGGACTCGTTTCTACTCGGTGGTTTGACAATCTCCCAACGGAGCTGTAGAAATTTGTTTTATTCACCGCGCAAACAGATACGAGATTCTTGTCAGTTGCTACTCTGATTTTTCACCGACGATTTCCCATCTCGATGCAATTGGCAGATGTGGAGCTGGATGTGTCAACGTTGACATTTCACGTGTTAGTCGCGAACAAATCAATTTTTTTTTTTTTTTTTTTTTTTATATTTATCAAAGAAGACGTTTCAAATCGCAAAAATAAAACTTTATTTGACGCAAAAAAGAAACACATTTATTTTTACCTACTAGTAGGCAATCTTTTATATAGAAGATTCTATAAAATCCAGATACTGTTGTCATTAAAAGTTGAGAAGCGTAAAAAAATAAATGATAGAAAGCCGGTAAAGTGCAAAGCATTGTCGAACGAGATTAGCACCAAAATGATCGCCGTGATCCTTGTAGCATTATTTTATAGTTTCAATACGAAGAATATAAAATATAAAAGCGCGTTGAAACTATAAGATACCTTGAGCAACCTTGAAAAAGTATCTAATGCAACAGTTCCCCACATCTTTGTTTAAAAATGAAAAAAAAAAAAAAAAAAAAAAAATAACTCTTCGTTATTCCAGCGCCTTTTTTATGAAGAATCTTTTTAAACGTCGCGTTTTTCGCCTACAGACAAGCGACAGATTAGCTTGATTCGACTCCGATTACTTTTTTCTTCGCGTTTAATTTTATACGTTTTATTCATATACCGTGTTACTCATTTTATGTACAATCTCACCAGTCAATGACCCAAACTACAATACGGTATCAATACCAATATCAATAACTCCTACTAGAGCGCGTCGCTAATCGCGGCCGGTCTATTTATAGCTGTTCACCCTCCCGATAAATCGATCGACCCGCGAGTATAACCACACACCTGCACATCGCTGCTAGCTTTCGCTGTCTCTCTCCCCCCCCCCTCTCTCTGTCTCTCTCTCTCTCTTCCTTAACATTTGTGCGTCCGCTCTACGCTTGGAGAAACCGAATTTCTCTGAATCTAATGGTCCATATCGACCTTAAGTACCGACCAAGTCCACGCAGGCGTTCCTACCGTCACCTCAGCTTCCCCCTTTCGATTCCGATTCTCCGCCACGACCACCCTCTCCATTCTTTGGGTCAGCAGGATGAATGAGCCGAGCAAAGTGCACGCCGGGGATGTCACCAGCTTTCTACCCCTCCACCGTTTCTCTACCACCCCGTTACAGCCCCGCGGCGCAGACTACTCGCGTCGCCCCTCCCAGGGCCAAAAATAGCCAGATCCACTGACGTCATTGATCTGTCGTCCTCGTCGTCGAGGACGAAACTATGCCCGGAACCGGGCCGGGGTCGATGAGCGCCCGACGGCATCGCCGACCGGGCAAGTATTGACACGGCCACCGCGGCTGAGAATGTTACCGTTACATTTAATATCGTAACACGTGGTACGCAATTTCCGCGATCGCCCTCGATTTTAATGCGTCGCGTTAAAATAGATGAAAATTGCAATTTCGCGCGTAACAGCATAAAATCGTTTTCGGTCCGACGACGATTGCAAACGTGGCAAAATCTCGGCTTCAATATTCCGGAAGATCTCGGAATACTATAAAATGTCTTTATTGTAACTTTGAGGAAATTCTACTATTGAAAGTTTTTGCTGAGCTCGAAGACCGGCAAACGAATCCCAAAATTTATTTAGGGGTTGACCGCGCGCGCGTCTTTCCGATGAAAACCATTCTTTACGGCCAACGTCGATCTCAACGGCGACGTCGTCCGGGCCGGAGCGTTTCCGGCGTCGTCGCACGTCCCGCGGAAGAGCGAGATCGCGCGCCCCTTTTGTTTTATGAATGGCGATTCATCGCGCCGCCAAAGCCGATGCCAGTTGTCGGATTATTTCGAGTTTCTTCCGCAAAAATTTTGCACAAATTGTATATTTAACAATCCTAAACAATTTTCGACAATTAATGTGTATATGTTGTTTCGAGAATTATCGCCAAACTCTGTCGTCTGATTTTTTTTTCTCACGCGGCAACGAAACGCGTTGTACGGATGCGGCTCCATTGACCGCGAAACTTCCCGGCTGCGGGATGCCGGTGACGGTGCAAAAGTTAGTAAAATGGAAACTCGGTGACCAAAGTTCCGGTGCGATTAAAGGCTGCCGTAAACGTACCCGTCTGGGGTCCACTGTGGTCTGCGGATTGCACGGTTTGTTGAACGTGGGCACGTACGGCCGACGCCGATCGTATATTCGTGGATATCGCCAACAGCAGATGGATATCTGGAGTCTGGCAATTTTGTCTTTGTCAGATCGTACCGATTCAGCGAGATTAAACTGAACGCGACAGTAACTATAGATCTAACAATACCTCCATTGTGTTGCCTATTACATATGGTACCTGTACCTGAAATGTTACCTGTATAATTGCTGGCGACGCGCACTCGCGATCCCATTATTGGCGTTCGATATTCGGCGCAAACATTGTGTACAAGCTAATTAATTTCGAGACTTGCCTATTACAAGTTACAATATATACATTACCCCTCTCCCCAAAAAAGAAAGAGAAAAAAAGAAGCAGACGGACATAAAAACGTAAGAGGAGATCGCTTCTTTAAATACATGTACAATTGAATAGCGATTTTGAGTATCAGAGTTTTCTCTTGTGCGGGTTCTGTGAAAATTTATAAAAATTTTTTAAATAAACGATTCAACTGAAGCAGATCTTAAGAAGACGTTGTTTTTGTACTATAAAAATGTTACGCATTCAAAAAGTGATTCATTCATATATAAAGCAAGCATTCGTATGAAGCACAATTTTTTCTTTCTCGTATATAATGACAAATGTGTAAGATTTTTCTTCTTCTCCGCGTATATAAAACACAAATAAATTCAGTGCCAAGGAACAAGAGAAATGGAATAAGAACTAATTGGAAATCATTAAGCTACAACGGATTTGTTATATTAATGAAATTGTGTAATCTTCATTGAAATGGTGCGAAAAATACAAAGCATCGTATGTTTCTTCTCACAAAAGTCAGACCAACTTTGAATACGCATTATTTGTCATACCACATTGATTATCACCGATAGTGATATACGATGCCGACAAATAATGTGTCATCTTATACAAAGATGTAATTTGATGAAAAATCAAAACTACAACTTTAGCATCGTCGATATTTACTAAAACATAAGTAAACTATTATTAAATTTTATTTAAAGAGAATTCATTTATTTTATATCTTGTTTATTTATTTCATATCTTGTTCGCAATGGCCGGTATTTATAGTCCGTTCTTATATTTAAAATCATTTTAAGTGTGATCTTGGGTCGTATTCAGATCCCGTTCAACCAATAAAATAACGGCACATCATCTTAAGACCGTACTAAAAATGATTTTAGATACAGGATGTCTCGAATTTAAATGACAAAATCGTAAAGGATAACATCAAGTGTTTGCATATGTAAGGAAGCTTGAAGCAGAAAGTTTATTCGGTGCCATTCGACTCGAGAGAGCAAACTGACAATGAGAGATTGAATTTTTGCGATTTTCTCTAAAATGGAGCAAAAACGAGGATTTTTTTTCTTAGTTTTTCGGTCCCCTATACGTTCCTAAAGTTTCGCCATTTAAATTGGGGATATTCGGTGTAAGAACGGACTATATGATAAATACCGGCTAAAATCAGTATATATTTTAAGAGTTTTTAAAAGAAGTAATTTATTGCCGTCTGTCCACTTTTGTAAAAGAGTAGAAGAATTTTTTTATTTTTTATAACTTACTTAAGCTTAAAATATTACAAATCAGTTTTTGTTACTTTTGTACTTTCCATGTAAGAAAAAATAAGCTGCGCAAATTCGGAATTGTTAAAAAAAAGTTGCGAGAACAGAGAAAGGAGAGCCTCGAGAGATCTAAATAAAAATTTAAAAAACTTGGACATTTCAAACAAGTTATCGGTTGGCTTAATACAAACGAATATCAAAAGTAAAAAAGATAAAAACGAATATATATATTCTAATTAATACATATTCTATTTAGTATTGGTAGTATTTAGTATTATATTTGATTGATGTTTACTTGAGAAATATAATGTGTAAATTATTTGATTGTAATGCTGATTATAATTGGATGAAAAATCGCCTTATACAAACGATTCGAGATTAGAGAAGGAAAATTTTCAAACACGCGTGAAGAAGCCGAAAGAGAGGATACGGATATTTCCGAAGGAAGGAAACGCTGATAAAATTCACTCTGCTCAGGTCTCGATAAGAATATGAATTGAAAATTCAGATCTATTCCAGTCGCGCTGAAAGAAGCGAATTAAGCTACAACGCGACTCGATCGTACGTACGACCGATTAGATTATTTCATGGAGGCACGTGACTCTCTCTCTCTCTCTCTCTCTCTCTCTCTCTCTCTCTCTCTCTCTCTCTCTTTCTCTCTTTTTCTTTTGCTGGAAAAGGATCTAGCGCGTGAATTCTTGTTCGTCTTGCGAGAAATTCTCGTGAAGAGGGATTTATAGAGCTCTTTCGATAACACGCCAGGTACGATAGTTAACGCGAGCTCGCGAAATGTCTATTAAGGTTATAGGATTGAGCGAATAGGATCAAGATGTAATAGTACACGATACAAGGATTTACAAGGTAAATTACGAGGTATCATTTTTCATCCTTTCGACGTCTGCATTTCGAAAAATTATCGAAAGAAATATTAGCCTTGATACTTTGCAATATAGAGAAACATCTCAAGAAAGTGATCAAATTTGTTTTTATATTAAAAGTTAGTTTTATTTACATTTAAACAGATCAATTTCGTGATAAATCTATTTAAATATAATCGCGAATAAAATTATGGCAATAAATTAAATAAACATTTTGCACGTCACTACTTTAGCGTAGTCTCTTTCCGATTAACATTTTTAAATAAACAGATAGTTGCCGGAGGATTAGCATGTTACGCCGGAATGGTGGTGGCGTAAAGGAACAGTAATTAAGGGTTTCCGGAGCAATCGCATCTAGTACGTTGGCAATCGCTATCGGCAATTGCCAGGGGAAGCAAAGAGACTAATCTTCGCTAATCCCAATGCGGCTCGGTATACCTTGATGCCAATTGCTTTTAATGCCTAATTACATATGCGTGTGCCATCGGTCCAGCAAGATTAGATTTCGTTTAGGCAAATCGCGCTATTCCGCTCTGGTCTCTACCGGCGTTGATCCTCTAATCTATACGTTATAATCCTTATCAGTGTACTCGCATCCAATCGACGATACCAAAAATTCATGGTGATCGATTCATTACGCATAATTCGGCGAGTACCCGCGTTCTAACGTTGTGTCTGACTATACTCGGCCCTAAACTACCGAGCAATGGAAGCAAATAGACAAATGCTGATTTCTATAGAAGAAGAATATTTTTCTCAACTTTTTAAGGAGGAACTGAACGGATGAGCTACGTGAAAAGATTTAATAAATCTATATATTTCGAGATTCATGAATTTGATATTGCGCGCGCACCTAAATTTTTATATTTTTCGTCTTTTAAAATATAAAATTAATAATTAATTTATGAGTTAAAGTGAGAATTTGTCCTGTAGAATAAAAAATTTTATTTTCATAAATTTTTGTATACGATCGGTATAAAATCTTCGTCATACGATGACTGTAAAAAAGTTCGATATGAGATAATATTTACGACATTGAAATTAAATTATACTCTATAGGAAGTAGAGTGAAATTATATATTTTCGTAAATTTTGTTTATTTATTTTAATAAATGAAAAATTACTTTTAAATTGATTAAGAGAAATTCATAAATTCGGAGCAATATGGATCCTTTGTTATGTAACGCGAGACTCGCGAGAGGGAATTGATATTTGTTTCATTAGACGCGTGGTATGACATAGAGTTAAAAGCGACCTGACATTATATGGTATAGTTGGCTTGCCTCATGACAAACGAATTATGATCAGTTTATTAGTTTGGTCATGATTAATCGATAGTTGCGTAAATTGTCATTTAGATAACCGAACGATTAAATAACGATTGTCCTAATTATTTGCATTCATTTGTCGAAATTCTCCTATTACTTTATGTGCGAACGATCGCGCAATGAGCGTGAAGGGAAAATTTTAAAAAAGAGGTGAAATGTTTTTTAAAAAAGTTATTACGAATTAAGTTTCTAGAGTCAAGTTTGAACTTTCAACACATGTAATTATACTACTGATATTTTTCTGTAAAATATATTTTTCAATATATCGCGATGATATTATGAATTAATGACTCTTGTCTTGACAGCGAAACTTGTAAAATTGAGATTATCTAGTCGCAATCTATTCGCCGTTCGGCGAATAAAATTTCTTGGATTTTTACGACGATCATCGATCGGGCTCGCGTATCAGCGATGAAAAAATTTGAGATTACTTTTCACGTAACCAATATGGAGACGCTTCTCGCGCACGTATACGCGGAGAAACAGGTGATAGCAAACGACGCGCAATTCGTGGTACAAACCATATCTTATCGATGCAATTTCGAGTTCTCCCTCGCTGCGTGTTGTACCTTTTTTCTCTCATTTTCGTCCGTATTTACCTTGACTCGTAGCTTTGAACATTACATTTCACGAGAATCGCGAAGATCGAGAAAGCGCGGCAAGTGAATAGAGTACCGCTGGATCCAATATCTCCTCCTTCTCGTTTTCTTTCGGCTTTCCCTCTGCGCATCGTTACCACCCATAGTAAAATGTTGCTGTTACAGAATGTCAAGAACGCGTGCGGATAAAATGATTCGGTGCGAGTCGAGCGTTTCGCGCGGCGCTAAATCAACCCGCGTCAACCCCCCCAATTCGTCCGTATTCATAAATAAAGCCGCCGCGTATCGCGCCGTTCGCGCTGGATATACCCGACTGCAACGAAGGGGAGAGGGTGGAATCAAAAGCCGTTTCCAAGCGAAATGCCGGAGTTACGACATTGGGGGGGCGGCTGTATCAATTCCATTTGCGACGCGGAAACGCGGAGAGATTCAGTTCCTGTTCAATCCGTCGCGTTAAAAATCACTTTTGGTCTGCTACTGCTGCTACTGCTACCGCTACGAGAGGATAAGCTTTGTTGCGATTGACAAAACAAATTATTAGTGAAACTAGTGGTCTTTAAATATTTACAAGGGTTTTGTAGCGGAAATGGATAAAAGCACGAGTCGGAAAATTAGCAAAGCTCGCGCTAGAGATACTACAGACCTCTCTCCTACAGAATCGTCAAAAGACACGCAGCGAGTCCCACTGTATTGTTCAACAAGACCGTTTCACGATGAACGCGTATGTCGCCGCCTTCTCGACACGAATAATCACGATGCAAATGAGAAGGGTAATGTTCTCGCGACAAAGGGGAGGAGGGGGCGAAAGGAGAAGGTAATTTAAATACTAATTTCCATGATAGAACACACGTTTCAATGTTACCGGATTAATAAAGGAGGCTCTACCCCTCATTGCTCGAATTACCGAAAGTTCCGACGAAACTTGAAATTGCGCAACCCGGGAGATTCGAATAAATAGAAATTGCCGGTTTAGATTAAGCGTCGTATAATGCAGCGATGCCAAGAACGATGACGAAGGTATTACCTGTGTATATGCATATATGACTAGACGGGAAAGGAAAGGAATTAAGTTTGCACAAAGGAGTAAAGCCCGCTTAATCCCGCTCAATGGATCCGAGAGATTATTCCTTAACGAAGAAATGCCGTGCATTCCTCTCGCCGCGGAAAAACTTTCCGCGCTCCTCTTCCGACGAAAATCATTTCGAAGTCAGAGACTTGCGAAACGCGTCTCTTTTATTCAAAAAATACGCGCGCGTTATTTTTCGAGAGAATCCGTGGCGATTGTTTCGAAAAACTCAGTTTATTGAGTAGGAAAAATATATAATATTCACGGACTTTTTTTTTCTTTTTTTTTCTTTCTTTTTCTTTTTTTTTTTTGCGAGATAACAGCGAGGAAAAAGCGGAAATTCGAGCCGCGAAAGAATGATGTGAAGCGCACCGATGTAAATCTATCAAGCTGCAAAATATCGCATTTCTTACGCTAACAATGAGAAAGTCTAGCTAATAGGGTAATTCGCGTTCGCGCGACGCGCGCTCGTTCAGAATTCCGGATAATTAACGAGGCCGCGTTTCGCCATTAATCGGCCCCGGGAGACTTTCGCGAAAATTAATCCGCCCCGGGGCGCAATATGCCCGTCAACGTACGGCGGAATTTCAAAAGCAAAAGCGATTCGCAATCGCTCGCAGCGAACCTTTTCCGACAACATAATTGCTCCCGTTTTCAATATTTAGCCTAGTACACACCTAATTAAGCTGCGAACGTGTAATCTGCCGGATGTATTCTTTTTCTTTTATTTTTATTCAGTCATACGAGCGAATTTTGACGAAATTCATATAACGCTAAATATTCTTGGACAAGCAGGGATCGGCACGATATTCGACGGCGACGCGATAAAATCAGAAACGATGGGATTCAGAAATAATATCGTGGCGAGATACGCGGATTAAATGGAATTTACCTTTTACAGGAGCAACTAAATTCATTTTGCAAAAATAGAAATAACCGTATATAGTCGTATATTTCTTCATTGTTTGCGATGATTTATGGGAATAGCGCGAACGGTCTGCACGGTGTCTTTACCTTTATTACGTGCGAACCATTTGCGGACGCCGTTCATTAGAGGGAGTGCCTTGATCGAGTGGACCGAAAGGAAAGTAATGACATTCCGGTAGAGGCTATCGGTAACATGGGACAAGGTCGTTAAAATCGCGTCTCGAGGCTCCATCGATCTTCCGGATCCTCATGTCGGACTGTCAGTTTCAAGTTGGACAGACAAGGTCGGCGTGTCGCTTAGGGATTAGAGTCAGAACTGACGAGAGGAGAAAAGGACGAAAAAGAATAAATTTTCTCAAAGAAAATTTGCGACTTTCTATCGAAAAAGAGAACTAGAGACTTTTACTATTTAATATTTCAGCATCTTTATAAATCTTGATAAATTGATATCTGATTTTTCTACAAAAGTTTGATCATTTCGTTGCGACATGATGGAGCGCCGCGCGAAAGTTTTGTAATATTTACAAACAGAATGCACTTAAATTTCTTTTGAAAAGGTATGATTATTATCAACGTACAATGGCTATTTGTCGTTCCGCTAGAATTAAGTCTCTCTTTGGCGCGGAAATAAAGGTGACTTAGCTTGCGTTCTTTCAATAAAGCTGCAAACGAGCCAGAAATTATCACGACGCTTTGATCTCATACCGACGTACGAATACTCTCCATTACCCTTTAAGACATTTGAAAGTTCTATCATTAAGCATGCAGCGAAAGACTTTTATGTTCGTTTCCGCGTTGATCTCAATGTGTGTCATTTTGACGCAACGTTCTTTCATTTCCTTAAAATGGCGAAGAAAAAGAGTGAACGTAAATTATAAAATAAAACTATAGATTTAAAACGTTAAATATTTCTCTTTATATATAATGTTTATTGTCAATAATGTTTATTATCAATCAACTTTCTGGAGAAATGAATACTGTAGAATAGGATATAATTATTACAATGATAATTAATAATATATATTAAGAGTAAGTAATTAATAACCGACGCGTATACAATATAAAATATATTCGTATTAATAATTTGTAACGTATTTTCACGCACAAATCCACAGAATGATACATAAATACAGATACATACAATATTGAATACACAAATGAAATGAATACGAATACGAAATGAAATATGAATACAATAATAATTATACGAAAAAATGTAACGGTAAGAAATAAACTCTCAGCGACTCAGAATTTAAAATATACGAATGTAAAATGTCAATGTCGAAAATATTATCTCTCGATGCGGTTGCGCGAAAACGTTCCAAAGAGGTCATCGGATGTTACTTTATATCCCCACCGAGGGACACTATCCTCGCAAATCCCGATGCCCAGACACGGTTCGACGAACCCGTTTGAAAAATAATCGAAGAGGGAATATCGGCTGGATCGCAGCCAAGGTGTCTTCTCGCTTCTTCGATCGCTCCATCGGCCGAATCGGGCCGCTGTATATATTATCAATATCGGTCTGTGTGCCTGTCCTCGTTCCGGATTCTGCCATCTCGGGATCGAATCCCGGCGTCGAGACGCGAGCCGCGCGAGAGAAGCGGGAATAAGTTAAATTGCACCATCCCGAGAAGCGTTCGAAGCGGGCACGGGCCGTCGCGTCGGTCATGGGCTGGAAGCCCATTTCCGATAGAAACCATCCCCCTTCCTTGTCAGTCAAGCGCGAGCGAAACCAGTCAACCAGGCGTCCCCGTTATATCCATTTTCGGCCAATTCCGGATCGCGCCCGTCCGTATCCGTTGACGGGGATTCCACCTGAATCACAGCCAAAACCGGGAGATATCTGGGATTGATTATCTCGCAGGTATATCGGGGATAGATCGGCGATCCCGGAATGGCAACTTCCCGAAACGACGACTATCCCGTTGTACGGAAAAAATTAGATCGCCGCAGTGAAATCCGCACTGCGGATCCTCGGACCGCGTTGTGCATTAATATTTGAGCAGTTGAAACGAAAAAGTTCACAAGCTTGATACATTCTCTCGCGGGGGAAGCAAGAAATATATTTTATAAAATTTAAGTTACACTCGATCAAACTCGATTGAAAGTTTCGTAGAAATTATTTATATATGATCTGATATATATACAGAGGGAGGTATTTTATAATGGAGTTTATCTTCGGTATTTAAAATTTGAAGAGGATTATACAGTATGGAAATAACAATTTTTTAATTAAAAGTCTTTGATCTCAACAAACTCTTTATACGACGAAATAACTTTATCTTAACTGACGTAAACCATAAAATATGATCCATACGAAAAGACAAACGTACGATTGCAAATATATTCGTGAACGCAATCGTTAAACGTAATCTGACAACGAAACCTTCATTCCTCCTTATTAGTTGCATTGCTCTTTGCTTGCTTGATTGAATATCGATGATTGAATATTTAACGCGGATAGACATTGACATTCGGACACGGTTTGACATTTCGTTTCTTGATATGCATTCTTTCTTCTCTATAATCCATATTTGTAGATTCTCGAAACGTAGTGGGCTGATACAAGCGACGCAGAGTTTAATAATAATATTTAACTAATATTAAACTAAATTTTACATTTTACATCATACTTAGAGAACCATATTATATCATCTAACTTTGTTGACATCATTTACATAATCCGAACATAATTATATTCTGTACAAGTTCTGCTTTTGTTTTATGTATTTTGGAATATCTGTATTACAATTAAAACACTGAATCTTCAGACGCAAAAACGAATTTCTTTCCATAGTAAAGTTGCCAAAATATTTTCTCTCAATTGCTGCTTGCCATGAAAAAGTTTTGATGAAACTGTCTACATTCTGCAGTTTTTCCAAATGGAAATACATCATGCAAAATTATATTTCATCACCCATTCGGTATGACGGATGGATACGTCTCAGTCATCTCTTTCGAAATCCTTTATAAATTTTTTTATTTTACATACATTTGTGCCAACACGTGCAGAAAAAAAAAGGCATTGATTAAAATGTCACCTGAAAATCATTCGTAAATAAAATTATTATATAGATCTTTAAATCGTCTTGTATTTTGCATAGAATTAAACGTTAATTAATTAATTATTTGTTAATTATCAATTTACAAATCGAAAATTATTTGTTGTAACATTATCCGTTATCACGGTTTCCATCTTTTCAAAATTTTAAACAATATTATCTTTCGCCATTATTTATTACATTTAGCAATATCGATTCCAACGATTTTTATCCACTTCTTTGAATGACTTGTTCGCATGAATATGTAGTATCGATATGTGTCCTCGTAAAATTGTAACGGTATCTTATAGTTTTCCGTTTCACTGCGTCTCTATTGATCTGCAACCCGTACAGCGAATTGCATGGCGGATACGCCACAATGTCGCTACATTAACAAATTGCATCAATGGTCTTCTCATCGGAAAGATGGGAAAGGATGGAAAATCTCTCGCGCGAGAGATTTTCCTTTTATCTCAGTTCGTTTTAATAGACTGATGGTAACTGTGTCCTTTGCTGCGATAAAAAATTGCTCGTGTAAATACTCTAATCGGCATAATTAATTCGATGAAATAAAAAAAGTGAGAAATATTTTCAAACGAAGCAGAAAAAAATATTGTTGCCGAATTACAATTTAACTATGGAAAACTTAATTATTTTCCCTTGTCACAAAGACTTTCTTTGCATTCGTAATTTATTTATTTATCGTACATGCAGCTTGCAAAGCCACGCGATCGTCGATATTCGATTGTATGAACTTTAATTAGCAAAAACGATCGCAAATATTAATGCTCGTCGAACATTTCAGCGATATAATGGCATACTATCACGTTCGCGAATTGGAAAATGGGATGATTTCGTATGAGGCTTTGGATATTCAAATGATAATTGATTGAAATCGGAAACGTTTATATACGATATCATATACGCGTGATTAGCTTGTGGGGAATTAAGCTTTAATGCTAACGATCGTGCGTCAGATATTACGTAACTTATATAAGCACCTTTTAAAGATTAAAAAAAGCATAAACTATATAAAAAAATCCGATTAAAACTCTCACAGATATACATAATCGAGTTATCACTCGAGACGATAAATTGTAACAGAAGCAATTGTATCTCGGTTGCAGCGAAGCTGGATGGCGTGAAGACGTACATGAGGATGAGGAGGGTACCGAATCATTTGCAGGTGAAAGTTATCAAATGGTTTGATTATCTATGGCTGACGCAGAAGTGCTCCGACGAGGAGAAAGCAGTGAGTTGTCTTCCAGGTAAGTTTTAATTAATAAAATATTTAATATTCTTAAATAACCAATAAAAAAAAAATAAAGCGTTTAATTTTTTAAAGAAAAATAAATAGAAAAATATAAAAGATACGAATTGAGAAAATTAAAAAGATATATATCTAGAGCGAATTATTTCATTATCTGGCACATTTCACAGAAAACGTACGCATATAAATTTATAATATAAGAAATTTACGCAAGATAAATAAGTAGTTTTAAGGCAAAAAATATAATTCTTTCATTAATATTTTTATATGAATCATCTTGTCTTTAATTTCTAATTATCTTTATTAATGTGCGATATAGAGCACAGATGATGGCGCAAATTTATTTCCATAAACGTGAGATATATGAAAGTCTGACCCGCGGCGCAAGATTATATAACTTTATTATATAAATCTACAGATATTTATATATATCTACAGTTTATATTATATCAAATCTATGAACACACACACACACACGCACAAAAGTGGCCGCAGATTAAGTTTTGCGCTATTTTATATAAGGATATAACTCAACGAATCTATAATTAATGCAACCTCTCCTGCATTGCAAATTCTCCGGAAATCTTTGCATTTTTAACTGCAATTTATTAGTTAAATAACGGGGATTCCAAGTTACGCGAGGCGAATGTTTACGGGCAACAGTAAAATGATATTGCCGTCTTTCGACGGTGTTGGCATATATAATTTCACGGGAAACATTTGATCTCGCAACTGCTAGCACAGGATCTGCAAACTAAAATGCGAACAAACCGACGCGTAAGCAGGTTACCATATACGGTTGCCAACATCGGTCGCCCTTTAATGCAACCGCGCGAGTGCAAACAGCAAATTTTCACCAAGTTGTTTCGTAACCAGACACAAATAAATATGCACGTGCTGAAAGTTTGCAGATTATTGTAAAATTCATATTAATTCTTCACCTTGCATTAAATTTTCCTTTTGGCAATTTAATGAAAAACTTGCGTGACTCTAATTTGCATAATAAATACGTGAATCCATTACCTTGTACGCGTTGAATTACATTGTACACTATTACTATTTTTATAAAAGATAAATTTATTTATTACTCGATACAATCGTATTTTTACTGACGGTAGACTAATATGCGTGTGACTATTTTTATTTACGCGTACACACAATGTTTATTCTTCGTAAACTTTATGAACTGTTTTTTTATTGCCTGCGTAAAACTCAGATACATTTCCAAGCCGACTGTGTTATAACTTGCCGATTATTGGAGAGAAACAATACAAATTATTGCTAGACATTTACTGCGAAAATGCTAATAAAGCGTAATAATTTTATCGCTCGCGATGCATTATAAGACAGACTGTATGCAACATAAAATATGCGCGGTGTGTACAGAAGCGATTAAACTAGAAGAAATACGGGAAGGGACTTACACGCTGCACATATACCATATATAGGAGGACTTATGCTGAAATTTATTACACCAGATATACAGTGCTTAATGCAAAGTCAAATTCCCGCTAAGAGGAAAATTGTCAGTTTTCTTTCCTAAGCTTTTTCTCTCTTTCTCTCTTTCGTGAGCTTTCGAAAATAATTAATTTTTGAGGAAATATCGATTAATTTTTCATCATGCCCGTAATAAGCATTTTTGTCGTATTAGCACGAGCAATAAGATTTTCAATCTTCATTTTCATTATAATTACTCTGCTTACGATGGAAAAAGAATATCACCATAATAAAGTAAACGGATGGATATTAAAAATTTTTATGAATCCTTTTATTTTAACAAGAGAAAAATATGTTTTATCCTATTGTTTCGCCCAACGATTTATCACAGCGATTATCATATACAAGAAAAATGCCACTTTTCAACTCACATTTATCACTTTATTTAATGACGAAGAATTGATATTCAGGGAGATAATTAACATAACATAGTTTGGAACGCAGAATGTTGAAAGGGGAATGAATTGTTGAAATCGTTTCTACGGCGAGTGCGAGAAACGAGCGCCAGGACAACATTCTGGAAACCATTTCGTTTCGTCGTACGACGTATCTCGCGACCGCAATAAAAACCTGCTATAAGATGCGAATTGTAAAGTCTCCAAGCGTAATACACGTAATACACATAACGGACTGTTGAAAATTCAATATTAGTGATGAGAATGAAAAATTGTAGGCTATTATTAGGCGCGAAGATTCTCGCGCGTATACGTCGTTTGAGATGCGGCTGAAAAACGCGACCGCGATAACGATTCAACAATAACATCGGAAACTAATAATCGAACATTTCTGCATAACATCGACATTTCTTAACGAGCAAATGTGACATTTTTATATTTTCTCGTATTAAAAATTACTTGCTAATTTCAAATTACGTTCCTTTTTTTTTTATAAACTTTTCAAATTCTCTCAATGCAAAGTAAGTAAAGGATATTAAATTTCTATTTCTAACAATAATTGTCCTACTAGTAATTATCGAAGCAGCCTATAGCACACATGACAAAACAGGCGATACGTATATTTTTACGCGACGATAATAATCGGATTACGATCGACGCAGAGACGAACAATTAGGCTATATTACGCGTTAATAACGGAACGTTATCGATCGCCCTAATATTACAAAATTACACGGGCAAAAAATGCCACGTGCTCCGATACTTACACTTCGTTGCGCTTGCGGAATCACAATTAACGCTGATTCCGTATTACAGCAATAACACTAAAAATAGCATATTATGCGCTTGTACAGTCGACGTGCTTCTACTAGGTTAATTGCCAATTGCTGGGGCACATATGTTGTTGCTAATTATATCAACAACAATAGTAACAATACTAAACTTTACTTGTGTTAATCAAAGATACATACGGTAAATAACGCTTTATAATTTGACAATGAATATAAATCTTATTTTACGCTGTCGTTAGCCCTCATAGATATTAGCCTCAGAGAGTGTATAATGATTAATAACTCGATACTTCCTATTATAATAGGAAGTTAATCAGGCATATTTATTTATTAATAGTATTTTCAATTGAAAACATATTTGTACCGTAACACAAGATTGTAATGACAAGAGTCAAATTGGTTTTGTCGACATTGATATCGTTTAAAATAATCAAATCGCAAAGGGAGAAATAATTTTCTGATACATAATTTACAGTAATAAATATTTTTCGCGAAATATACATATATCCCAAAAAGAACATGTGAATGTGTTAAAATCAGAGAAGTGATCTGATTTTATAAAGAAAATTAGTCTAGTTTCTAAAAATGATTATAAATATCTTATCTAATTAAAAATAATAATTATAATTATATAATTAATGTATATATACTGTATATACATCACGATATTTAAATATAGATTTACATAGTCAATGTTTATAACAGAATTTTCTTTAGTCCTTTCTTCAATAATTTCGATCTGATGATAATTATTGTATACGCACAAATCCCGTAATAAAGTATCCCGTAAAAAGTTAATATCAGCGAAATTATTGACGTATACATTTAAATCGATGTAATTTCCAAATATCCGAGATAAAACCTTGACGAATGTATATCTTCATATCTCACATCAGCACTGTAAACGATTTACGACGATTCGACACCTTTACTATCTATTATACCCAGTGAAAAATATTTCCTTTTTCTATAACGAGTGTATGAGATTGTAAAATGTATAGCTTTTCTAATTGTAACAAGTTTTTTTTTTTTGGATTCTCGTATCTTTGCAGACGATAAATTCAACAGAAGTGTCTCCGGTTAATGAGACGCTGCCTTTAAAAGAAGCGCATACACTTTTGTTCGCAGAACAGTTTTACGCTCCTCTTAAAAACTTTATCGTGTAATTTTTAAATCCTATTAAATTAATTACAAATAAATCCAATATTTTTGACTCGGAAATTTAAGTTTTTAACATTCTTTTCTCGTACCGCGTATTAATTTTCATTCTTTTCGCGCATTGCAGATAAACTGAAGGCAGAAATCGCGATAAACGTGCATCTGGATACGCTGAGGAGGGTCGAAATCTTCCAGAACACGGAGGCTGGTTTCCTATGCGAACTGGTGCTGCGATTACGGCCCGTTCTCTTCTCACCCGGCGACTACATCTGCCGCAAAGGTAAGATCTCGAGTCATAGTTCTTTCAAGAGGCTCTACTTCCTCTCGAAAGAGGAGAGTACTTGGATGGTGGGTCGAATGTTTTATGCAAACTCTCCTTATACTCCACTTTAGCGAGGAAGAGAATTAGTAACTTAGAATTTAGATTAAAAAAAATGCGGCTCGGTTAAAGCAACGCGTCGCCCTCGCCCATTCCCCTTTACGGTCCCTTGAGGGTACCTAATCCTAGACATTCTGGTCTTCTTCCTCCTCGCGCGCTCCATCTCTCCCTGTGAATTCAATGTGTTCTGTTTATGGAACATAGTGTTGGACACACGCCAAACTATGTACTGAGTATGAAAAATGATTCTTCCTACCCTCTCATTCTCTCTCCCCCTCTCTCTGTTCTATGCCATTCTCATTACTAATAGTGTAACCGAAAGCCCATCAAAGGTGAATATTTTTATTCTATAGCCAAAAAATAAATTAACTGTCACCACTCGGTATCAATACGGAGGAAAAAGAAACACGAGTTTGCGTAGCTATTTTAATATAATAATTGTCGTACAGATAATCAACTCGTAAATCCTGTCGATCGATCACTATCATGTTCAATATTCTTTCAATCGAAATTCTATTCCTTTTAAATACAATAGGATTGAATATACTGCTACAAAATCGCGTGTTTCTATCAAATTATGTTTCTGTTAGTCATAATTATCAAAATGATTCTTCTTTACTTAATTTAAATCTTCTAATGTTGCGAAATGTGGAAAAAAAAAAAAAAATTCATTTATTTTTTTTTTACTTTCCGTCTTGTGAAACAATTCGATTATTCAAACGATATTTATGTACTCAGAAGACATAATTATTTTTTTGATACCACAAGCAGTCGCTCGAATAATTTCAGTTTGCCAATGATGCGAATAACGTGAACCAAATCATTACTCTTGTCTCACATTTACTTTCATCTTCTCGCAACGGATTTTTTTTTTATCGCTAGCAAAATGATCGCTGCATGTATTCGCAAATGCAACGGTTATTCTTTCCAATGAGCAATATCTTTTCTCATTGATGGGTAACTTCATTTCTCGCGTATCTTCGTCGTATCGTGTCGCGCGATTATGGTCGGAATTATGACGTGCCGTTACTACTTGCCTGACAATCAACTGTTCCTGTCTCTCTGTCTCTGTATCGCGAGCGTTGATATTTTTATTAAAGTCGCTTTCTCTCTCTCTCTCTCTCCAATGGTTGGTTAATTTTTACATTTTATTATACTAGTTTACAAATTTTACACTTTTTTTAGTACCAGAAATGGAAATAACTTTTTTTAACATAATTTGGGGCGTTAAATCCAAATCCGCAAAGCAAAATGGCCTATCAAGTCAGATTTTCGATAAAAACGATTGAAATCTACTAGAAACGCGTTTTTCCCCTTTTTTTTTTATGCAGATTCGTGCTCAACGTTTGAGACAATGTTAAAATGCTCTGACACCTTGTAAACTAGTGTTATTTTTCTCTTTTAATCTTGAAAAGAAACAAGAAAACAATGGCTGGATTATATGCGCATTGTAAAGTCTTAATAAGCTCTTATACCATTATTCCATTTTTTTTCTTCTTGTTCCTGCACCGAGATATGTCACGGTTAATAATGGCGGCAGTCGCATTAGTGGAATAATACGAGTACTATTATTATATACAATAATATACAGATAGAGCAGCTCTCGTCGCATACTTCGAAATACATCGACGGTTCGACGAATTCCGCATCCTAACGAAGCAATGATTATTTTTATAAATTCATAAAAAATATTACGTGAATAAAAAAATTGGATTTCATGTTGTAAGAGCATTTGCGAAACTTCCTTTTTTTAAATAGAGAAAATATGTGGTGTTGCTTATCAACTTCATTACCAAGAGTTTCAAGAATATTGAAATACGCGCAAGTGTCTTGATTAAATTGGACAAAGAGGAGTAAGAAGCGGTCGAAGGATTAATTAATGTTTTAATGGGATGTGACTTTTGCGTGATTGCAGGTGAGGTGGGAAAGGAGATGTACATAGTGAATAGGGGCCGACTGCAGGTGGTGGCCGACAACGGGAAGACGGTGCTCGCCACCCTTAAGGCGGGTTCCTACTTCGGGGAGATCAGCATTCTCAATATGGGGACCGCAGGTAAAGAGTGCGGTAAATATTCCAAACGGACCAGGGGCCCGTGAGCTGTCCCCCTTCGTTTTTCACGATCACGTTTTCACGTTTCACGTTCTTACCACTCTGTGAGAGGGCAAGCCGTCGAGCCGGTATGAGCCGATCTAAAAACGATCTCTCTAGCAATTTTTCACTATCTCTCTTTTTCTCGCAGACTCGTCCCACTTGTCGATCTTCACCTTTTAATCGCGATTGACGTTCATGCAACGACAGCCGCACGGTATAAATCTCGCAAAAAAAAATCGTGAAAAAAATATATATATATATTTATCAGCAGTTGATTAGTAATTGAAAGAAAATTGATTGAAGGAATACTTGAACTAGATTTCTTTGACAAGCTATATGTCAATATATTTTGCGCATGTACCTCATTATTGTTCGCTTATAATTGAGAACGATGTTTTATTTCTTGTTATCTACAGGAATCTCGATATAACATGATTACCTCTGGTTTTTGTCATAATTATTAATTAGTTTTCAACAGAAAATACGCGGAATAAATGTTGTATCATTAAGAACTTACACCGGGAAATCGGTGTCTTTTCGAAATCAAACGTGTAATCTCTGAAACCTAAGTTCAGATTTACATATAGATAAATTATCAAAAAATTAACTGAGTTTTATTTGTATTTGTACGAGCATAATAATATCTTCTCGTACTATCGGAAATAGGAGCTTTCATTTAATTGTGATTGACATTACATTACCTATATGCCGCGAACGATTTTGCTGCTCGTACGCGATACTTTTCCATTATCGTTGGATCTGTCACAGAATATATAGGGTCCCAAATTTACCGCAAATTTAGTGTGAAATTTAGTTATTCGAGTTAGGTTTTACACTTTTCACATGCATTATTCAAGCGTGAAATGGGAATCGAATAATCGCTTTTTAAATATGAAAAAAGAAAACGGAATTGTTTATTTTTCTAATAGAAATACAGTAAATAAATTCAAAGAAATATCAAGACAAACGAGTTTCGGTCCATTAAGCGTTTTGCCATTGATATGCACAGTAGTTTTATATTGAATGACCGGAGAACAATCAGGATCGACTATTCAAGTCCAAATAGTTATTGTTCGCATTCGCTACACGCACAAACAAGAGAGAATCAATGGAGAAAAATATTCTTCTTCCGCTTATATTCCCTAGTGTAATTTAATGGACGTGATAAAAAAAACTGGCTCCCAAAGCACCATCCCAATCACTTGTGCATCTTCCGAGAGTTTGTCCTCGATGAGAGTGGAAAGAGGATTGGCAATGCAAAGTATAGCTCCAATTTCTCTGCATCGACAATCCTATTGCTTCTGTCTATCAGGATGAAGTCGTCGGCACGTGCGCGACGTCGCGCAGGATCGATAGCAGTCACATTATTGTTTTCGAGGATCGATTCACTCTTTTTCTTTTTCTCTCTTTGCCTCGTTCTCGAATGACTCCTGAAATAAAAAAAATAAACGCCCAACGTGTATAAAAAAATCGCCTCAGAAACGGCACGAACTTTATATTCTTCTATCAAAACTCCTTCCAGAAAACTCTTTTTTCGAGCGAACGTTGCCTCCGTCGTAAAGAAACTTCGGATTAATAAGAATCGTACTTTAATCCCATCTGAATGATCTTAATCCACTTTAAATTGAATTTTCTTTTCGTATATTTTCAGAGAGCGCGCGATGTTATTAAATTTAAAAAAAAAAAAAAAATTGATTCTTTATAATACTCCGTCTTTTTTTTCTTTTTTTTAAATAGTTGATAAAGAATTTTCCAGATTAATGCCAGCGGCTACCCTAGCTTATTTTCTCGGCAAACACAAGCTTGATTACTCGTTTATATTGTATCCGTGCAAAAACGAGGCAATATTAGCGGAAGCATAAAAAGTTTTTCATATACACTGTTACTTGTAGATAACAAGGTATCTATCGTTCCGAGATATTTCCGTGAATTCCGCAGGCGAATTCAGCCACACTAACATATCAATCGCATTTGAATTTCGCTCATGCTTGCATCAAGCCAAAGTTTTTACAACGCTCTGCTTATCCAGTAAACAGTAACGTTAATTGAATTACGCAAACAAAGTAACGGCGGAGTAGGTCGTTGCGAGACCGTCGGCGCATTTCGAATAAGGCCCGTGACACGTATTGCCCTTTAGTCTCCACCCTTTCAATCTTTCTCACGGCTATTGTACTTCATTTTATTTTTTTTTTACGAGATCGACCGGAACGACCAATCGAATTGTCACGCACGTTGTAAAATATCAAATTGCGTTTTTTTTACGACATTACGATCGGCCCGAGTTTTTGACCCACGTTTACATAAAAAAAAAAAAAGGAGACTAAAAAAATAAAAGATTGTACAATCGTTCGATAACGCATCGGAGTTATTTGTTAACAATTTTTTTTTTTTTTTTTTTTATTCGAGAATACGTATAAATGCGTATCGATCGAACGGAACGGCAGACGGGGAATTAGTTTCTCGCCAGGCGTACCGGTCGATAAAATTTTGATGAAAAATATATTTTTTTAGCCATTCGTGTGCGCGCGCGCTCACACGCACATACACACATAATTTCTCTACTTTGCTTTCGTAGTTCTATTGTTAGAAATGGCTTAGAGCTCTCTGGATCAATTCAGATTTTAGTCGCGTCCTTGTCAGCCTCGTGTCTTTAATTCTCACAATTGGTGCTGCTACGTCACGCTGGAATTGTCACATGTTTTATTATACCATTTGCATATTTATTAATTGTTACGTATCTATAATAATTGAAGAATGGCATTTGTAAAAAAAAAAAAAGCTTTAGCGCCAAAGTATTTTTTGCATTATTTATGGCTAATATTATTGATTATTCTTAGCTCTAATTTAAATGAGTTTTGATCCATGAAATTTATTTGTGCGCGCTCGACCATCGTTTTTACAAATGCTTTCTACGAGCATTTTCATTTTCATGCGATATTATCATATTATTATTCATTGCACTGTTCACGTATCTTTCTCACAGTTTGTCACCATCATTCTACCCGACTTAGGCTATTATTAATGATTGTAATTTACTGCTGTGATGCGTGCTGATTTCGTACGGATATATTAACTTGCATTCTAATCCGTTAATTATATTACCACATATATATATATATATATATATATATATATATATCTACACATATATATACATACAATTTGATTATAGTAGTTTCTGGCATCCTTTATCTTAAGTTAACTTTCGAAACACCAGATATATAACTTTGGTTATCTGGATCTCTATTCGTGAAGGAAGATAGTCCATTTTGTTATCTTATCTTCATTATTTAAATGTATATATAAAATATGAGAGTGGAAACTATCAGACAAAAAACTACAAAACAGACTGTCTCCCTTCAACGGCACGTATTCACTATCAAGCATCGATATACACGTTATATTGTCTATTGCAACCTATTAACATTATATATAATAAGTAATTTGCAGTGCATCTTGCGATGCAAATTGATAATAAGAGATCGTTGCCGAGAAAAAAAACTACAGCAATCAAGCATCTCGATATGCATTTATTATTAAAATGTACGATACATCAGGATAAATGAGGCCAAACTTGCCCATCATCCGCTTACACTTATTTTCGTGAAAACATATCGTCAAAATTCTTTATTCTTTTGACTTGCCGTAAAAAAACTCCGTAAAATTATCAATTAATCATAACGTGTAATCAACAATGGATAATAAAAATCGCGAAATTAATATTATTCTCTTGTTAGAATATTAATGCGAATGCGATAAAGATAAACGAATGATGTTGAAAACGTGAAAAAAATTTCATCCGATATGCGTCTCCAAGATTTTGAGAAAGTAAAATTGTAAAATCAAGCCCTATCTATATTTTGAGATGCGAAAATATATAACGGACTCGTAGAAAAAAAAAATTAGTACCTCAATTAAGTAATTCAAAGTACTTCAGTAATCAATAAAAACAAAATTTGTACTCCCTCAATATTTTGTTACGCAATTAATTCTAAGCGCGTTACGATATATTTGACCGAAAGCGGGTGAAGCGGACTTCGTTGCATTCGAGATGTGAAAACTTTCTGAATAATATATAGCTCAAGTTGTGGAAGCTATTTATAATTCCCTTCGTGATAGAGAGAAACGCATGCCGCATACTACAATTACGGTAAAGATACACACACACACACACACACACACACACACACACACACACACACACACACACATAAATACGAAAGCATAATTTTCAATGAACGTTAGAGTTCTCCGTCGCTTTAGCTTAATTATTAGAATTTGTATTACGACTCAGGTGCATTCGCAGCGTTACTAATGAAGCGACACTTCCAAACGTAACATTTATCTAACGGTTAAATCTTTCTTGGGAATATATTGTATATAAACTTGATCTGATTTGTGAGTTATCGCCGCGTTTTGCAGACTTTCGTCTGCAGCAATTACCCGCATCGTTCTTTGTTACCGTGTTAATTACGCGTCCTTTTATACGCATCGGTATATAAAATATCGTTTATACACCAATTAAATTGCTGCAAATAATGGACGCTGGGTTGCGTCATTATCACATTGGGCAAACTATTTTATTAGCGTACTTTTTAAACGCGTTTAATTTTTCCCTAGAGAAAAAAAGATCAATTGTATTCGATATATATATATATATATATATATATATATATATATTTATATCTATCGAATACAATTGATATTATATATATATATATATCGAATACAATTGATATTATATATATATATATATATAATATCAAAAGTCGTTGCCGAAATATTTTATGTACAATTATATATATATATATATATACAATATAATTGTACATAAAATATTTCGGCAACGACTTTTCAATAACATGTTATTCAGCCTTGGTGGCGTAAACATTGCCGCGCTATTGTTTACGTATCATGATTTTGTTATTACTCATACAGCGACACTTGAATAAGAACTATAGTGGGGTGAGACGCTCCGTCGACATTAAATTCCTTTCTTATATGTTATCATTCACACGACGACATCCGCGCAGTAAAGTAGCTGTGCGAGACGCTCCGTCAAATTCGTTTCCTAAACGCGATCGCGACAAGTACCGGATAATAATTTGATGAGATGATTATCTACTTATCTTTTAAATACAATACATTACCACAATAAGAAATAATTATTTCTTCAAAAATAAAATTTAAAATTAAATATATTTTCGACGCTTTATCGTTTAACTTTTAACAGCATCTAAATATGATAATTCGGATTAAGATCGAGAATTAAACAATCGATTCGCAAAATCGAGTAATTAATACAAGACTTCGCGATACGTCAATCGTTTAATAAATATAATTAATCGTAATTTAAAATATATTTTATAAACTTTAATATATTCCGCGGGATCGAAAAAAAAAAAATATCCGATGAATACAGCAAGCCGTGCAACAATTAATTCATATCTACTGTTATCAATCATAAATTTATCAGCGTACAAACGCCGGACGATTAAACGCTTTTGTTAAGAAACCGGAAATACGAGCCAACGATCTATTCCGATTAACATAGATTTATCGAACCTGAACAAGGCAGCTTTTACGCACCTTTTAGATAGGACGATAGGAAAGAGATTGTTGGATGAAAGAAAGTTGACGCGCGTAAACGTATCGGCGTACAATTGGCACCACGTGCATCTCCGGATCGATCGAACGAACGGTGACACAGTGAGTTGTCCGTTGTAGAATCTGCGGCGAACACAACTGATCGACACAGATCGATCACGTGCGCGGTTACATAAGAAAGCTTGATGCATCCCGATAACCAATAAATGGCTACATCGACGCAGGTAACCGGCGAACAGCCAGCGTGCGCTCGGTCGGCTACTCGGACCTCTTCGTCCTCAGCAAGAAGGATATGTGGGACGTACTCAAGGAGTATCCGGCTGCCAGGGTACGCTTAGAAGCCATCGCTGTCAAGAGATTGGAGAAGTACAAGAGAGCCCCTCTGGAGAAGGGTGAGTCGAACCTGTCTTTTGCGTCGTCTTCGCTCGCGCGCTTCAAGTATATGCGAACAATTATCATATTTCACTTTAATAGCAACAGAAGATCGATGACGCATCCATCATTTGTAATGCTCGATTGAAACAACGTTCGAAATTCTTGCAAGAAAAATTGAAAAGCCTTTCAAAACCATCTTCGACAAAATTCAATTCAGGCTTTTACTGATAAGAACGATCGATAATTGAAAAAAAAAAAAAGACTTATTATTACTAGATTAATTATTTATTAGAACATTGTTTCAACTCTCGAACTCTGTGTTGCTTACGAGAAATGCTCTAAACGCTTCTTTTATAATTTTGCCTATTGCTATTACATCTTAGATATGTTTCGCGAGGGGATCAACGATCGCTCGTATGAATGAAGTCTGCATCCGCGAAACGTATCGCGTAGGAAATACGCTGAAAAAATTCCTTTTCAATTTCTTGTCTTGAAAATCGCGCGAAACATCTTTGAATTCGACAGCGAACGTGTCGCGTCCTTGCGAGCTGCTTGACGCGCGACCGAAACAACGCGGATGCCTCAAACTTTCCTCGTTATCGTCGTTAAGATAGCTAGACGTGCGCAAGTTTACGTGCCCTCGGCACAAGGCAAGTTCTTCAGGGCGCCGGATGCCATTCGGAGAACTTTAAACCGGGACCGAGAGCGGAGGGATTCCATCAAGATACGCTCTCGTCGCTGGCACGGCGCATTAACGAATGAACCGAACAGTGGAACACTCGATTGTAGTTTCGGGCGTGTATAATGATAATGTAGTTAAAGATGTCTTTGATACTTCAAGACAGTTGAACTTGCACATCTGACATCCTTGTAGATGTGATACAGCCGCTATCGCGAAATTCGTATCGCTTCGCTTCAACCGATGCGTTCGATATAACGAACCAAGCTACATTCCGATAAGAAGCATTTCATTTGTAGGGAAATTTTATATATTACAATTAAAAATTTTCAGTCCGCAGGAGACAGGAATTAATCCTTGAAAAATATTTTTTAATCTTTCGATAAAAATGAAATCATAGTGTATATTAATAACTTTTACGAGACTTTTAACTTTTGCTTGAGTTTATGATTGATAAGAGATTGAATTAAGCTCTTTATTAACTTATCCGGTGAAGATTAATTTTCTCATCTTTCACTCCACGAGAACTGTAAATTTTTATACAATGAAATATATATATATGACATTAAGGATTAATGAAAGGGCAGCCTTTCCCTATTTTCTTTCTTTATCTCTTTCGGGTTTCGTGATGCGATTGTTGTAAAATACACCCCTAAAAGGGAGAGATCGTGTATACTGTGAGTTGACTGCCTCGAGGGCTATGTGCTATCAACGTTACTCTCATCGCTCGCCTTTTATTTTCAAAAAATCGTCGTTCAAAACATTCTTTTCGATCTCTATTTTTGCTGAAAAATTGCTCCCGATACTCTTTCTCTTCTCCCTTCTCGTTTCTTCTGCAAACGCGGACGCTATCGTATAACGCAAGTGGAATGTCACATGTGAAATGTCGGTTTTTGAAGGTTTCTCTTCTGCAGAATATTTTAGAAAAATAAGTGGCATTTGGACAAGAGAAATATATCAACGGTAAAAATGTCGTCACGCGATATGCACGCAGGAATGTGTCAATGCAAACAACTTTTTGACTTTCCATCGTCTCTATATTACTTACTTAAGGCTCACCGATGTGAAAGAGGATGTTGCAACAACCTATCATGCTACTATCGTTTTTACATTTTCTACAAAGGAATATAATTTCTGTTTCTTCTTAATCCTTCTGCTAGGTTAAAAACTCTGCTTCGCTCAGCTATGAAGAGAATAATTCTATTTTTTTCTTTGAAAGCTGCGAGAGATAAGCGACTGTATTATGTTTTACCGCCTAGTTCGCCGTAACGGTGCCGTGCTCGAAAGTTTGGTGCATAACACGGCGAACTTCGCCACCTAACCCGCAGAGTGAAGAAAGGGTGGCTGCTTTTGCGCGCGCGCGCCCTAGTTCCGGTATTAATTAATTAAAGTCCTCGGCTCTCTCTCTCCGTCCATCTATTACTAACACGCGCTCGCGTAAATCTTTTGAGCGAGGCGCAACGAAATCGCATCTTCACCTCTCGCTGAACTCTTTCAATGCCCCACCTCGTTACGCGATCGTCGATATTGTCACGTTAATGTCTTTGAGAATTTTCGGTCATTCAACTTCAGTGAAGCGTTTGAAAAATATATTCCAAAGCGTGGAACTTTTAATAAACACTTAACTCTGTATTTCTCAATATGAACGAGCGCTCTTTTTCATCTTAAGATGGAGATTTCATCTTTAAAATGAAGAGTTCTATCTTAGTTTCCGAGTACCATTTATTTTTGGAAATTTTCTCTAGAAGCAATAATATAAATGAAAAGAAGATACCGATATAAAGCGCCGCGTGTTATGACTGTTAAGTTTCTCTTCTCAAGGATTATAATGAATTATAATATTTATATATATCGTGTAATCTTATCTTAAACTATTTATATTTCAAATTTCAAATGAATTTTTTTTTTTTTTATCTAGAGAAATCGCGCTACCTTAATGTATCTTCTATACATACTGCGAATCCGCTACCATTGCTTTATTTGTTTTTTTCCATTTATGTTTCATTTGTCTAATACAAAGAGCACACGGTGGATAAATGCGAGATGGAAATTAGACGGTCGTATTTAACGCACAAATGCCACTTTGGACGAATATTTCTATCTCGAGATTTACTCGTTTGCAAAATGTTTTCGTGACCTAATTCTTCGCACATGTAAAAATACGAAGAATGAACAGGGTCGGAGGATACTCAGCGGCGAAAGTCGATGCCGCGCTGATGGAGATAAATAGCTGCAGGAGTTTCAGCGATTCTTGCCTCCCGGGTATCTCGTTGATTCGGAAACGACGGTCAGAATACATACCGGGATACGACGGATCAAGTTCGGCCTATGGCTCATTGTCAGCGTAACTATGCGGGGTTGAAAGCCCTCCGGTCCTCTTTCTATTGTATTTTCTGATAAAAAATGTACGGATATGCGTACACAGATGCGTACCGGAATCGCTGTATGTGTCATTCATCAGCCATAAAAACCAGAAAACAAACCAACAAGAATGGAGAGAAATATCCGATATCACGCATCCTCAAATTAAAATAAGATTTTTTTTTTTTTTTTTTTTTTAGCGTGAAAATATGAAAGTGAAGAGTGCGATAAAAAAAAGTGATTGAAATATTAAAGAATTAAAAGATCTAAGAAAATCTAATAATAAAAATCAATTAATTTCAACAGACATTATCTTTTTCATAGGCATCTAAAAAAAATGTTCTTTCTTTGTTTATAAAAATAATAATAAGAATAAAATAAATAATTTTGAAACGCCGTACTTTAAAAGCTATAAAGACGGAGCTGAATAAAATGCGATATACTTAAAGTATCTCCTTGAGAGGGATATCGTTTCGTTTTTTTTTTTTTTGGTTTTTTTTGGAAAACGCGTACAATCTCACCATTGTTACATTTTCCGATAATCCGCTTACTGAATGCGTTGCTTGTGCAGAAACTTATTTCGTTTGTAAACTCTCTTCGAGCGCGATTCATCACTATCAGTACGGATGAACTTTCGTTCGGTGCTCATCCCGCGACGCATCGCGCAGGCCAATGTACTTTTATGTCGGTCGGGATGACGTATGAGAAATTAGATCCGCTGTAATAAGTGTTAATGCGTAGCGTGAATTACGGCATCGGCGAGTTTATAGGAAGGAAGGTAAAAGTTGCACGCGTATGCGATGCCAAGAGGGAAATAATACGACGATTTATTGACTCGCCGTCGGTATCAGGGTGCAACGTACTCTAATTAACTTAGAAATTAAAAAAATCGCTGATTTTGCAAAAAGAGTCACGAGTACGCTCGCGCAAATGCATAACTTATATATTTAGATTTTTAGTTTAAATAACTATAACAAAAGGAGAAACGCGCGCGCGCGACACATCTCGTGCGTCATCGAGAAATAACAATTTTTTTGAATCTGTCATAGCGTCTACTATTAGCGTGTCTTGATCCGCGATTTATTTTACACGATGTCATGATATTTAAAGGTCACTCTAATTACAAGGATTTTTATTTTAACTGACCCAAGCCCACACAAGCCTATATAATGATTACTTGTTAACTGGCTATTCTCATCAACAACCAAATGTTCTGCATTCATCGTATTATTGGCAAATAATAAATAAATATTTTTCTCTTTCGTTACATTCATCATTTATTATTTTTGTCACGTTCATCGAAACATAATTACGCGAATAATTAAATATCGACTTTGTATAAACCAATAGGTAATATCACCAAGCCGAAGTGTAATAATCCGCGATTCTTTGACGTTTAATGCATCTCCGCGGCGATTCGTGTAAAACGACAATCTATAATCCGTAAGTAGCCGAAGAAAGTATACACATTTAACTCGATGATCGAAAGATCCACGTGAAAACGAAATAACGTACCATTGATGTCACCGAATACTGTCGGTGCGTCGGTTAAATGTCAACATGCCCCAAAAGCAGAAAATCGAGAGCACGTATAGATCGTATCGGGCGCGACGTACGTAAACACGATGCCACGATGCATGGATAACTCGCAATGCGATGAGTGATATCGTAAATCTAAATAAATGGCCAGCCTCTCCTTGTTTCCCCGTATTTCGAAAATTTCGATGACCCAACGACGCGGTTGAGCTTTTTATGCGGTGGTTTCATTTCCAACAAGAAGGGATTAAAAAAAAAAAAATGATACCGAAGCGCCAAAGCTCCCTTTTTGCGCGAGATCGTTTTTTTTTTGACCGGTTTTTTTAAATATAAAACCTCGCGTGCGTAAAAAACGGATTTTATGCAGGATAAAACTAGATGCCTAAATAAAAGGACGGATATGTATTTATTGTCTGTATTAATTATATAATATTTGCGAATATATTAATTATTTTATCATGCTAATTCTTCTTGCGCAATATGAGTCACCAGAGAAGCGGAACAAATTTTTTTTGTTTTTTTTTCCCATCTATCTTCCTTGGATTTGAATATTCTTTTTAATTAAACTTCATATTTCCGTTCTCTCTCCTTACCTCGCATACAAGTTATCCTATAACTATGAATGACGTTTCTTAAATCGTTCGGTCCTTTTAATCATTTTTGCAGCAGATATATAATTACTAGAATTTCTTTCGATCAATTTCGGATTTTCCATCTTTACTCGTATACGAATCATATTCGATGTGTAGAAGTAAGACGTGATATGTTTTAAAAAGCACATCGTGTTACAAAAATAAAAAGATAATCTAATATTATTAGAAACACGTCCCACTAAACAGATAAAAAAAAAAAAAAAGAAAAGAATTAAGCGCTGTAAATTAAAATGAGATATATGGTGTGAATTTGCAGCTGCCATAGGCAGATGCCAGAGCACGCCCGGTTTGGTGGAGTCGCGGGGTCGCATTTCGTTGGAGGACATGTGGGTGTCGCCCCTCGACTACAAGACCCACGCGTATTCGACAGCCGCCTCGTTGTTTTCGCCGAGTCCGAGTCCGGTGACATCCAGGCGCGCCGTGCCAGACCTAGGGAGCATGGGCGACGCGAACGTTCCCCGAGGCGCGGAAAGCCCGATGAGCGCGGCCAGCAGCGGTCCCAGCAGCGAGGATCAGACGGCCAGGGCGCCGCAATCGGCCGCCACGCAACCCTCCACCCACTCCGGTGAGTTTCTTCCCTTCGTCCTGTCCTCGCGATGTATGCGCGACCTTATTTCCAAATATAACGTGGCTCTTTTCCAAAACTCCTATCCAGGTTCTCTTTCTCAAAAAGACCTCTGGCCATTCTGGGTGAACGGCGGGGATTTTTCTCATTTCCTCTATCTCTTTACGCGAGCAACATTCTTCTATGATATATCCGATATACGTGTATTTGTGTACCGTAAACCGTAACTTTAATCCTCTTATAGTCTTGCCAGCGACCAGGATGTAACTACTGGCGCTCTTACTCGTAAAAATCTATAGTTAAAGATAATTAATCTAAATTCTGATTATCGAAAACGAAAAATAACAATGTCACTTTATAATTATTAAATTGCATAATGTGAATATTGGAAAATGGAATGTTTATATACCTGTTGTAAAATTTAAAAAATGCTAATAAATAATAAGAAAAGTTTATAAGAACTAAGAGAAATAAGTGCCCTTTTTTTTTTTTTTTTTTTTTTTTTTTTTTTTTTTTTTTTTTAATGCTATAAATATTGAAGTGGATTCGACAAAATGGTATAGATAAAAATGCTGCAGATAATTCTATAGTCACTCTCGAATAATTATGTAAATTGTATTTATTTTCCGATCGCTGATAAAACACAACAGGAGAATGGCGGCGGAAAATTTATCCTATTATATTTAATATCTCGTAAATTTATTTTATCTGTGTGTATAAAGCGCGCGTGTGTGTGTCTGTTTCGCGTCGAATTTATTTTAGAAGCATCGTCGATCGCTATCTCTGGTGATTCTCTTGCGATAGTATCGCGTATGAGAGTGTATAAATCATTGCTGATAACGGCTGACGCTACGTTCGCGCAAACTGCTGACGCACAACCGTTAGTTTCTTATAGACTATAAGACTTGGCGCGAACATAGAGAGAATAGGAAGACCTTAGTTAGCCTCTCGCTTTCTAGTCATCAATATTTCACGTTCCATAAAAGCTTTTTTAGAAAAAGGCCGTGCAACGTCTGTACCATAAACTATCGATGTCGTTACGTTCGATTGAACGTTTCGTAATAAGTTCTATATCTTGAAACTATTCTCAGGATAAAAGACACTTTGAAACAAGGAAGGGGGGGAGGGGGGGGGGTCTAAGGAAGGTGTTTCTCCTGCAATATCGTAGAAATTATCGTATCATTCGTGGCATTTTATCATTATCTACACCGCGTTTGTTATCTCAATTCACCTATATCTCGATAGATTTAATCGTTCAATATTTGAATAAATTTTTAATAATTAATCGTGTGTATCTTCGGAAAAGACTTTATTCGTAAACGATTCGGAGTTGCATCCTGTACGCCGCCGATCGAATTAGAAACTCGCGGAAAGCTCGATCTCGATGCGAATCGAATCTAACCGGACGTGAACAACGCGGGCAAATTGTACCAACGATCAATGCTTTACAACGATGATGCTATATAAAATGGCGAAAAAAAAAAAGAGAGTTAATTCAGAAATATCGTGCGCGATATAATGAACGACGAGCAACGCTCGGCGCCACTCGTAAAATAGCGCCCGACCATTAACCCCGATAGATACGATAGGTAGTAACGATTTAACGTGTTTCTCTCGCCGACGTTTATATGTCGTTTGGGAAATAAAATCCCGCCTCTTGGCCCTGTGAAAATTCCATGGTAATGGAGCGTTTGCCGTTTACAGCGCATTTCGGTATAATTTTGCGAAACCGCGCGATTAAAGAGACGGATTTTGCTGTCGACGATAACAAGAAGCCGAAATACGAGTAATCGAAATCGAACCGATAGCAATTTAATCGGTGAAGTATCACGGCTCTTTTTTTCTCCTAAATATATGTAAAATGTGAACGATCATCCTGCGATTTTGGAGTGTTAAGCGAGATGATGAAAACGAATTCCTAATATCATCTCGCGATGTCAGCCTCTCCCTCTTTTCTCCTCTTCTCTCGAAATAGTAATTTCGTAAATTAATCAGCAATTTTTGCCGATGCTAATCCATACGATGTATCAGCTCTCGACGCTATATAACGGTTCATTTTATATGCGAATTCTATTATCGTGCGAGTTGCGAAAAAGAGATACTAATCGCGGGGATTAATCAGCATCAGCGAATCACAAAGATCCGAGCGATTCGCCTTCCTCGAGGATTCATCTCGCATTCACATACGCCGGCGCTGAATTCATGTTTGTTGCTCTTTATATTTCTCATTCTAACTCTCAACAATTGATAATTGCAACATACTTGTACCGTGGCAAGAACAGACTGTAGAGAAGACAAGAGTACATATATTACAGTACATAGAAAATATTAAATGTCTCGCATTGAAACGCGATCTTCATATTAGAAGACAGAGAATAAATCAACTGCCCAACCACAACGATCCTCCGCTAAATATTCATCCGCCCGTTTATATTTGCTTTTGTAATATTTATAAAATTATAATTAGCTATTACGTCGAATGACATAACTAATATATACATTTGTATTGACATGTAAGAATGGAAAATTAATATAATTTTGGAATAAACGTAAAGAAAATTTCTCTGTAACGACGATACGTTTTCCTTCTTATAGGCATGACCTGCAATAGTATGACTCAATTGGTGAGCGAGGGCACGATACCTCTGTTCGGCACGCACGAGTCTCTGCTGGCGGAGATTCAGCGTCTCCGCGAGCGTTTGAAATGTTTGGAGACCGAGAAGGCGGCAATGAGCGCCAAGCTGAATCAACAACAGTGGGAGGTCGAGCATCGGCTGGCCGAAATCGAGATGCAGATCTGCGGAACGAGCTCCACCTCGAGCGTCGAGGACAACAATGAGAGAAACCGAGAGAGCATTATTTAACGAGAAACAATGCCGCGAGAGCGCGGCAAGACCAAAGTCGAGCGGATACGTCACTATGTTGTTGAAGCGACCGATACTAGGTAAGGTTTGACGAAATCATTTTCTCTTAACGTTAATCGCAGTTATATTAATTTATAATCTATTTAGATGCGTTAATATTATATAATATATTTTGTATTGAAGAAACTTTTATGATTAAAATATTATAATATTAAAATATTAAAATACTATACCGCAGACTCTTTTATATATATATGGGTTAAAATGATATCTTTCGAACTATAAAAAGCTGATTTTTCATAGCCGATATAAGTGACTTTTGTTAATTTTGTCGAGCGTACGTAATATTAAATGTGGTGCGATTAAGCGTTGTGACGAATCGATCTGACTTTTAGTAGGTACGACGTCGACGATCAAGAGGAGCCGGACGACGCGAGAATCCTAAGCGACACAAAGTCGATCGGTAGCTTGAGCCAACATTTGTTTGAGAGCGACGAGGACGAGCATTACTACGGTACCTGCAACGGCTACGTCTCGCAACCCGGTAGCAAGTCGAATTTGCTGCTCTGCAGCGAATGCGAGCAGAAGACGCGTACCTGCACTTATCGACCACAAACACCTGGCTCGTATGCCGGTAGATACGTGGAGGAGCGTATGGATGATCGGCATCAGGAGCCAGGAACCTCTCGTGCCTACAGAAGCCCGGTGAAGCTGACCTCCCCGCGCTCCTCCTCCCACTATCCGTCAGATCAAGATCGCGGGGCACAAGTGTCGTCGCCCCGATCGCATCACTCGGAACAATCGGTCCCGGTAACGTCACCTCGATCCTACCGGACGCAGGAGCAGCAACGGCGCGGATGGACCGCTAGGGATACGGATGATCGAGGTGACGTCGACAGAGGCGAGTACCTCGATCAGTTCTGGTCCGAGGATTGAACAAGTTCGTTCGCTTTGCTTCATTAATTTCAATGGCTTTGGTGGTTTTTTATTTTTTTTTATTTTTTATAATTCGTCGTTTTCGCTATCTGATATAACGTCCTTGATTCTTCGCACTCGCATTTTTTGGGGGGATTTTTAAAGCTTGTATTCTTTCTTTCGTTAACGAAAATTTGATTAAATTTGTTTAACGATTAATTTAGACTTTAAAATCTTTATAATTCTCTTATCATATAATTTCTCTTTTCTTTATCGATATCTTTGAATATTCCGTTAAAAGAATCGATATTATCATATAATATAGTTATTTTATTTATTAGCAATTGCAACTTTACATCTACTCTCCTATTATATATTTATGTATCCTAATATATATTTATATATTTTCTTTTTCGCACGCACTCGATATATTACTCAGTTTTTCTATTACCTCTTACAATCGCACTTCTCGCACCGATAATTTCGCTGCTGCTTGCACTCGCATCTCTCGCTGACGTTTCACGCCATCTCCGAGGCGGCATCCGCTATCGGAGATAGCATCTCAAAGGACCGATGATTTTAGACGACGCGAGGCAATTATCTGGCTAATCCGTCAATTCGCTCACAGACCGCGACGAGAGCCCGATCTGCGAGCTCTGCCGAGGTAACGGCTACGTCGTCGTGCACTGCGAGCACTGCGACTTCTCCAGCGACGGCGACTTGATCTGCTTCCGCTGTCAAAGCGATGAGAGCTCGTCCAACGGTCAGATCTGTCCACGCTGCGAACGAGAGGCTGGAATCGCCTCAAGAATCGCCAGTGAATCTGGCGCAGCAACGGGCACGACGACGTCTTCCAGCGACGAGGGTAACAGCGGATATCCGGTGGACGCCGTGGTGAAGATCCAGGTGAACGATCGGACGATCGACGTCGACTCCGACGAGACCCCCGAGAGCGAGAGCTCGAGCAACCATCATCCCCAGCGGGGCATGATGGAAAGGCTCGATACCATCGTCGAGACGAAGGGCGACACTGCCAGCGAGAACGACGAGGAGAACGGCGGCGGCGTGAAGCTCAACGGTACGACTAGCGCCAGATATCTCAATTACATGATCGTGCTATTCCTGTAAATAGACAACGGATATATAAGGATAGATGCGAGCGGGCCGCGGCCCGTCACTTGTCGGGCTCAGGGTGAAATTGAAAAGACGATGCGATGGAATGGCAATTTTCTTAATTAACTGATCCCGCATTACAGTTTCTTGCAAATTATTAACTATCAACTGTAGCGAGTGAGACTAATTTTACTTAGAGTTCCAGCATTCTTTTCCAGCTGGATTATAAGTTTATGATTTCACTTTGACTCGGTCCAGCAATGTTGGATTTTCGACGCACCGCGATGGCGTACGCTATTCATCTATTCTATGTGTATCGATGGCGCAAACATGAGGGGGCCGCGGCGCGAGTCGCACTGTAAATAAACTGCCACGGAATATAATTGATCCGTACGTTATAGGACCGTATAGGTATTAATTAATAGATAGTTTATAATAGTCAAGACGGAGAGTCAAACGAGAGGAAGAAAGAGGAAGAGAGAAAGAGAGAGCGTGTAAATTACGTTCGACGCGCGTAATGTTGCCATGAGCTCCGTGATGCAACGGTCGACACGTTTCGATGCGCGACTCGTGGAGCGAGTTTGTGCAAAGATTATAGTTACTGTGCAAATTAATTATCAAGATTCGCTTCATCGCCAATAATAAAGATAATGTCTTGGTATATCCATAATTGAAATCGAAAATTCGTACGCTTCGTTCCGTAATATCAATTATAAGTTATTTCGAATGTAAGTGCAAACGAGTAAAAGCAAAACGAATATTGGAGATAGCTTTTTATTAATAATCCGTTAACAAAGTAACTTTGACGTTATTTGTTTTATTAGCAAGCTCTATGATTTTTCTTCAATGTAATAAAATTTAATTTGTTGAAATCGTTATTTCCATTAATTTCTAAGAACAATATCAGCTGTTGATCACATAAGTAATTACGATTCTTGCACAACTCTCTACTAACTCATGTTCGGGACCAACTAAAGTCATCACTTACATCAATGCTTCCGACTTTCGCTTCCACGTGCGATCATTTGTTGAATATCGCTTATTCATTTGGTCAACAAAGAGAGATTAAAACAGAACTGCGAGTAATCTTTCATTCCTCTACGATAATCAACGATCGTCGTCATCTTCGTGGACAGCGTTTTGTGAGACAGTCGTACCGAATATTTCATTTTCCCATAGCAAAGTGAAAGAAAGGAAGGAAAAAAGAACGCGTTTAAAGGCGATTTATACGAGCGCGCGGATCCATCGAAACATGAAAAATAAACAGAAAAAAGAAATGAAACGAGATCGTTCTCCTCGCACGGGACGTTTGTAAAACATACGCGGCAGCGGTTTTTTTAATATTTATAAATCATAGAGAGTAGCCTTTATTATATATGTGAACATTCTTTTTAACATTTATCGCAATTCCACGAGCATCCCTATATATCTGAAATTTTCGAAAATTAGATCAAAACCTATGTTAGGTCAAACATATGTTAGAGCGACAGAAATGAAGAACGCAAAGAATGAGGAAGAAATTCGATTCTTCCTTGCATTCTTGCGAAAGCGACGATTGAGACCGGTATAATTTTAAAAAAATATCAATCCGTTTTCACGAACGATAGAGGAAGGGATTATTTTAGCGTATTTTTCACAATTTTCACAACTTTGAAATAAAGACGAAATGGGATTCTTTAAAGTCTTTGCATAAAAGGCTATCAAAAGTAAAAAAATTCAAGAAGATTCAAAGCCATAAAGTATTATTGCTTTTAATATTAATAGAATTAAGAAAAAATAAAAAAATCGACCTCTTTTACGTTTCCGAGATTCCAAATTTGTTCATTAATTCGTCAAAATAAGCTTGATAAAGTTATACCGGTTAAACAATTTTTGGATTCGAAAAAGCAACGCGTGTAAATCTCGCGGGACTGGGCTCATGTCATCTGTATGATATTCACGCTGAATATAATGATTACCATGTAAGGGATTATCCTTAAGAGAAGTAACAGTAAATCCGGTAAACTGACCTCCCGCCGTGCTGCGAGGTCGCGGTAACCCGAAATTGTAAAGGGAAACAGTGGGGGGAAAAACATCGCGATGGATAGTTGAATTTAAAAGAAAACGTAGCGATTAAGTGCTCTTACTATGAACAAATAAAAACCTCACGAGGATCAAGCACGCGTTCGACGCGATTTCGAGTCACGCTGCTCGAGTTACGGCGCTCTCCGCGGCCGAGGGAGAACATTATTCTACTGCCACGTTGATTTAGAACACCTCTGTAAATTTGTTAGGGATTTGTAATGTTAGGACGACTTCGATAACTGTTGAGATACATTTATTCCCGTATATGCGGGTATGCGAGATCCCGAGGTAGACGAGAGATTCGACAAGGAGATTCGAGCCTCCCTGCCGGATATATCCAGGACGAACAATTTACAAAACGCTCGATGTCGAGATAAATCACTCGAGATAATGTATCGCGATAAAAGTGTTAAGAATTATATTTTTAAGTTAAACATCTTTGTGTTCAAAACTTTTGAAAGTCGCAATTTTGAGCGTTTCATGTTATATGTATAATATATTGAAAATGTGTTCTCAAAGACTAAAGTTCTCGAATAATTATCGAATGAGAATTATTCTCACTTTAAAGTTTGTCAGAGAGCTTTACATACGGGAGAGTATGTACTCTCGAGAAATAAAATTTTAAAGCACATTCAAAGCTTATAATTAGTTATGCATAACTCTAAAGAGAGAAAATATATTACAAAGAATTATTCTTCTCTTATTTATTCTTTTCTCTTTAATTATTTCTCTCTCTCTCTCTCTCTCTTTATCGAGAATTACTTTCAAATATCAAGAGCTTAAGAAAAGATAAGATATTTCGATTCTTACGTCGCGTCGTTTCTCGATATCGCGTGTAGTACGATTTTTGATGTGCGATTTTAGCGACAACGGAAAATCGATCGATAATAAAAATGAGAAAGAAGAGAATGAAAGAGGGAGGCTCGTTATGAAAGAATAAAAATGCGTTTAATCAGCCTTACTTAGACAATTATTACCTACATTATTATAAATTTATATGTATTTAACGTGGGTGATTTGCGTACGTACGTGTACATCGTACGTGTATCTTAATTACAATCCTTGACGGTATGTGCTGTGTATGTGGACAACGATAATCTACGAGCAACGTGTGATCGTAACACATGATCGTAGACATGATATGTATGCTGTATATATACAATACATAATTATTATTTGCTGTTCGGAAAATTTACTCGGAAGTATATATCTTGCGTTTAGAGAATTTCAACTCTCCATCCTTAGAATTCTAATTATCTTAACGTAATGATTATGTGTAAATAGTGTTATTAGTGCTGTATATTTTACGCTGTTTAACTGGCTGTGATATTTATATGTTGAAATTTTAATTGTATGATTAGCGGATAACCTATGTTGATTCTATTAAACATACAAATTACGTATATACGTTTTATTAATTCAGTCTAGCGGAATCGCGGAGATACCAGAGAGTATGCAGTTACTTATTAAAATATTTATCAAGTTTCCGAATTATCAACATTTTTTTTTCTAAGAATCTAGAAAGTTAATAAAGCAAGTTGGAGAAATAATAATAATAATTTATACTGCATACTGTGTTGCAGATATACGCGACGATGATGATAACTTGCCATAATTTTATTGTCATATCTATTACATTATTATCATCATTATTATTAATATTATTATTAATATTATTAACATTGGAGAAGTGTGCAAATATTTATAAAATATACTTTTGAATTGTTAAATTTATAATTACAAATTAACGCGAGATTTAAATGTCATAATCTGAAAAGCGTGTCTGATTTGATCGATTTACCAGCGACTGCGATAGTCACGCGTTGCTCTAAGTTTAACTGACTTGCTAAGGAAAATGTAAAATAACTTCGGAAATAGCGAGATATTTATTACCGTTCGGTATTACACGAATTTATGCGATCGATATCAATTATCTCTCTCAATGATCATTCGGATCGTCTCTATTATAATAACAGTTTTGCATGATTATTTGCGCGTGATATTAAGTTTATTGAAATATTTATCGGTGTTACATACGAGCAACGTAAATATGTACAGAGAAGAATGTCATCTCAAAGATTTACATTCTTTGTAACGTCTGAGATTCATTACGAAGTTTGAGATTCGTAACGAATACTCGTTAGTGATTGACCACTCGACTTTCATCGTGCACTTAATCGTCTCTTTCCTCTCAATTCGAGTGTACGTTCCATTGCCTAATTACATTTAAAGATCAAACATTACATTCCAACACATCCGCGCGACTTTAATGACAGTGAATGCTGTGCAGTTCACTGAACCCTCTCTTAGGGAAGGAAATCATATCGATCATAAACAAAAGTTTCACGTAATGTTTCGATGATTAAGAATCGCGATGCATGCGTTGTTTGTAAACTTTTTATAAAGCCAAATTTACAAGTTTGCATATATTTAAATAGACATTATGTAGTTCGACAACAAAATTTTTCATGTATATAATTGCTACGTGGAAAGTATCGATAAAAATTTGGATCGTTTTGTGGATTTTGTCTTTTCAGCCAATTTAAAATATATATATATTGATACAGTACCAAGTTTTTTTGTAATAGCTTCTTCAAGTTGCACACACGTATAATATCAATGTACAATTATATACTATTAGATAATAATATAGGAAACATACAAATATACCGAAACACATTGCGCGTATTCTATGTGCGAAAAATATATACTTTTTTTAACACAAAAATAATTTTAAAATAAATATAGAAACGAGCGTGATTGTATATCGCGCTCGTCCATTAGAACAAAGCCGATTATATCCGCAATAAACTCCACGAAATGATCTAGAAACGATAGTAATCGGTTTATCTTTAATATATATTGCTATTGCGCATGCAGTGGAATTCTGAATACTTAATACGATTACGCTATTTCATATCGGATAACGGAAATATGTGTAGAAATATATTATAGATATTTACAAGCATAAATTTCTAAAAATATAATATAAAAATTTCTTTGTTTCTCATATCTTTTAAAATTTTTGTTTTCAGAAAAAGGAATACGAACAAACAAAATTCGAAATACAAAATTAAGCATTGTGCACTATAAAGGGCATTAAAACATCGCTGTGATGTTTGAGATTTCGTAATGAAATACGCATATTAAATTTGGAAAAATTGTTGAATAGTACAGAATACGAATAATATTAAATGAGTCATGTTGAAAATTACATCTATAATGTGATTCGTGATTCGCGCGAAAGAAAGATTATTCTCTAAGAAACACGATAGACTCAAAGATATTTAATCTCTTTTCAGATCAAAAGTATATAAAAAGATTAGTTTATATATCACAGAGAGATATGTACGAGGAAAACAACGAATCTCTCGTTTTTCCCAAGTTGCATAATTTTATGTGTAATCGATCTCAAATCTGCATCATCAAATAATAATATTATAATATTTATTATTTTCGACTTTGATATTGCTCTAAATGTATGAGAGACGGTTCAAGATAATTATTCATTATAATTTAGCCGAGTAATATGCATGTATAATTTTTATTTATGCGAAAGTTCTGAACATTTCCGAATCACACGATGAATACTTTGTTAAAAACAGTCATAAAACTTGACAGTTTGACGGATCTTTCAATAAACCGAACAATACACAAGTTCAAAAGGCATTTATTAATTATATGTGAAGAAATTAAAAAAATATTAGAGAATCATCTTAACATCATTCAAATAGTATTTACGTACATTACATCATTCAACAGCATATTGCTTGAGAAGAATGAAACAATTTTCATCTCTACGTAAATTAACATTTTTTTGTCCTCGAATGCCACGTGGTCAATATCTATAGGTAACTCATAGTTATATCATAATTTTTATCTGAATCACTTTCGAGAGAGAAACTTTCAAAGCGCATTTTTCATTTTGCCGATCTTGATCATACGTCACATGGCGTTTAACACATTGAATGATCTATCTGATATCTATATAAATGAAACAGAGGGAGAAGGACGAGTCTCTCGATAAGATTCTTAATGAATGGTTATACTCAGGAATAAAGTTATAATATAATAAAACAGTTGCGATATTAAATATTAACATTTAACGAACGACATTTTGTAAATATGAATATAACATACATAAATTATAATTATATAGATACGCGCGCGCGGCGCGACAATTATATGTATAAAAGAGAAATATGTACAGGGCGATTTGGAATAAGTATATTTCAGCGTCATCACGATGACCTTTTTCGATAAAACATGATAAAAAAGAAAATTAATTGCCAAGAGATTGCTATTATATTCTCCAATGCTATTTCATTTGAAAGTATCTTTTAAATAATTATTTTTCTGTGTAAAACATGTCGATACACACGATGAGTCTGAATCACTCTGTACAATTTTACGATCGCCCCAATATGAGATGATAAGCCTGATAGAAACGCGTACGTGGAAAAAAAATGTATATTTGCGTGAAAGGAAAAAAAAAATAGAATGCGTGGGTGTATGAGTGCGAATAAAACGACTATGTAGACATGTATGTACGACATGAAAGCGAAGATTCGCTTCTATTAACGGAAAACTGACCAAAATGTCGATGACAGGGGAAAGGGTAAAAGAAATGCCGCGATACGTGTTGACGATCATTTATGTCGAAAGGTAAATAACACCAAAAAATAAAAAAAAGATAAAAAAAACAGAGAAAGAGAAAAAGACAAGAAGGAGGCAGGGAAAAAATTCGTTAAGAAACATCACACGGCAAGCTGCGTTTGCGAGCGCAATTAGCAATTAACGCTTTGATTGCTGATTTTGTACGTCAACTGACTTTCATCGTAATGTAGAAATGTACATTTGCGGTGAAGAATAAAATAACGATCGGCAATCAAAGTATTAAGACTCGTCGATTAAAGGCGCTATAAATGTCGATGAATTCGGTTCATCATCGAATGCCGTGGACACGCGAAAGGAAGTTGTGTTATTTCATCTCGAAAGGATGGAGAAATGCGATAACTGGTCGATGAGAGAGAGAGAGACTTGTCCTTCCGTGATTACGACTGATCAAAGATCCGACTTGCCGGGATTCTGACGGTCTCGAGCTCTTGGATTAAAAACGAGATGCCAACCGGGGCAAGATATTGCCGATCCTCGAGAATATGACAGTCGGGCATCCCGGCGCGTTGCGCACGTGCGTGATTGTACACACGCATTTTTGTCCATTTCTACACGTATATCTGTTCTCTCCTACGACGATATAGAAGGTTATTTTTAAATTTTCGAAACTCTTAGCTGTGCCGCAAGCCCGCGTGCGAGTGTCTGTACGATCGGATGTCAGTAGGAATCCTGAAATATAAATAGACGATTGAGAAGAGGATGATCGTACACGGACTTTTCTTTCATACGATCGACGATTCTTATCTCCCCCTCAATTCCCATGCACAGCATCCGGCCGGATATTAAGTTTTATTTATTCACAAAATATTTTTTCTCATAAAAAAAAGTATATTTTGTTCTAAAAAAGATAATAATGAAAAATCTAATTAATCACGAAAATATATTTCTCAACATATGATAAAAGTCCTACTTGGTCTTTACAGATTCTTTTTTAGCAGTTTTAATAATTCTCGCGAGATACAATAAATTGATAACACTAAAAGGATAAATGAACGGCGATATAATACGAAATCTCGATGATTAAATTGCGACATTTATTAATACGATTACATAATTCTTTGAATCGCCAGCAGTACGTAAAATCATTGGTATCCGGTTTCTTCTGGTAGATGAACAAAGGGCACGGACTGGGTTCGAGCTGACCCTTCTTGTTCGCTTGTATAGCAATCTCAAAGAACAGAAATCAATACAATCTGGGTTGCAGTCAGAATACGATCAATACAAAGTTTCGAGAAAAGTTGGAAAGTAACTTCCTTCCAGTTAGATCGTATCTATCAAAAATCAACATTTTCGCCATTGAAACCGTATGTAAAATTTGGCGTAACATCGTGATTACATCACACTGATGCGATTTACAAAAATATTCTGCAAGAATCAGCATTATTAATACATTGCTAAATTAGCGCTGTCAAAGCAGAAATTAATGTCAAAATTAATGAGCTAGCTCGTAAAGCGTTTTGGCGAAAATTCACACCTAAAAAAAAAAAAAAATGATTTACCTTCAGATTTGGATCTGAATAAATTCCGCGTGCCATGATTATGACTCTGAATCAATAAAATTCATCAACATTTCAGAAGTCAACAGATATCAATTCGTATAATAAATTAGAAACTAAAGAGCAATGGCATTCCAGAGTGATAAATACAAATGTAAAGTTAACATGCTTACGTTTATAGGCTCGTGAAAATCGCACAATTTTTTTGCAATTGTAAAAGTTTCCCAAGAATTTTTGACAATTATTTTTAAAAATCGAATCGCTACAGCTAGAAACTAAATTGAAAAGAATCTGATGATATGTTTTACATTTTTATATAAGAGACATTTTGAAAATAGTATATTAATTTCAAACAAGTGTTTTCGTTATCATCTGATTTAATTAAAACATAGACTTCTTTATATTATACTTAGGCTGCTAACACGGCTATGTATCATATGGTGACATGTGAAATAAGGGCAGCCATTTACAATTGGACAGATTGGAAGTGTATGTATAAGTAAATGTAAGAATCTAATTGTAAATGTGTGTATTAACTCAATCTATATATATATATATATTCTGTCCGATTGTAAATGACTGCCCTGGCTTTTCACTTGTCACATCACTGTGACAAGTCTATGTCTGTGAATTAAAATTAGGTAGGTAAATTCATATTGTAACGGCGAGAGATACAGAACTGTAACGAATACCGTTAATGCCCCAAGCGTGTAATCTCCTTTCTTTACCTTTCACCATTCATCTCGATGACCGAATTATCGATCGCGTTGATATCTCGTAAATAGAGCGAACATGAATATCTTGCGAGGGGTATATATCTTTTCATTATTTTATTCAAAGATTCGATATGAAATTCAACATTGAAGTGTAACTCCTTTTCCGAGATAGAACTAATTAATTGAAGATCAACCGCGCGATTACGATAAACAAAAATTTGTAAAATACAAGTGTAAAATATTAATATTATTAAAATATAGCGAAGCAATCTTACGTTACTGTATTGATAAACGTTCTAAGAAATTTATTTCGTAACGTTTATGCTTCTTTTCATGTTCTATCAATGTAAAACTTTCGAATGTAAGAAAGATATTCCATAAAAAAAATTCTATAGAATCTCAGCTTTTGTTATAGGTTTCACTTTTCTATTATGCCTCGTTATCGTACAATTCGCTTCGCGTATTTGAAAACGAATGGAAAAGAAAGCTAATAGCAGCAACATACAATACCTGAGCAATTAACAAATAATTATATAAAATATTATTTTCTCATTTGCGCGATATTAAAAATGTTAACAATTAACCAAGTCGATTTATTGTTAAATTAAATAAATCTATTTGAAATGAAAAATAATATTCAAAATTCAATTCATAATTATTTATACGTAGCTACGTCTTAACAACTTAAACAGCTATATTCTCGATATTATCTAAATAACGGATTCATAATTTAAGTAATTTCAAATACTATCTCCCATGTAGAAAAGAAAAAAGACAATGTGTATAATAATTTCTATGACATTAAAAATATGTATTATAAGAATAAAACTTATTTTCGATAAAGGATTTATTAGTAAGAAATAAACAAGAAAAAAAAAAAGAGAAGACATTGCGGAATTCGAGAAACAAAGAATCCAACATATGCGATTCAATTGAGAAGTACCAAAAAAAAAATCTAGTCGTCTATAAGAATTCCTGTTTGCATCCAATTTTCAAATTATAGTGTCACTACAGCATAACAATCCATGATATTAATTTACGTCAATTTACATCAAGGGCAATATCGGGACACGAAAGACACGACACATTGCATCGCACGGCGCCGCATCAAAGGCTGCATTCGATGCAGCAGATCGCATCCAGCTCGTGGAGAGAAACTATGCGTAGCATAGTTGCCGCTTCCCGCATCAAAGTTAAGTATCTCGCGATTCGATATATGTATAACAGAGTCGGAATATCGAATGAGACGTGCGTTACGCACGAATGCATAAGTACATCAAAGTTACATACCGATTGCGAGCGTGCCACCTGCCATCTCTCTCGCGCGTGTGCCCGTCCTATTCTCTCCTTCTCGTAACCTCTCCGCCACGCACCCACACTCGCGTGCGTATCCTAGGACCGCGCCTATACGTATAAACGCGAGACCCGACACGCGTGTGTCGATGCGACATTCTCTCTCCGATGGGTATGTGTGTGTGTGTGTGTGTGCGCGCCTGCGCAACTGTAACCTCGAACCCAGACGCGTCCGATGAATCGCAAGCGAGTAAGAAAAAGAATTTTCGTTGAAGACTAAGAAAAATATAGAAAAATGAAGAAAATGATTATTTCGCGCTTTATTGCTAGGAATTCCGTATCTAAAGCAGGGAGCACACGCTTTTAGACAAACGCATAATCACAAGCATAAGAAAATTGATTGGTCCATTTTCTTATGCATAACGAAATTGACCAATCAATTTCCTTATGCTTACGATTATGCGCTTATGCAAAAGTGTGTGCTCCCCGCTTTACACTTGATAATTTAAAATAATCCCGGAGCGATCCCGGAGATGGCGCTAGTGTCGACGCGGCGGCAACGCTGGTTGCGAGGCTACGGTCGAGAAGCCGTATGCGCAATGCGCATGTCACCTCGTTGCACGGTCTCTTTCTGTCGTGGCGCTTGGAGGTGAGTGGTTGTTCCCAGTTCGCGCACCAGATTACTATCCGACAAATCTCGTACCGTGGATATAGCATCGTAAAACAGGTTAGGAATAAAACGACGGTCGGGATTAGGGCGTGCTGTGTTGTGCGAACAGTTTCTCGATTTCGTCGCGGCTTCTCGTAAAATTTTTCGGTTTCGTCCAACGGCCGCATGGCCGGTCGCGGTGCTCCTCTTCCCTTTCGATCCGTCTCGCCGGCTGGTCGGAATCAGGGTACAAACTAGCGTGTCGACGACGAACGTCGATTCGCCCCGTGTTATCGTCGTCGTTTAATGAAAAGAGAGATCCGAACGAGCGCGATCGGGAAAAATAAAATGCCGATGGAATTATTGTGCCGGTAATGGACGCGTCCACAGGATCTCGAGAGAGAGAGAGAGAGACCGGATGCATTATGGCGGCCGCGCGTTTTTCAGCGCGCTCAAGCTCGATGATGACGAGTTGTTCATCGCCGGAGAAGATTCCAGACGCGACGTCTCGCGCGTTCTCAATTCGATCCGTGGAGAAAGATCGCGACATACGTTAACGGGACGAAGCCGAGAACCGGAAGCACGAGGTTAAAGTTCTCATTCGCGAATCCACGGCCCGGAGGCCGTGTGCAACACGACGACCTTGCGTGTCGGCCTCCGGAATGTACGATTCCCAGACTATCGAAACGATCACGGGAATTTTTTCGGGTGAATGTTGCCGGGAGATATTAACGTTTCGCAGTATCGGTAGCATCACAAAATTCCTCGTTTGTTTTATAATCTAGAAAAAAAAAAAGTGAGGAGACGAGAATCGCGTTAAAATAAAATACCGATCGTAAAAATAAAGTTACATATATTGGTAAGTAATATATCGGATCTCGTCGTTGGGGATAATCGCAGTCCGGTAAAAAAAAACTGGGCGGTAATCTCGACTCGCCGTTTCGAGCATTGAACGTTTTCGGAAAGCGATCTATCGCGATATTAACTATTCGTCATTCGTTGCGAAAACGCGCAGGGGAAATCTGCGGTATCTGTACGATAATAATAATCAATTTCGCAAGAATCGTGGAATTTGATCTCTTTTCTGGAAAGTTACCGGCAGTTAGCATCTGAAAACTCGATCGCGTATCCATAATTTTCCATGCACGTCTCGAGTTGCGAAGTATGCAACATATTTAGCCACCTGATTCGTTAAAAATTGGCCGAATGGTCGCCACGAGTTCCGCGATTTCATCAAAGAGCCGCGGACAACGGTACGCTCGGTCCATTTCGATGATGGAGAATCTCGCAAAAAAAAAAAAAAAAAAAAAAAAATCTGTAATAACGTGGCATCGCGTCGCGAAAATCGTGGCAACAGCGCGCCGCTCCTCGTCATTTACAAAATGGCTGCCGGCTGCCATTCCCGAATGTTCACATTCGGCCACGTGGACGGCGGACAAAGACATCATCGAAAAATCGAATTGAATATTCCGATCGAGTATTCGCGCATTTAGCACGCGTTCAAGCAAAATTGCATCATGTTGCGCAATATCGAGTTAGATGACGTTTGTCGCGTATCGAGCAAGATGTTTCTTAAATATGGATTGTGAGAATTTCTCCTCAAACTTACAATTGCTCTAATCATCATTCGATTCTATATTGCATATCGCATTATCGATCAAAACTTGATACGAATTGTCGGATAGTTTCTGAGATTGAGAAAATTGTTGCGTATTATCCTCTTGAATCTTTGTTGATTGGTATATCTTTGTTTAATTCATTTATTTTTATTTCCTCAGTGTAAAATCGTGTACAGGAAAGCTGATATTACCTAAAACTACAAAATGGGTAAAGAGAAAACTCATATTAATATTGTCGTCATTGGACATGTCGATTCTGGCAAATCCACTACGACTGGCCATCTGATTTACAAATGCGGTGGTATCGACAAGCGTACCATTGAGAAGTTCGAAAAGGAAGCCCAGGAGGTAATCATTTTTCTAAAATATGAAAGCATGCTGTACGTGAGGCCATGATATATTATGACGTAGCAATATCTCTTTTCTCTTATTCATAATTTTTATTAAAGGGTTATCGTCAACTCTATTGATAGTAGAAAATATTATTTCACCTAAAAATCTTATTCAACGTAAAAATCATTAGTTATCTTTAATACATATCTGTAATAAGTAATAAAGATAAAAAAAGACGCAAGAAAAATTTGAAATAAAGCAAGTGATCGGATTTTTTTAGATGGGCAAAGGTTCTTTCAAATACGCTTGGGTATTGGATAAACTGAAAGCCGAACGTGAACGTGGTATTACGATCGATATCGCCTTGTGGAAGTTTGAAACATCTAAATACTATGTCACCATCATCGACGCTCCTGGACACAGAGATTTTATTAAGAACATGATCACGGGTACCTCGCAAGCTGATTGCGCTGTACTAATTGTCGCCGCTGGTACTGGCGAGTTCGAGGCAGGTATCTCGAAGAATGGACAGACCCGTGAGCACGCCTTGCTCGCCTTTACTCTCGGCGTCAAGCAACTGATCGTCGGAGTTAACAAGATGGATTCCACCGAGCCTCCGTACTCCGACACCCGATTTGAGGAAATCAAGAAGGAAGTATCGTCGTACATCAAAAAGATCGGCTACAACCCGGCCGCAGTCGCGTTTGTTCCCATTTCCGGCTGGCATGGAGACAACATGCTGGAGCCATCCTCCAAGATGCCCTGGTTCAAAGGATGGTCTGTGGAACGCAAGGAAGGCAAAGCCGACGGCAAATGCCTTATTGAAGCCCTCGATGCTATCCTGCCACCTACCAGGCCGACCGATAAGGCCCTTCGTCTTCCCCTTCAGGTAATTTCGATATTTTGATCACGATTCTCAATTTTTTAGCATGGATAATTTTATATGATGATATTTTTATAATCTCATTCGCGGTTTCCACCGGAGGATTCTCGATCCATTGATGGTTCAGAGTGTCTGATTCTACAAGATATTGTCTATAAAATCACTAATTTTGCTGAACCGGGCTAATGTTTTCTTGTAATTGCAGGACGTGTACAAGATTGGTGGTATCGGAACAGTACCCGTCGGTCGTGTCGAAACTGGTGTGCTGAAACCCGGTATGGTTGTTACCTTTGCACCTGTTGGACTGACCACTGAAGTTAAGTCCGTCGAAATGCATCACGAAGCTCTTCAAGAGGCTGTGCCTGGTGACAACGTTGGTTTCAACGTTAAGAACGTGTCTGTTAAAGAATTGCGTCGTGGATATGTTGCGGGAGATTCCAAGAACAACCCGCCCAAAGGTGCCGCTGACTTCACCGCACAGGTATGCCTAATGCACTTAATTATGCTTTTTTTTTACTATTCCCTGTTATTGACACTATGATGAAAACATATATATCTCATTCGCGGTTTCCACCGGAAGATTTATTCTAATGATGGCCGAGTACGTCTGAGTGTTTTAACTTTAAAAATTTATTACATTTAAAACGTAAAATATATGAATTATGAACATATAATTAACATAACTATTTATTTCGCAGGTTATCGTGCTCAATCACCCCGGTCAGATTAGTAACGGATACACGCCCGTGTTGGATTGCCACACCGCTCACATTGCCTGCAAGTTCGCCGAGATTAAGGAGAAGTGCGATCGCCGTACTGGTAAGACTACCGAAGAAAATCCGAAAGCTATCAAGTCTGGTGATGCCGCCATCGTCACCCTGGTTCCCAGCAAGCCCATGTGCGTCGAGGCTTTCCAGGAATTCCCGCCTCTGGGACGTTTCGCGGTCCGTGACATGCGTCAGACGGTAGCCGTCGGCGTTATCAAGGCCGTCACTTTTAAGGATCAAACTGGCAAAGTCACCAAGGCCGCTGAGAAAGCCCAGAAGAAGAAATAACTACTGTAATAGTTTCCGTGCATATACCGATAGTTTCCGTGCGAATATGCCGCTGGGTGGACGCCGGAGTACATCAGCCGACGTAGCTCGCCCTCTCTTTTCGTGCGATTCGTGCGAGATGAATGTTATAACATCATCGCTAGCTGAATCCATGCAACTACCAGCTACCAAGAATGAGGAAACTACAATCCAATTGCAAAAGTCGATCCTTCGCGTGTGCGAAGTCGCGCGGCTGCCGCGCTTCCTCGGCACGCGGACATTTCGTTTATCGAAACGGTTACTCCGTCACTTTTTCCACCGCAAAGAATTTCGCAGGAAAGGAAACGCAGTGGTCGACGGAATATATACCGGGTCAGCGACGATGCGATTTTATCTCGCTGGAATCACATTCAAAGGAGGGAGAGCGGACATCGCGCGAGCTATCTAATAACTTCATAACGAACATCAACATCATAATTTAGCGCGGCTTAATTATATTTTCTAATTATGCGGAAATAAAATTCTGTATATCCGACACTCGAGAAGAATGTCATTACTTTACGTCAATATTGTCACTCGATTAACATCGAGTTACGTCTTTGTCATCCTTTTTGAAGAAAACTCCTCATTTATCGCTCTAACATCTATGGTAGCTATACGATCTGATCAGAGATTAAAATATATCGCGGCGATACTCCGTATATTCTTTTGTCTTCTTGGTAGCTTTTTATATATTAATCACGTTCAGAGAGAGACTACGTATTAATTCAGGAAACTAAAAGGACAATGGCAATAGGCCTTGGCAAAAGTAGATTTCATTGTTGGGATATGGGACCTGTTGTTTCTTCTAATAATTATCTTTCTATTATATATGCAATTATATAGATAAGGTAAATCCAAGTTCTTTGGAAACACTTTTTCTACGAGATATATTTCTTTTATCGACTAACGTCAACAAGTGCGTGCACAAAAGATATGACTTTTGCAATAACTCGGCATCTTTTATCCCGCGATTCTTCTACAAATTACATTGGTTATAACAGTTTTCTGTACATGTACATATAAATACCAATGAAGATGACTAAGAGCGAAAATAAAAAAAGCTACGGAAACGAGATGCCGGTGATTCATTATCACCAGTATGCAATCCGATTCCTCATTTTCCTTGTAACTTATTTGAATATGTTACATAGGCATTTCCACATAAAGATTCCAATTAAAACGCTGTATTATTCAATAAATGCATTAATTACATAATCGTAATTTATTTGTTACGAGAATTAAGACCACGTGATATATCGCGGAGTATTTTAAATTACGAGAGATTATGGACAAAAGAATAACGTATAATAAAAATCATCTTCGCCAAATGACGTAGATTTGGATCAGTTGTAACTAAACAGATTGCATATAGAATGCAGGTAACAAATGTGTAAGGAAGGAAAACACTGAACATGAACGTTTGTTATTGATGCGAGAAATACATATTGTAAAAAAAGGAAAGTATTTCAAGACTATCGAAATAAATAATGAATCAGAGTTTTCACATCCAGTATAACGTGCAGACATCATTATTAAAAAAATATGTTCAATATGGCATAGCCAATCGAATTTTATTACTTCAAATACGTATTTATAGACAATGTAGTGTGATTCATACTGCAATTATCTTAAATCGCTCGCGCGTGACAAGTATTTTTTCCGCAAAACATAAGGAAGATTGAGTGTTTGACAGAACCGATCAGCTGATTTGTAACTCGAAAATATTTTAGCGAGAACCCGAATCTTATTTATGTAATTATAATGAGGATTCGAATCCTTTTAGCATACAAAAGAGATTAAAACAAGATGAAGAATAAAATAACGCGTTATACAAAATATTAAATTGATGAGATATACATAGTTTTAAATTTAATTTTTATTTCATAATTATAATGCACAAATATTTGCACACGCACAATATGTCCGACTCGAAAATGTCTAAATCGAAAATGTAAGGCACATTGAATGATGTCGCTTTTATATATTCGGGAGGGAAAAGGAGAAAACGAAAGTTAATTGATAAAAAATGCAGGGGATGCACCTGAAAATAATGGATCTTCTAATAACGTTACATGTGCAATGTGCACTTCACATACACTCCACTTCAGTTGCCATTAAATCTATTTAAATTACGTTATGTGTGGAGAGGTTAGGGACTGTTTACTTGTCAAATTTGCAATGTCGGAGGTAAACGTAAGCGCGACATGAGAGAGATTTGAAGAGACGTAACGAGACGTTCTCGCGGAAATCATGTTTTTCCCCGTAGGATGGCCGCGGGTTCTGAATTCTAACGAGCCAAGTGAAATAAACGCCGTGGTGTGCAACAGAGACAAAATTCTCTTTGCCGTTCTCACTACGGATGCTCTTACCATCTGGTACTGCAAGGTATGTATTTTAGATCAAAAGCAATGTCTTTACTCAACCTAGGAATCTTCCTATTTAATTTTAGAATGATTCATTCTTTACTGAAATCAACTTTACTAATATCATATTATACAACTCTATAGTTGGTATATACATCATACATATACATACACACACTTGTTAAAATTACAACTTCTGTATACAAGTATATTCTTTGTCATAAATAATATATTTACCATAATAGCGATAATAATAATATTCTTTATCTGAGATTAATGTTTTTAAGTTTAATAATTTCTATAATTTTTTTTACATTTTTTACAATCAAATTTTCTATATATTGTTAAACTACATATAATTTTTTGTGGATGTGTTTTAGTAAGTAATAATTTATAAAACACAATTTGTGTTATAGCCTTGTGTACCAATTGTATTTAGCAGACGATCTGCAGTTTCCTTACGAAAGCACGGTGAGAATATTTTGGTACAATGGAGACCAGATTCAAGTATGCTGGTCATAGCAACGTCGGACAGTTATCTGTTATTCTACCGGCTCTCGGACAGCAGTCCGGAGGGCCGGGGACTTTACGAACAACGAGATTCACCAGTCACCAGCCTGAAACGAGATAGCGCAGAATTATTTATTAAAGAAGTCATTCCCTCTCTTGTCTTGAGTTTTGTACGTTTGCTGATGAGTTATCATCTTTTTAAGTATATACATATAATGAGAAGTTTTAAATAAAAATTAATTATTAGTTACAAGAGTGATTATATTTAATTCATTTATATTATACAAATTAATTACATTTTCATCTGTTTATAGGAAAAGTCAGCTTGGATTGATGGCGGAATCAGTTCATTAGTTTGTATACGAGATGAGCTCATGATAGCGACCAAAACTAGCCATGTAGTACGTCACAAATGGGATGGTACCATGAATCGCGATTATTCTTTGGATTTGAGACGTATACCATTCAGTATCGATCAACAAATCTCTACTGTAGCTGTGCCACTCACAGAGAGCAATATCTATGTCACTGATATTGAATATTCACCTCTTGTTGGAGGCTTTGCCATTGTGCTTAGTAATGGTAAAGCTGCATTTCTCACTGCTCAATCTTTGAAATTTGATCCTAATCAAGTGCAAGGAATCTGGGCTCGAGATTTGGATGATGCTACTTGTGCTGCTGTTAATCATAAATATCGGCTAATTGCGATTGGTAGGCAAAAGTGAGTGTTATTTTTACAATGTTGTTTTTAGTAAACTAGTAAATGTACTTATAAATGTGTTATATAATTAGAAGAAAAGCATATATTTTTTATTAATGATATATGTGTTATAAATAATTGTTTAATTAATATATTTAACATAAATATAATTAATATATAACTCTAACGTTTATACATTTGATTTGCAGCTCTGAAGGCATTGTTTATTATGTTGATGAAACAACAGGAGGTTTAGAAATGTCACACGCTCTGAGCCTATCTTCCAAAGATTATCCAGGTCGACCAGGTAGCGTCAAGTGTCTCAGATGGACTCCCGACAGTTGCGCTATTGCGCTAGCGTGGGAAGGCGGTGGCTTGGCATTGTGGAGTACCTTTGGTGCTCTGTTGCTCTGTAGTTTGAAGTGGGATTATGGCCTACGAGTGGATCTGATGCATGATAATCCTCTTCATATCCATACGATGGAATGGTCGGCGGAGGGTTATCAATTGTGGATGTTACGAGAATCTCCAGGACCTGCAGTTACCGAAGAAAACGGTAACGAAACGTCCAGTTTAAATCGCTCTCTCATCCAATTGGATTTCGCTAAAAGTCCTCTGACTATTAATCCGTGCATGGGCCACCACGGACATCTGTACCTTCAAGGCGAGGACAGACTGTATTTAAATTTAGGCGCCGGATTATCCTCGATGGCTTCGGGTTTTCATCTCGCCACTGAAATGCCCAATGATAGTATGCTTCAGACACTCGCCGGCTGCAAGCAATGGCTCGTTGTACCCATTCCAACTGCATATAGTGGTTCTAATTGGCCAATTCGGGTAAATATAATAATAATACAATTATAAAGAGCAACTAACTTTTCGTAATATATAAATTATTGATTTTCATATTATTTAATTTTACTAGTTGATACGATCTCCTGTTAATCGTACAGCATTATCAATAATTTGAGCATCATTAACTATATTAAAAGAAAAAATTTTTAAATGTTTTCTCTTTTTTATCTCTTTTATATTATATCATATATTTATATGTTTATTTTTATGTGCGTGTGTAACAGTATACTGCAATAGACAGTGAAGGTTTGAGCCTTGCAGTGGCTGGTCGAACGGGATTAGCGCATTATTCCCTACCCTCGAGAAAATGGAAATTGTTCGGCAACGAGAGCCAAGAGAGGGATTTCATAGTGACTGGTGGATTGCTGTGGCATAAAGGATATCTCATAGCTAGCAGTTATAGCATCTTGGATGATAAAGACGAGATTAGAATTTACCCGCGCGATACTCGACTTGATAATAATTATGTCAAGAATGTTAGGATGCCCTCGCAGGTGTTACTATTGAATACGATGAAAGACAGGCTTTTAACATTCTGTTCCAATGCTCAGATTAGTATATATGATATGGAGTTGCAAAATGGCGTCGGTAAGTGATAAAATTAGTTGACGAGATTGCTTTCGAGAAGAATTTTAGTTAATCTTTATTTATATTAAATAAAATGGCTATTATATATTTTAGAAGCTGGCAGTATCGAGTTAACGAGAATACAGATGGTGGATATCAGCGGATTGTGTATACATCCTGCCTGCGTGGTCAGCGCCACGTTGACCACGATTCGCGCAGAGACCGCTGGCAGTCATCCTCATCCCGAAAGCCTCCTGTTAAACGTCTCCGGACGTCTTTTTATGGTTCAACGTGAACATTGTACTGACAACTCGGATGTTCGATTTACGTGCGGCGCTCCAACGGTATTAGCATCATATGTCGAGAATGTTTGGGTACCTTTGCGCTCAAGGAGAGACAAGCCGCACTTAACCGAGGCTCTGTGGTTATTTTGTGGAGCGCATGGCATGCGAGTTTGGTTGCCGCTATTCCGTAATCATCAAGAAAAGGCGCACGCTTTTATGAGCAAACGGATAATGCTACCTTTTCATTTGCGGATTTACCCACTAGCAATACTCTTTGAGGATGCGATTTTACTTGGAGCTGAAAACGATACTGTGCTGTTTACATCGGATACTAACTCGCCTTTTTCATTGCCCTTCAATTTATTGGAGCTTACGGTATTATTTTTTTTTTTACCTTTTCAATTCTAGATATACAAATATACAAAATTGACACAACACACAGAAATTTAATCTCATATATTACTTTCTTACCGGAATTATGACACATATTTTTATAAAGAATTATTTGGAAATTTTTACTCTAAAATTTAAACAAGTTTCTAAAATATTACAAAATTTAAGGTTATTTCCTTTATTACCTTTGTATCTTTATTAATATCATTAATATTATTAGTATCTTTATTCACTGTATTTCACTCAAATAATGATTTTTATTTCAGAGTCAAGTATATCTGCATCAGATTCTGCGTCAGTTGATACATCGAAACTTGGGCTATCACGCGTGGGAGATAGCACGTTCGTGTTCCGCGTTGCCGTATTTCCCGCATTCGTTGGAACTGTTGCTTCACGAGGTCCTCGAGGAGGAAGCGACGAGTAAGGATCCTATTCCGGATGCTCAATTACCGTCTGTCGTAGAGTTTATTCGCGAGTTTCCCGGCGTTTGGGCCAGAGCAGTCGTACAATGCGCTCGCAAAACTGAAATCGCGCTTTGGCCGTATCTGTTTTCCGTCGCCGGCCCTCCAAAGCAGCTATTACAGGATTGTCTGGAGCGTCAAGAGCTAGATACTGCTGCTAGCTACTTGATCATTTTGCAAAATTTAGAACCATCTTCTGTCAGTAGGCAGCACGCCACGTTATTGTTAGATGCTGCGTTAGAGCAAGGTAGATGGGAATTGTCGAGAGATCTTGTGAGGTTCCTTAGAGCAATCGGTAAATAATCTTATAGATTTTTATAAATATAAACTATTATATATAGACACACAATCTATTACAGATTAATCTTTTATTGTTTAGATCCGAATGACGTAGAGTCTCCACGTACATCGTGGGGTGGCAGTGCGAAATTGGTTGGTCCTCCCCAAACACCTCCTCTTTCTCCACACGAGGACGATCTGTCCTTGGTGTTGGGTACTATGCAAGTTTCGAGGAGTCGCAGTTACAGTACTACAGTTACGCCTAAAGTGCAATGTGAGAAAGATGTTGCACCATCCTCTATGCTCGAAAAAACCCGGAACGTTGTTATGAGACGAAAGAAATCAGTTCCAACAGTGAAAATTAGCGAGAAAACTGAGAACAAGTAAATATTATTTTTTTCAATATTTTACATTTGAAGACAAATGTTATTTCGAAGTTGTACAAATAATATATAAAGCATCCAGAATCAAAATTTAAAATCGAAAACAAAATTATATTTAAAGTATATCTTAACAATTTCTTCAAAATATAAAGTTTCTATTCTAGATGGTTCATTTATATAGCATCATTTTATCAAAAATTTTTTTTCTGTGATTATATTTTTATTTTTTATTTAACTAATCTTGTATATTTTTATTGCTCATAATTAAATATATATGTTAATCTAAAAAAATAATTATATATTTGGTTTAAATTCTGATGGAAAATTTTTTTATTGTCAGTCAAATTAAATTAAATTTATATTTTTTCGTTCCAGGGAAGGATCGGCAGAGGAGTTCTTTATTGACGTTATTTTACAACGTCATGCCCGACGGCTGCTTTCAGCTCGCCGCTTGACCGATTTGGGTAGATTTGCAGCCCGCCTTGACTTCCATCTAGTGACATGGTTCGCTCGAGAGCGTGACAGAGCAGCGAGAATCGACGATTACGTAGGCACTTTAAAAGCAGTTCACGAAGATTTTGCGTTTCCATACCCAACACTTTCGTTGCCGACATTGCAAAAATTTCGAAGATCTAGCCTCATCTCTCTACACTCTGTAATCTCCGATGACGAGACTTTGTCTCCGAACTTGGCCATTGATTTACCTGACAGCGGATATACTAGTCTTCCAAGTGGTAGGCCACCGTATACAACGCTGGTCTCGCCTGTCGCTAGCTTAGAGACGCAGTTTCCAACTGCGGAAGCTAAATTAACGCCAAATCTGATAAATGGTAAGAGTATTGTATTCTTTGTTCTTTAATTTAAACAAGTTTCTGTTTGAAAATTTTTTTGTAAAGCTGCAAATTTTTATATTTTGTCAAATGGCGGAAAGAGTTTTTGAATATGTTGATATATGTTGATTTAAATATATAAACTTGTCTTGTATAATTGTGATTGTATGAATTTGTAATCCCAGAGGCCAACAGCGTTCTTAGCGATACTAGTACGATATGGAGAGATGATGCAGAATCTATTGTTGCCTCTGTATGTTGGGTTTCGCCGGAATCGGTAGGATCCACAGAACTCAATACGATTGCATCAACTTCCGCGCCCATTGGTCGGGCGGAAGTACAACTCAGGTACTAATACACACATATTTTTTAACGTTAATGTTAAGAATGCCCAAAATTTGTTATTTTAGGCATTATAATTGCGTACCTCATATATGTTTATTTTTAAATTTTTGCAGGTATTTATTGCAACTGTTTCTCGAAGGCAGTTGTTTAGGATGGGCTGCAGTAGTAGCTACTGTCCTTCGAGATGCGGCGGCTATGGCTAGAACCGTCAGGACAGCGCATGCACCAATGCAAACTTTTGACTCTATAATTAATCTAAGAGATGGATTGCTTACCTTGACCAAGTGGTCTCAGTCGGAATGGTATGCTTATATTATATTCAACATATCATTTATTGAACATATCTAAGTGCAACAATTTATGAAATGTTGAGAATTAGTAACCTAAAATAAAAATGCTTTAACGAATTAGTCTATCTCCTCTTTGCAAAAGTATTTTCTTAAATTTCTAATCTACTTGTAATTTATAGTACCTATTTATTATAGTACCTATTTAAATTTTCAATAAAGACTTTTGCCAGAAAATATTGATTAATTTAATCATTAATTAATCGTGGATTAGTTTTCAGTATTTTTAAAATAATATTACTTGCATATTCTGTTTTCAGTCTAGGATACCGTCCTTTTATGTCCAATGTCCAAAGCCAAATATCACTATTGAATAGATTGGTGATAATTAAACAACAGCAGGAACAAGAACAGATATCGGAAAGTCCTTCGCCGAGCCCGGCTCCGTCCGCTAGTAATAATCAACGCGGTACTCTCTCCCGTTCGAGACACTCTTCAATCAGTCATGCTTCCAATACAGCTCCCCTCGAAGAGGAGCGCTCGCACGAATCATCCTTGATCATCGAGGATTCGTCATTTCACGGAAATTACAATAATAATCTCACTGTTACGGAGGACACCAAGTCGCAAAGCACTTGTGCAATTTCTTAAGGGTGCCTTACAAAGCACCAAATGCTATGGCTGTCCATTTTGCTGTGGATTTTACCAAAAGAGTTTTTTTTTCCACTTAAGCATAAAGATCTTATTCAATTATCTTTCTAATGTAAGAATAGCGTATATCACCCCACATAATTATTTAAAAAAAATTTAGCATTTGATTAAGGCCTTGATTGTCTAGTGTCAATTAAGGATAACTTTTGTAATGCGACAATATCATCTAAAATTGATATTAATGTCCTTTATCTAAAAGGTGTTTTAAAAATGATTCGAAAAAATCATGGAAATTTGTAAATAGGATTTTGAAATGTTTTCTACGTTGCAGATTTTGAATTGTACAGTCTGAGAAGAACAGTGTGACTTACGTGTATTATATATACATTTACAATATCATTGTTGAAATATACATTATATTATGAAGGATAAAACTTGGATGCGATATGCAAATCACAGCCATTTTAAAACTATTGTAATGCTGTGCGCGAAAGCAGTAATTTACGAGATATGTGTGTGGTTCATTTATTAATTCATTTAATTGTGAGCAATAGCAAATAGCAATATGAAGCCAATAGAAATGAACAACAGTTCAAAGGCATTCAAATCAAAATTGGCGCATAGTCTGATATTATAATATTAAAATTATATAATACATAAAGAGATGAGAATTATTATATAATAAGCTATTTATATGTATTATAACACAAGAAACATACACATATATAGATAATCATACAAAAAATACATGTTATATTTTCCCATACAATTTTTGGTTATTCTATTAGGTATCAGGAAATTATGTCGTCGTTAACTTAACGAATCAATCAAAAATATATAAAAATTACAGAAATAGATAAAAGCTTGAAGCAATAATCTATATAATTTCTAAGAATAATTGCACTATTTCTCAAGAATTTCATCCAAAAATTATATAATTTTTATAAAATTTTTTATTTTTAAGGTAAATTTCAGGTCGAAAAAGGAGTCAAGTCAAAAAAATCACATAGAGATACAATCTTTGTTAATCAAATTTTATTTTATCTAATTCAAATTAGATTGAAGTAATATGATTATGTTTGTGTGTATGGATGAAATTTGTTTTATTATATTCCTTAAATGATATTCATTTCATTTGAATTACATTATTATTTGATGATCAATGACTAATTTGTTCGTGATATGAATGATCGATGCTAAAATATCAGTTTTACTTGCGCGATTATTTGTATACCACATTCCAATAAGACATTTTACGCGCGAAGAACGTTTATCTCAGATGTTTTCGTATTCAGCACATATTTTTTTTAATTCGATCTATGACGTCGATTATTTTCTAAAAGCAACAATTTCTCAACGTACGAGAAAAATCTGCCTTTATCCTGTAACACGTTTAATTAAGGATAGATAATATCATGTTGCGATTGCGAAAGCATTTTTTACAGAATCATTATTTCTCAATTTTCTGCTGGAAATTCTACGAATGATATATCTCTCACAATCTCGAATTAATATCAACTTTGAAAACGAGTATCGCGAAGAAAAACACTTCATGGGAGAGGAAAATAAGATACACAATTTGTAGAAGGTAAATCGCGAATACTTTCGCATTCTTCTGCGAAACTTTCCTTCTTGAAACTTATCGTATAGATGAAGCACGCGCGCAAAATGATAAAAGCTTGTTTCCATAAATTACAAATACTCAAATCTTCTAAAGAATCATGCTGGATAATACAAAATAAGGAGAATAAAGAATATAAGAATGACTGTGAATGACTGTACGGTCAAAACAAATCCAAAAACATTAAATTACAAGAATAATCGATAATCATATTATACTGCCATTTTCGGTTTATTTTTTATAAAAAATTGAGTTGCAATTATATAGAAAGAGAGAGAGATTTATATTATAATATTCTATGTTTTGTTTCTCGCAATTTTTGAATATAATTAAATTTAAACATTTTAAGAAAATTTTCAGTTTACAATAGTCAATATAAAATCAAAATAACATTTTAAAAATCTTAATTATTGTTATCCATGATTGAAAATATCTATAAGAGCATTCGAAGAAGCATCGTGACACAACACATTCTATCTTTATCAAAAATCTATAAAATTGACGTATAATAGCAATAATACTAATAATAAAGGAAACAAATTTTTTTTGGAAGGCATTTCTCTTTGTTGTCATGCTAGAGTTCATATAACTATATAGGTCAAACATATAAATCACAAACAGATATCTATTTCGAAACATTGATACGGTATAAAATGTAAACATAAATATGTTAGTTGTCAACGTAATTTCGTAACACGAAGGTGGATATGTTTCGTTCTTAATCAAAAAGTGAATGCGCTGTGCGTAGATCGTGTCAATGAATCTCGCGAGTGATACAAGTGCATTTTATACTGTACGTCATTTCTTCTAACGACAGAATCTAAATATAACGAACGGACGTCATTTTAATGTCAAATGACATCAAAAATTCTAAAATAACGTAATATATTCTGTTTTCTTTTCAACTTAATAACCGAGATTCCACTAGGTAAGATTCAAAATAGAGTGAAAAAATCGATTCTTCTAAATTCTCTTGACTTTGATAGAATGCAAGATTTTCATAAATTATTCAAAATTTCGAGATAATAATAATAATTTGAAGATAATAATTCTAAATTTTAATAATATTTATAATAATTTTTAATAATATTTAATAAATTTAAAGAGATATTATAAATATTATTTATACATTCTTGTCTTATGATATGTATATACTTATCTTTTATGCGTATATAATTAAACATTGAAACTGACTTTATTTTGATACAATTTTTTTTATACGGTTATCCCATTATCGAGATTTTATTTTATTTTATAAATTATTGACATTTTTGGCCATACATGGTAAACTATTAATAACCATCGATGATGCTGATCTATCAAAACCATTGTCATTTCAATCACATCATCATAGTTATAGAAAGAAGTATTGTTTATGAATTTTTTTTTGCGGAAACACAATATGAATTAATGTAGTAAGCTATTATGTATATGTTATACGTGTTAATAGAAAATTATTGCAACGATATTTTTGTTAAAATGATACGTGATCGTAAAATAAATTGCGGAAGAAATATATTACCTTCAAATAATGTTCCGCAAAAATAATGTATATGTACGTACAAATAAACTACATTGTCAAAAATATGAATCAAAAATTATCCGCAGAATAATATTTTCATGTTAAAGTAATGTGAGTAAACAAAAAAGTACGATATGTTATGTAATCGTAAAAAAAAAAGATATGTTGTATCTTCATCAAAGTAGCAAAAATTTCGTAAAAAAGATAAATTATATTATGTAAAATATATTACAAATTTATTGTCGTATTATTAAAAATAATCGCGTAATGACATTTTTGCGTTCAAATAGTACACAAACGAGATCCAACGTGCAATACATCGTGATATCTTCAATGTCATGACCATTATTAAAATTATTGTCTTCCTTCATGCAGGTTTTTTAGTATTATGCGTCTAGAATACAGGAAAAATTACTCTACTGACAAATTAAATAATGAAATTCATAGACAATAATATTACTCTTGGGAATTACCCATATTTTCCATCTAATGAATGGCATTTACATGTTGACGCGTTTATTACGGATAAATGCGGATATAAAGCATTAAAATATGAGTTAACGTAGCCACGACGGTTTATTAATTTATCAGTCATCGACAGAACGCGAATGTCTCGCTTATTTTTATTCGTTTTATTTCATATTAGGAAAATTTATCCACGAATGGATGACGATTGTTTTTGCATCATGTTGGGCAAAGTTGCGGTTACAGATTATTGCATAAAAACGAAACGATACACCGCAGAGATGCAATTCAAGGCTGCAATTATCAAACACGTGTGTGAAATCTCTTTTGTGTGATATCTTTTGTGTTAAATAATTTTATATTAAATACATTGTGTAAAAATGAAAATTAAATGCTAATATAAATAAGATATAACTCACAAGATAGCTATATTTTTTGACTAATTGTAATTTAGCGTCAAATATATACTATTTTGAGGATTTTCTTACAGAATTATTTATAAATCTTTATAAAATATTCTCGTGTTAAAAGAATATTTTATAAATCTGCTTATAACATTGTATTTATTAACGATCTCATTTTGATGTTCTATGTAGATTCATAGGTTGTTTCTCCACTTTATTAGAATATTCAAATATTCACTAAAGATATTTATAGAATATGTTTGTGGTATTTGAAAATCTCAGTAATGTAGTAAAAATAGAAAAGCTTATTAGAGATCAAGATTATCATGCAGGATTTTCACAACAAAAATTGTCGCAATACGCGACGATTTTGCAAGCAGTATCGTAACGACGTCACGAGAAATGTCACGAGAATCTTTGAAAAGTATTTGTCGTTAAAAACGTTAGAAGAATAATCTCTTTGCGAGAACTTATGAATAATATCATTGTTTACGAATAATGCCATTGTTTAATTAGTCAATAGAGGAGTTTCTCGTAATTATTATGCGGAATATCAGTTCTTTGAAGAATTTATATATTATTATTATTTGTGTGACGCATTGGATTCCAAGGCGATCGGCTTAATCGCTGTTTATGCGCGAAATTTGGAGCACGTGCTTTCGCTTAGAGGTACTCGTTACGTCAACTTTCTCGTGTTAAACAAGTTAGATAAGGATGAGTCATAAAATATTAGAATGATCGACAGGATCCATAATTGCATGAATTGATCCAAGAACTTATAAGGCGAGAAGAATTGAGAAAACGTTTATATTGATAAAAGTATTTTAATGTGTTAATACGTCGCATCAAAGTATTCATTTATAGACGTAGTTTTGCTTCAATTTTATTGAAAATTAGAAAAGAGCGATAAAAAAAAAAATCTCGATCTCTTGTATAAATTTTTTTCGCATTTAAATAAAACATCTTTTTTTAATCGTTTCTCATGACAGCTGCATATCAATCTTTAGATTCAAACTAGAAGAAAAAGAATGATTTTATCTCGTTTAATTTTATTGTTTTTTATCTATTTTTATATTTTAAAGTTCAATGTCTATTGAATAGATTACTTTTATGTTTAGTTTTATATTTTTAAAGAATAAAACAAAATAATATATGTATATATTTATATATATATATATATATATATTTTAATGATAAAATATATAACAAAGAAATAAATTATTAAAAAATCAAAGAATGCTTGAAAAAGATAGCGTACTCTTTAACTGGTATTCAATTCATCTCTATGCCTAACAATCTCCAGTATTTCTAAATGGGTCGATTCGATATGGATTTATTGTCGAACCGCGAAGTACTCTGGCACGATTAATGTTATCAGATTGGCAGATCAACTGAAAGCACGTGACCGATTAAAATGCCGCAAAACAACGAGATTACCTTGAAATTTCAGTGTTAGTATGAGTGCGAAAATGACTGAAACACGTCTGTCTCTGCACGGGATCGGTCACGGGACACTCATATAATTGCATAAGTGTAAATATTTAATGAAATTGATACAGCAGCTAAGCAGTGGTTCTCAGTATACATTTAATTTTTTCAAAAATTTAGAATTTTACAACTTAGAATCTTTTTGTCATTTTTTTTTTTTTTTTTTTTTCACGCAATTCAATTCGATATTCTTTCGAGAAAAATAATTCTTCGAAAATTAGATCCGACTTCTAGCAAGATTAAAAAGCCGAAGATCTTTTTATATTTCTTGAATAATGATAATATTAAGAAGACTTAATGTTATATTGGCGAAAGTTTTTAATATACATTGATTTATATCGGAAATCTTGCGGCGAATCTTTTCTTTTACAGAACGTAACAAGTCAACGAATCGTCAAATAAATTATAAATCATATTTTAATTGAACATCAGCATAACATATATTAATTTATATGTGCAGTTAACAGGCGTTAATCGCGCGAAACTCGTGATCAATAAAGATGATTTACGAGCGTAGTGTCAATATTTATTGTAATGGTTGATTAGGGATACGGAAAAATTTTAACTGAGCGATTAATCATTTCGCTAAAACAATACGCCGCGGAAATATATTATATCAGGGATTCTCAACTTATTGGAATATTCCGGACAACCGTTGTTACATAAAAATGCAATTAATTAACGCAATTATAAAGATATGAAATACATAGGCGTTACAACAAATATATATTTTTATATTATTATAATTAGATACTATATAATATATAAAATAAATATTTTATAAAAAAAGGATCGAGAGATTTTTTCAAAATTGTTTTAATCAGCAAATGAGTATAAAAAAATTTGAAATTGATTTATATAGAATTAAGAAATAAATTTATATAAAATAAATATATTTAAATTTATATCAAATATTGTGTTGTGTGAAAGAGGGGGGCACAGTAATTTTAAACGGTTAATTTACTCGAAACCTTTTTGAATAATAGCCATTTGTGATCCAGATCTCTTATTTATTTAATCTCTATTGTTAAATACTAGATTCAGCGAGACGAAAATATGCTTGCCTAAAAGATACCTCATCACGACTAACGCGAAAATAATTTGCGTATAGTTTATATGGATGCTGAACAATTTATTTACATTGTCAACTAACTTTATCGATGATACGAGCATCAATATCTGGCCTAATTATCAATGTAATTGTTTACGTTAGTGGCTAAACCAAGATAAGGATTTTATCTAAATATTGATAGCTTTCAAGATACAAGATATTTTGTAATTTATCGAAATATTGATGTAAACTTTGAAAAATAGTATTGCGTAAAGACGTATAAAAAAAAAAAAAAAAAAAATCTATCGTTGCATAAAATATTTGAAATATTTAATGAAAATATGAAGCTTCTCTGATTAGTTGAAACTTATGCTTTAGTTCTTCTGTCGCATCTACGTGATGGATTTCTTAAATAAATATATTTTTGTCTCGTCAAATCCACAGTATTTAACAACAGAGAGATGATACGATCTCTCGACTGTTATCATTGACTAATACAGATACGAGATGTCAAAACCAGGAAAACAAAAAGTCTAGACGATAGAGTCATTGTATGTGTACATTGTTTTATGATAAATATCAATTAAAACTTGTTTTAATTATACTTTTATTGTAATAATTTTTGCTTTAATTATTATAGATTACAAGTGTGCTGAGCAGCCTCAAATTTCATGAAAATCAGTAAAGCGGTCATCATCATAAAGACTTGAATCAAGAAAAAAGCGCGTGATAAGACATCCGTTAATATTTTGCAACAATTAAGCATTCGGTGATACAATACATATTACATACTATCGAAATAAGATGAAAAATAAGATTTTACAAATTAATTCAATATTGGAAATTTATGCCTTATCGTAATATTTTTCACGATTAATTGCTAGAAGTGACGGGTATTAATCGAAAGCTCTTTATCTCATCGTAATAATATTGTATATTGTTTGCAGTCAGCGATACAGATTACCTGAACAACAGAAGAACTCATGAGTCTAGGCAAGATTTAGCAAGATAGCTGTTCGGGAATCTTTAAAACTAACTCGAATATACGGTGGAATTTAAATGCTAAAATATTCTAAGCGGAAGAATATCGTATAGAGAGAATATTATATTGTATGGGAGAATATTAAATCATTAGCATGTGATCGGTGACCGAAGCCGCGACCAAATCATCATATGACGATTACTGTTCTCCACGTCATCGCGGGGGAGGCTGAGGTCGTCCAGGAGAGAGGGAGTTCGCCCCATTCGTGAAACACGACGCGTTTAAATGGCCGGCCGCGCGTCGATTCCAATTCAGTTTCCATGCCATTACACCGCGAAAAACCGGTCTGAAATCTCGCATACCCCCGTGTGATACATAAATATATATTGTATTTTCTGTAAATCTTTCGGAAATATCTTTCTTATTTTTATCTTTCGATTCCTGTGAATATAAGTTAATAAGAGCAATAATAGCTGGAGAGAAAGAATCGGAAGAAAATTGAACGTTTATAAAAAGAGAATAGGGAATTATAAGGATTTCTCGTAATTTGTAAAAGGCATTCGAAGCAGATGTTTCTTTTCTTTCGTGACGAATGCTTTTTGCCGCTTTGAAAGCGGCATTGAAAATAAGCGCTTTAACAAAGCGCGATGATGTTACGAGCTAATAGAGAGAAGTATCCTCGGGATTGAATTTTCTTGAGAAAGAAAACTGCGCTTTGGGGTTTTGTGATTTTTTTTCTCCTTGCAAGGACAATCTTCGAGAACAAAAACGGATCTTCCTCAAACCAAGTACTTAACAAACACCAAAGTAAGTGTAATATCTGTTATATCTTCTTTTATCTTTACCTGTTTCTATACAATTATTAAACGTATTGGAATGAAAATTTTTATTAAAAAAAAAAAAATGTCCAAAAAGATTACAATTTATTTCAATTTCTGAATTTTATTTTAGTAATCTTGATAATTGTGCTTAGAAATAAAATTTTGCAATTTAAAGATCTCTTGCAAACTTACTTATATTCGATATAAAAATTTATTATAAATTTATTATTTACAGTTTAATCGAAAATATGGTTTTATGTGTAAAACTTGATGATGAAGGCAAATAAAGTAAAAAAAGAAAAAAAACATAAGATACTTTGTAGAATAAATTTTCATAATTACGAGAATCTATGATATACATGTATATGTAATATTGGCATAAATTTATATACGCGAAATCATCAGCGCGGTGCGAATTTATTCGCAAGAAAAAAAAAAGTGAAAAATCATTCCGTTTAATAGCGTTTGATTATGTTAATGAAGTTGTAATAATCGTGGAGAGATTATGAGTAAAATCAATCCTATTACATAAAACATCGAATAGATTTTCAATCACTCGTCTACTCTTCAATTCATTGGGTTTTCGATTTAACGCATATATAATTTGATTATTCATAATAAATTTCTTTACAAACTTTGTTGATAGTTCTCTGTCTGTTTACGATAGTCATTTGCTCTTCGCGATATAAGATTTTGATCGAAGATTGTATTTTAAATGAGAATTTCTTATGATTGATTCTCGATTGACTTTTGCAAAGAGTTACGACAATTTGCATATCTTTGTCGATAATAGTTAAATTTCAGAGACGATAATAACTAATCCTCTATCGATTTGCATAATCTAAAATCAATCTATCTGTTTGCTATTTATGTAACTTTTTAGTATTGTGTACACCCTAATTTATACCTACTCCAATTCATATAAACTTTGGTAGATCTTGTGATATATAAAAGAATGTCACTGCCAAAGTGATAAGCGATCTAATACATATTACACATTACTTTTATCAATTGATGATCTTTCCTCTTGTAAATAATCTGATTCGACTAATGCTTATTAATGAAACAAGAGCTAGATAATGCAGATATACATTCAGGAAGACTTTAAATACATGTTTATAAAACGAAGTTCAACACGTGTCTCAGAATTCGTGCGGCAAATTACATATTTCAACGAACGTATATACCAACGTGTTATGATATTATTAGTGTATTCATGATAACATAATTATCTATCTGTAGATTATCTACATTAAAAATATGACAATTGCATATGCAGAGATACAGAGCAAAATGAATGTCATTTAATGCGCCAAGAGAGACAGAAAATGAAAATTTATAATTTATTAACTACTAAAAAAAAAATTTCTTGTCGATACACCATTTTGAAAAATTAAAATTATCTTTATCGGTATTGAGTTAAAAACTATTCAAATATGCAAATTTATGATACCGTCGTGGAAACCCGTTTTTATCTATCTCAAACAACGACGTAATTCTTCCAGTAATCGTATTCCTAAGATCGTATAATTATCGTTTATTATACATATAATTACGGTTGTGTAGATACATATTAGAAAAATTTTGTGCCAATAACCTTCGTGGCAGCTTTTAAAATTTTATATACATGAAAAGCAGTCAGTTTTGATATGATATATTTCTTCTTTTCTGGCTTCGATCGATAGCACTTGCAATAATTAATCATCTTTGAATCACACATTTGAAATAGACAATTGCAATAATTATATACAGTTTATAAATATCATATATTTTTACACGAAAAAAATGTAGAAGTTCAATATTCTTTCCAAGTGTGATTCTTATCAATTGTTTTAATTTTAGAAATATGTTAATATTTTTCTACCAAAAAATATGATTAAAGAATCATAAAAAAGATTATTTTCTTTGTACACATGTACAAGATACATAAATAATATCAAGATAAGAGAATTTTTGAGCTTTTCAATTTTAATATTCATTCCAAATTGTATGACTATTGTATTTAACAATTTGAATTGAAAAACGTATTAATAGATGACTTTTTTTGCTAGAATTCATGTCATTTTTTTTTTTTTTTTTTTTTTTTTATTGGAAACAATTCAGCGCGGACAGATATCTTTACTTTTATTTTCTTTTAAGATTGTCCTAATTGCTTGTTAAAATATACATATATATATATATCATAAATTTCATATCATGATGTATTACTCAATATTTACGATATTTGAGCAAACTGCCACTTTTCTCGCGATTCTCCAACATATCGCCGGATAAAGAGATAGGAAAAGACGCAAAGAATATTTCGCAAAATAGATATTGCAAGAAATACACATGTATTATTGTTGCATGATCGTACAACAGACTTTTTTGACTTTTAGAAAATGCAACTTGTAAGCAAACGTCAATATCAGCGAAACAATCAAACAGATAGAATGACGCCAGCCAATCGAACCCACTTATAGTAATTGCGACTTTTAACGATAAATTAATTCTATCGACAATCAAATGTAATTGTTTTAATCGACAGATTGCACTTTGTACATATGCAACGATACATTTTATCTTATTTTCTTTTAACAAAACATAGTCTTTTTTTTAAAGATTTTGTTGAACTTTAAGATACTTATCAAAAATTATCATTTAAAAACATTAAACAAACGATGCGTCTTAGTAACACACCCCTAATGTAATAGTAAAATTGCATGATAAACTGATTAATATTACTTAACATGAATAATTTTAAACAATAATTTTTTTTTTCCATGGGATTATAATGTGCACATGTAAAAAAATCATCAAAAAATCTGCGTTTAAATTAATTACAATTGATTAATGCATTACATAAATGAAAGCAAAGACGTGAATTGAACTGATTATCAATTTCAGAATATAATAAAACGAGAAATAGAAAAGCACATTATATAAAAAATAAGATTTATCGATTGATTAAATTTATTGCGATTATCTATATAATTGCATATATAGGAAATCAAATCTATATAAAACCTAAGCAGCAAATATTTCTGTGCAATAATAGCTTAAATTATTTTATTAAGCGAATTTTTCTAAGATAAGAAAATATATTATATATGTCGTTTACAAGAGCAGGAAAGAAGAAAAAAAAAATAGCTGGAAACATTTTATTATTAATTTAATTTAACAAAAATTAAATTGAAAACATAAAGATTGGAATAAAATAATTTAAAATTAGAAAGAAACGAGAACTACAAATGTATTATTATTTCGAAGAATCCCTTAAATATATCTTGAAACTTAATGCATATAAATAATGGAATTGTAATCTTCTTATGATTTTAAAAACTAAATGGATGAGAGTTTTAATTTTTAATATTTAATAACGCGAAGAGAGAGAGAGAGAGAGATAATATCTTGGTGGGACCAAATGCACAAATACACGCCTAAATCTTTTGTGGTTGGAAAGTAATATCGATTTGTGTCCAGGGCGAGATACAAGATTGAAAAAAGTTATGAAACTGCGCATCTTACATAAAATAGGGGCAATAGCCATTACGATAACTGCTTTCACGTAACACAGTCGGTAAATCGAGGGCTGCATTCGTGTTGCATTTGCTGCATTTAAGCGATGCTGTTAGCGAAAAAGAAGCAGTGATCACACACATATATTAAGAAAAGCAACTTAGATAAATAAAATTATATCTTATTCAAACAAATATTGGGAAAAATTAAACAAATAAAATATTTATGTAATGAATTTTGTCGATAGAATTGAATTAATAATTATTGAATCAATGTTATGTTACATTATGTTAAATTACTTAAACAATTTGCTCGATTATTTTGTTATTTTTTTAATAGAACAGACATATAGTTATCAATTTTATTTATTTAAGACAGTTTTTTCAATGTAGTTATGACATCTTATATTTATATTTTCTCAATAAATGTTTAGCAGATGCAATAAATCACGTCTCTCACGTTCTATTTACGATATAGCAATATTTTTATAATGTATTATTCCTCCAATAAAAAAGTAGGGAAATTAAAAAAAATGATATTCTCGTGACAATAACATCGCCTTGACTGCAACTGGTGCACAGTTCATGATCAAGTGAAATAATAAACTCGTGATATATCTCTTCTGTGTTCGCAAATATTATTTCCAATCATCTTAACTACCAATCGAAGTATCACGATCGCATTGCTACATGTTACGATTAATCTAATAGCGGTTGAAAATTTTGATCTCTTGAAAAACCCAAATATCTCGTCAAAAAAATTTTATTTCCTATAACAAGTAAATTACTTTTTATTTACGCTTTATATAAAATAACATATTATCTTAATTTTTCTCATTTTCTTGTGTAAATAATCTGTATAATAATCTGTAAATAATTTTATTTTATGAATATACATGGTATATCGTTGAATTATTCAGCATCTCGATCGCTGTTATTTTGAGGAGTCGATTAAATTTTATACGTATTGTATCTGTTAAATTTGTGTATTTTATTTTTTTCAGGATGAAAAACGGTAACAGTTCGATAGACAGCGGACAAAGATTGGAGGGCTACGTGAATCACGGCTTAAGTGAATCTACCAACAATGTGGATCTCATTCACTCGTATCAATCTTTTCATAATTCGCACGGAAATCATCGAGACATACAGGGTTCCTCGGATTTTATTTGTAAGTATCAAGTGATGATGTAACATGCAAATATTGTGGCGAAACCATATTTTTGGCTAAATTATAAAGTAGACACGTGAAAAAAAAAAATTATATATACGCTCTCTCTATTAAAAAAAAATCGTACTATAAATCAATTTGCTTCTTGCATGCGCGGCGAGGATGCCGTAAAAGTAAGTATTTGTCAAAATTCAATGAATGAAAAATTCACCTGTCGGACAAGTAAGATACATTAATAACGTATCTTATAAAATCAATTAAAATCCTGTGCGTCATTTTATAATATGTTACTTTATATATATGCCCGCACGTGATAAGAATATAAAAACTTTCGTCAGTTTATATTGTAAAAAACACGTGCTTTAAAATGCAAACTATAAAATACTGTTGAAAAAGAAAATATTTCTTAACATTTTATTTACGAAATATTATTCTGGAATTTTTACCTGTTTACGTAACAAAGACAACAATATATATATATTGTATATCGATTTAATTACATTTCAAAAACTTAATGATATCGATCTTGATATCGCGTGGCTCCGAAATTTTACAATAGTTACCACAATCTTTTTTCATTCGACATTACACATGAATAACTTTCTTTATTCGTCAAGAGTATTGTACAATATTTAATAATCACTGATAAAACAATACTTCAAGCTTGATAAAATTTCGTTAATAATCTTTTTTTAGCTTAAAATTAAAGTTGATAACAATTATTTCTGTTTCGATAAATTGTGTAAGGTATTTGATAAAAATTATTGTAACGTAAATTAATATAAAAATAAAATAAGTAACGGATATAAAAATAAATTTTTATATTAGACTGTTGTTTGTTTATGTAATATTTGGCAATCCTATTTTTATGCAAGGGTATCAGTTATTTCATTGCTTATTTCGTTTTTTAAGAAATGTTTATATTTCACATATAAAATATTCTGCATAGAAAAAAGTAAAAAGAGAAAATTATTAAAGAATTTTCGCCGAATTTGTGTGTGCTACGAAATATATTCAGTGACGTTGGCAAACGCAAGATTGCAGCAAAGTAATCTTACGATTTATGCATATCGTCAATGATTTTATTCTGCGAAACTGGTTCGCCTTCCTTGGCGCGACCAACGCAAAATCGGCCTTCGGAAAAGCGGACGTACTTTAAAGAGACGTACTTACGTCTCGGCACGTGCCTGGAAGTACATGGTAATTTTTTTTTTTTTTCTCTGTATGTGCCTTCGCTTGGCGAGATAATAAATTTAACATAATGTCCGCGTGCGATATATGAGTACTCCGTCCTTGTCACTTGCTTATCACGTTACATTTTCGTATACGCGAAATTATTTATGGTTTAACGTGACAGATTGCAAACGATATGACAGATAAATCCCTTAAAAAATACAGATAAATCCCTAAAAAATACATGGAAATTGCGAATCGTGATAAAATTTGAGCACCTACTTTTTTTTAGATTATTCTTATTTATTTTAAAAATTAAGCAAAACGTTATATGGCCGAGATGATTAAGAAAAGATAAAAATAATTTATGTTCTGTCAGTATAATCGTTCAAAAAAAAAAAAAAAAAAGCATACTTTCTTAATATGTACAGTTTTTATAGAATACAGAATTTGACTTAAATAATGACTATTGAATAATGTGTGTGTGATACAAAAAATAAATCAGTAGATTAAAGAACACTAAAAATAAGTTGACTAATGAAAAATTATTTGCATTCTAATAAAATCTTGCAATAATTGATAATAAGACTATCATTATATACGTAATATATATAATATATTTGAGGAATATAGAGATAAGAACTAAACTTGTATTCTTTGTATTGTTATCAATATTAAATTTACAAAAGAGTATCAGAGATGCAAAATAAAATTAGAATACTAACATAAAATCAAAAATAATTTAAAAATATATCCTCATATATTATATACCAATATACATATACATAATTATATTATAAGTATATGATTATTTTTGCTTGCTACATGAATACAGTGATCGAAGAGTCAGGAGATGATGAGGTCAAGCAGAAGGAAGGTCTTTTAAGCTCGGCGTTGCAATATACAAGGCGGCGTGCCAGGGCCATATGTACGAAGAAAACCCTTTACAAAAGATTGCCGCTCTTGAGTTGGCTACCAAGGTATAACAGTCAAGATGCGCTCGGAGATCTAGTGGCCGGAATTACCGTGGGTCTCACCGTTATTCCTCAGTCACTAGCGTATTCGAATGTCGCCGGTTTACCACCGCAGGTACATAAAAGAGACATTTATTATTTGCTTAATGATTTACAAGAGTTACATAAAGATTATATCTGGATTACATTGGTGCAATAGATGTTTGATCAAATATCTTTTCTAGATTAATTTAAAATCGATAAAAATAATGGAAGATAATTTTTAAAAAATTTTTTTCTTTAAATATACGATTAAAAATAAATGATTCTTTCCAAATTAATTTACAATAGAAACAAATAAATAATATGCAAAACCGTGCTTTTTAATTAAATTTAATTAAAAATTTTACTTTACTAAAATTTTATTTTAAAAATTTACATAAAGAAATGTAGTATTATAAATTTTTGAAAGATAATTCTCGATGTTTTCATTAAGAAAAAATTGACAAAGTCTCGCATATCCCCATTTATATACACGTAAATCATTTTTTATTTCAGTACGGTTTGTATGGTAGCTTTCTGGGTTGTTTCATTTATGTAATTTTTGGATCCTGCAAAGACATACCCATGGGACCTACCGCAATAATTTCTTTGCTGACTTATCAAACGATATCTCATTTAGACTCTCCGATACAACATGCGATTTTGTTGTGCTTCATAGTCGGAATTGTTGAGTTAATAATGGGTATATTCGGTCTCGGTAAGTCAACTTTAATATTTTTACAAGAACAAGGTAATTTGATAATCATAAAACGCATAATATGATTATAAAGCATTTCAATATATCTAAAAAAAGAATTGTTGTTGAAAAGATTTTATCTAGCTTCTAGTTACTGTTTTTAAAATTAAATTAACAATGAAAATATTTTTAATACAGATGCACTTTGGATTATTTTTGAATATGAGCAAAACAACTTATGTGTCGCATTAAATTTGACATTAAAATGTAATTTTCTCATTAAAAAACTTTTTGTATTTTCGCTTTATAGAGTGAATGTAAAATGGATAGCGAAAATAAAATTTATTTCATTTTTCAGGATTTCTGATAGATTTCGTCTCCGGACCAGTAAGTTCCGGATTTACGTCGGCGGTGGCTTTGATAATCGTCACGTCGCAAATCAAAGATATCCTTGGCATCTCTGCCAAAGGTTCCCAATTTATTGAAATGTGGCATAGTATCGGTGAGCTGATACACGAGACATCAGGCTGGGATGCTACTCTTGGTGCATCTTGCATAGCATTACTGTTAATTCTGAGGGTAAGTTTTTCTTTTAATATTTTTTGATAAACTTTGAGAGGAAAAGCGATTAAATTATTAATACGTACACACACACACACATACAAAAATTGTCTTAATTAATTATTAATAAAAAATATTTTACAAAGAAAGTTTAATTTAATATTAATATTAATATTATTATTTTTATAATATATCTCTTATAATACGATATTTGTATTACAGTTATTAGCCGCATGCAAAATTGGTCCGGACAAGGAAGAACTTCGTACTACAAAACATCGCATCATGAATAAATTCATCTGGTTAATCGGCACTTCACGAAACGCGCTTTTAGTAGTAGTTTGTGGTTTATTGGGTTGGAGTTTTCAGGACAAATCGCCTGTCAAATTGATGGGTATGCGATACAAATTAATTTTTTTGGAAAATTAGTTTTGTGCAATGACAAAACAAATGCCCGACTGTGCTAACAAACTTTTATAATCAAATAAATATATAAGAAGATAAAAAAGTATTATATATAAAATTTACTATAAATAAAAATTATTCGTATAGTATCTTTATTATTAAAAAGATAAATTATTAGATCTTTAAATAGATTACGATGCAAATTATAACAGAATATTATGTGTATATATTATAATAGAAATATTGTAATTCAAAAGTCCAATGATCAGTTTTAGAAATTAAACCAGACTAAAATTTTTCATCATAGGTCATATACCGGGAGGTATGCCCGCTGTACAAGTCCCACCTTTTGGATACATTAAGGATAGCAATACGACGCTGACGTTTATCGACATGATCGGCAATTTAGGCAGTGGTGTTCTCGTTATACCGCTCATTTCTCTAATGGAGGATATCGCTATTTGTAAAGCCTTCGGTAAGTAATTTATGAGAAAGTACATAATAGAAGATTGCCTTTCACTGCGTCGTATAAGCTTGCATCATGCAAAAATGCAAAGCAATAAACACTTTTAAAATTTTTCTCGGCTATACGCGATCAAGTAATTTATATAAGTCTTATTACGAGATTGTATTAGGAAGTATACTTTTTTTGCAGCTAACGGAAAAGCAGTAGACGCTACACAAGAACTGATAGCGATTGGTGTGTCGAATATTGGAAATTCCTTTGTACAAGCTTTCCCGAGTACAGGATCTCTGAGTAGAAGCGCGGTGAACAACGCTTCCGGCGTCAGGACACCGTTGGGCGGTGTTTATACCGGTGAGTTTCACTTGGAACTCTTATGAATTAATTATTGCATCTTTTCTTCGCTTGCGAGTTGGATGCAAAATGAAAAAAGCAAATAAGGCTCATAAAAGATATGTATTTTGTCAAAATTCACCTTGGATCTCAACTGTTATCTTTTAAATATTTATGCTGTGTCGTATAGAGATAAGTCTGCCGCATTCTTTTTAATAATAAGATGAATTAATATATATAATTCAAGATATTTTCATTCTTCATACGATGTAATATTTATATATGTTTCGTTTTCAGGTGTCTTAGTAATTTTAGCTTTGCTGTTCCTTACCCCGTACTTCAGTTTTATTCCACGTGCCACTCTAGCGGCAATCATCATAGCCGCTGTCATCTTCATGGTTGAAGTCAGAGTCGTGAAACCGATGTGGAGGACGAAGAGTAAGAAAAGGCGTTTCATAAATGTGATAAATATCAAATAAAAATTTCACATATATCACGAATGAATTATTCCTCCGTGTTTCAGAGTCAGATCTCATCCCGGGTCTGGGCACGTTCATCGCGTGTTTGGTGCTGCAATTAGAGATAGGTATTCTCTGCGGTGTCGGAATAAATATCCTCTTTATCCTCTATCATGCCGCCAGACCGAAAATAACCGTGGAGAAACTCAAGGTAATTTTTTTATAATTTATTTAAAAAAAAGAAAAATGAAAAATCGATTCTTTGCATTAGCGAGCGTTCACTTCAATTCAGTATTCTTGATTATCCTAAACTTGCTTGTACTTCTCTCACGGATTGTACGATATTTTTTATAAATACAGAATTATATAGAGGTACATTTAGTTTCTCTTGTATCGTGATTACAACTTAAAAAAAAAAAAAAGAAAGAAACGAAATTTCTTCGCCCTTTGATTTCATTTTTTCACAACGAATTTTCATTTTCTCAATTTCTCTTTTCACAATCAATTTGACTAATCGTCTCTTCTGTCCGACAGACTCTTCACGGTATTGAATATTTAATGTTGACGCCCGATCGTTGTTTAATCTTCCCGTCGGTGGACTATGTGCGTAATTTGGTGACCAAATACAGCCAGCGTGCCGAAAGCGTTGCAACGCCTGTAGTGATCGACTGTTCACACATCTATGGTGCGGATTTTACGGCTGCTACAGTCATCGAGACTTTGACAAAGGACTTTGCCTTAAGAGGCCAGCCACTCTTCTTCTACAATCTGAAGCCGTCAGTATACGCCGTCTTCGAGGGTGTCGAACCTACGGATTTCACTGTTTATTATACCCAGGAAGCATTAGACGACTTGCTGAAGGAGAAAGGGTATACGAAGTAAATTAAATAGAAGGCAACACGGAGAGCCGCAATTGCTAGAATTTTCGATACATCAACATTTTCGAAGTGTATCCTTTGAAACTATCTGGATCGGCAATAGCTTATTACCGAGAATACGCAAGAATTGCAAAAAGACGTTACTTTGATTAGACTTCAAAATGATGCGTTAATTTCGCTATGAAAGCGAAACTATAAAGCAATTATATATTTATATATACCGTTGTTCTTATTGTGAGATTTCGTAATTTCAGGTATCTAAAAAAATATTTTATTTTTACCTTTCACATTCGGAGATTCACGCAACTTAATATATAGCAATAGAGAAAGCATCGAAATAAAGAATACGCGCATAGAAAATATCGTCGATCTATATTCAATTTACGTTTAATAGAAAAAAGACGTAACTTGATGCGTGTACTATAACGGAGAGACACGAAATAATTTTCATTCGCACGTAAAATGGGATTAGTAATCGAAGAACGGCAGTTGTTGTATTTGTCGAATATATTTATTTATATATATATGATATTGCTGCCATTATGTACTTCGAAAAGAAAGATACTGTTAGAATAGATTGAAAATATCCTATATGATAGGTATGAAAAAAAAAGAGAAAGAACGTTTAACAATCGTGTAAAAAATTAAAACGCGCATCCTAGAGGATGTCTTTATAATATCTCATAGATTCTTTTATCATCTTAGAATATTTATTTAACTTTTCAATGAAGCAAAGATATATATATATATAAATCTGTGTTATATTCTCACATCGATATTTAGCATTTTCAGTGTATTTGAAGTCCTTATTTAAAATCATAATGCATGAAAAAGATATATAATATACTGCATTGTACATTTTTATACATTTACTACTTCATCCAAAATAACACTACGTGTTCTGGAAATATATGTACATATGTATAATAAGTTCAAACAATACTGTGATAATTTTATAAATGATGTTTAGCGTACAATCGACGAAAGATATTCGTCTTCCGGCGGAATCGCAGCTTCCTCCGTGATAAATAACAGATTTTTCGTGAGTTTTTAAAATGTTCTTGTTAGATCGATTCTTATTAGAAGCATATTTTGATGTTAAATTTCATTATAATTTGATCAATTAATAAGAAAAGATTTGTAATATATATAATTAATTTAAGATATGCAATTTACATGTGGCTCATCTTTTTCATTATATTCCTGCATTATTTTTTTTAGAAAAAGCTCTATTAGAATAATAATATTAACACAAATAATAATATTAATACAATTGTTAGAAAGACGATGGTAATTATAAAAATAATTTTATATTAATTATTATAACTATATCGTTCATTATAATATATGAGAAAAGTTTATAATTTAATTCTTTATATAAGTTAAAAAAAAAATAAAACAATTTTCAAACAATGTGCAGCAATATAATAGTAAAAATAATAATTCTACTATATTCCCTTTCGCAGCAGCAATAGATTGTTGAAAGATGTTGAATTCAATACGGGGTTTGTTGCTTTAACAAAACAATGTATAGACATATATTATATACATACTTAATAGTTATGTACGCGTGCGTGATTATATACGTTACAAAAGAAAATGGAAACTTGTGGTAAATCAATCGGCATTTTGTATCTAGAAAAAGCTTCATTCATTTAATCAATTTGTAAATAGTTGAATATGTATTTATTGTCTATCAATCCTCCCGCAATAATTGTTTATCTTACACTAAATCGGTTAACATATATAATAATTATACATCTATTTTTGTAGTTATTTTCAAATCTATTTCCAATTTGAAATAAAAGATGCAATTAATTAGCTTCAATAAGATCGAGAAGGCATTGCGTATATTTGTGATAAAAAATTATGCAAAAATTGAATCGCGGAAAATAAGAGACATGGCTTCTATAAGTTTGAGTTGTGGAAAAAAGAAAACTAATTATTTTTGTAATTCCTAAAAGAAAATAACATACCGAATTTTATATAAAGTACAGAATAAGTCCATAGACGGTGTTATATCTGTAATAATTTTTGCACAACGAACAATCTAAATGCTAAACGATTTGCTCAAACTATCATTTTTTTTAACAAAAACTGTACATAAAAATAGAAAAAATAACGGTTTTTTTTTTAATTTGAAATTATCTTAAATTATTATTATTAGCTACTCTTTTTGCTCCAATCTACATGTATATATAGTCGTCTCTTCTATATACGCAACATTTGCCATGTCTCTCTAAATACAATGTATATTGATGTATATGTGATGATAAGGTGAATTGATCCAGGCGAAGGTCGTTCACGCGCTTTCATTAGTTCGATTGTCCGTCGACAAGGTATATCTTATCCTTACACACCGCATATTATATAGGGCGATGGTCTCCCTTCTCCCGGCCAACCGGGCGCTATCGATTGTTAGGAACACCGTGTTCAGAACCGTAACTGAAAATTATAGCACCTGCAGCGAATTTATTTTCAATGTTTTACAAATGATGTTTCTACGAAAGTAACCATTAAATTTTAGAAAAGACAAAATATCTTATTACTATCAAACTTGAAAAAAAAAAAGGAAGAAGAACATTGACGTGACATGAAATGTGGCAATAATTGTTAACAAACTGTAGTTATACGAGATCGACTAGACGCAATATCCTTTGATTTCCCTTAAAAGATTCTACAAAATGAAGGAGTAAGAAGAATATTTTACGCACGCATGTTGTGGCACATTGGCCTTTTTTATATAATAATTGTAATACGCATGATTCGCCGCTCGAGAGGCGAAATGGCGTCTATAGACTATGTAGGAACAATAGTTACGGCTCTGATCGTGCCGTTTGATAACGTGCTAAATGTGCACTTTCCGCGCGCGAGAGCGGGTATCCGCATCCGCGGCCTTCCACCGGCTGCATCAGTCGCACGTTGCCCGATGACGGACGCGCACGGGATGAAAAATAACGTGTCTTCGACAGCGGTACGCTATTCCGGGGTAAATGCAATTCAAACAGCCGGGTAGCTGCTGCAGCTAACCCCCAGTCTGACAGAGTGATCGAACCTTACGGGTTTCCTAGTCCCGACGAGGGTTTCAAAAATTTGTGATAAACGCAGCAGCAAAAATCTCTCACTCTTCACGTTTTCTTGGATTCTTTTTTTAAATTAAATTAAGAGCGCAGCAATTAATTTTTTTATATTATCATTATTCTCAAATAAAAGTGTGTGTATAAAATTTTAGTATGCTATTTCGGGGTGCAATTCAAGCCGGGTAAATACTACAGCTACCCAGTCTGATAAAGTGATCGGACCTTTCTCGGGGTTCCAGGATGTCTTAACAAACGTTTAAAAAATTTTAGATAGACGCAGCAGCAAAAAAAAACAACTCACTTTTCACGTTTTTTTTTTTGGATTCATTTTGTAAATTAAATTAAAAGCGCAAATTTATTTGTTATATTATTATTATTCTCAAATAAAAGAAAGTGTGTGTATATAAAATGTTAGTTATAAAATCAAGAAAATCCATTAGATGAAGAAAACATTATTTATATTAGAGAGATTTTTATTACATGCGTGTTGATTTCCAAATTTTATTATTGATTTAAGAAATATAGTTTCGTGATCGCTCGGCTGGTTTTTTTCAAAAACAAGTTTTTTTTGGATATTCTGGTGAACATTTTAGGAATTTGAAAAATATAGGAATAAAATTCTATTTGTTTAATTATATTTTCAATATGTTATAAGTCAAGAATACAAAATTATTCTATATCTTATTATTTCTAGATAAAAATACATAGCGCGATATTAAATATTCAATATTTTTGTATTCTAATTCTAATTTTAAAATAGAAAGATTTATATAAATTATTGTTTGTTTCCTGTATCTTTTCTTTACAATATAATAATCTTTCAATTTATTTTTCTAATATATGCAATCAAGATTTAAAAGTGTTCACCCAATGTCCTAGTTTGGATGATATAAATATCATCATATCGGTATTCGATTTTTCGTCAACTATGAGATACACCAGTTGCATTTCCGCGCACGATTCATGAACAAAGATTATTCTTGCTTTATCATAAAGGATAATGTATATATAGGATATCACGATATCACGAAGGGTGATCGATGCGAGCAAATCAGGGTCGATAAACGAGACGACGGATGCTGGGACGATATAATGGCATCCAGAAAGCCGACAAAATACGACGATTCGTAAAATCACGAAATGGAACTGCGTAAAAGCTCTTGGAAGATTTTAATCCTCGTGTGCGCGTTGGCCATTTACCTCTGGATGCTCCTCGTCGATCATTCGCACATGTTAGTCGACATATCGCAGAAGATCACTCTGCAGAAAACACGGATCTCCGTGTCAATGAAAAATGTTCTGTATCAAAGTCTTGATCAATCGAAGATCGAAGATGTATCTCTGGATGATCGAACAGATTCGAACTCGAAAAAGCTGCAGTCGCTATCACTCCAAAATTCGAGCGACGCACTCAAAGGAAAGGTATTGAAATATCAGACATTCAAGCAACAAAATCTAATACCAAGCCGACAATTGCCGACCGCACTAATAATCGGGGTGAAGAAAGGCGGAACGAGAGCCCTTTTGGAATTCCTAAGATTGCATCCAGCGATTCGTGCTGCCGGCTCGGAGGTCCATTTCTTTGATCACCATTATGTTAAAGGATTTCGTTGGTACAGGTACGTAGGATAAATTGTTTCTACGATTAAAATTACAAAATTACAAACACGAAACAGCATCACTCCATTTACTGAAAAAAATTTGATATTATAAAATTCTTGAAATATAAATTTGTGATGCACTGCTGTCCCATATATGACATATACAATATATACAGAATTGAAAATATATAGATACTATTTTTAAATTCAAAATAATCTTTCTCAAAAAAAACTTTCCATTTCTTTCTTACACGAGAGATCACATCTTTGTCGTTATATCACGATTCACTGAACATCCTGTACGACAGTACTATAAATGCCTATAACATTTTTCTGTCAATAATTAGACGCAGGATGCCCCCGACTCTAATCGGTCAAATCACCATGGAAAAGACGCCGTCATATTTCGTGACGAGCGAGGTGCCGAAGAGGGTGAAGTACATGAACCCGGAGATGAAACTAATCGTCGTGGTGAGGGACCCCGTGACCCGAGCGATTTCCGATTACACGCAAGTGAAGAGCAAGCGCCGCAAAATGCCGCGATTCGAGGATCTGGCTTTTTTGAATGGATCGAGAATCGTAGACACTTCCTGGGTGCCACTGAAAATCGGGGTTTACGTACGGCATCTAGAAAGGTGGTTGCAATACTTCCCGCTGTCGCAGTTCTTGTTCGTATCGGGCGAACGCCTGATCGCCGATCCGGTGATGGAGATCACCCGGGTACAGGACTTTCTTGGTCTCAAGCGAGTGATATGCGAAAAACATTTCTACTTCAACGCCACCAAAGGGTTCCCTTGTTTGCTCAAGTCGGAGAATCGTGCGACGCCGCATTGTCTCGGTAAGACGAACGAGAAAATTGTTCATTTCAGGAAGAGAATTAATTATAAAAGATAAACTTTCCAGGAAGAAAAGAATGTCTGTTATCGCAATTATTTGCGAAAGTAACAATATTTTTTTGCAAAAATAATTATAAATAAAATATTGTACGTGTTTGGATCTTCAAATTTGATACAATATCTCTTTAAAAAAAAAAATCCATTCATTTCTTCAAGTAAAATTTTTTCGTTTGTACACAGAATATTATAGAAATTGTATAATGTTTGAACTTATTAAAATATATTATATATTTACTATTAATTAAAATATATTATATTTTAGGAAAGAACAAGGGACGCAGTCATCCCTATATCGATCCCATGGCAATTCAACGTTTACGAGATTTTTATCGGCCATTCAATCAGCGCTTCTATCAATTGGCGGGTATGGATTTCGGCTGGTACTAAAAATTCACACCTATCTTATACATATCTTAAGCAGGAAAAACGAAGTCAATTTTCATTATATATATCATAGCTAATTCGGTCATTTGCACTACGTCACGCTACGTGTGCGTATTAAAGACTGCTATACGTGTGAAGTTATCTAATAAAAAAGAATAATATAAAATAAACATTTTAAGTAATTAAAATCCAATCATGATAAGTTGTCACTTTATTTAATATATTTAATTTATTTAACATACATTATTTTTTCGTCATCGAAATGTTTATATATTATATCATTATCATTCAGATACTTCATAAATAGCAGCCTTTAATGTGCACCAGTATATTAATATAGTGCAAATGACTGTGTATATCTGATGTACAATATATCTGATAGATACATATTCACAATCATATCAGAATACGTCATTAATTCATAGTACATGTCATTAATTCATAGCGCACAAAACTTTTCTCAAATTTTATTTTTTTTCTCCTAAATCTCGAAAGAATCTCTCTTAATTTTTTATCATGTCAATTTAACGTTAATGTGCCGATAAATAATTTATAAAAACTCAAAACTTTGTATAAGAAGTATACTATACAGTATACAATAACATGGAAGTCACTGCTTGTTGCTTACTGTTGTAAAATAATTTATCTCTAAATTCAACTATTTATATAAGATTGAGTTACGATGTGTAAAGACGAATTCATTAAGTTTACTATCTCTTAAAATTATGAGCAGTACGCTTCCCGTCCGAAAGTCTTGACGAAAAATCGCCACATATATCTATATTTCCTATATATTTATTATAATTATATTATAATATTATCATATATTACAATAATTACATATAATCATCAATATATTTAAGAATCACATCTGAGATACTTCCATATATGCAATGAAGAGATTATAAAATTTATATAAATATGTACAATAATGAATGAAAATGAGAAAAATTACGTATAGTTAACTCGTATACAACTAATTTTTCTTTTTTTTTTTATTTAGATAAAACTGATATAATTATATATCTTAATTAGTTGAAGAAAATGCAAACGATAAACTATTTATTGACTTTCTTTGTTATTTCTTTTTAGCTCTTTAATCTAAGATGTTCCATAAGTGAAACAATAGTGCAATATTAACATATCTTTTTACATTTTAGCTTAGATGTGCATAAAACAGCAAATGCGGTTATTATAATAATTATGCAATGATTAAGAACGGAGTAATTAAAAAATTGTTACAAGGCAAAAAAAGCATACGTACTATTCCATCTAATCATATTTTAGAAAAAAAGAACAAAATTTTTGTTGGAAAAATTTGTCGAGTAATCTTCAGTAACTACATTATCACCTTATAAATTATTTAAGTTTAATAAAAATAAAATTTTTTATTCAACACGAAATTGATCTATTATTAGCTGCATATGAAATATCAATAGGGGGTGTTTCGTGTTAAAGAAAAAACAATTTATAAATTTCAATCTACCTCCTTACTTTTTGATGCTATATGCCGGTAATTTCATATTCCATTCGCCCTAGATAATGATTCATTGCGTATTAATTTTCGATATATACCTAATGTATATAACGATAAATAACTAAAAACAATACCAAAATTAACTAGTTCCTAAGTATTAAAAACTAGTCAATATTATCAGGAAAAATTGTGGAATAGCCACGTAGAAAATTTCCGATATATGTAGATGAGATTATGACCCAAAGATTAATCATACAGTGTAAAAAATATAGGTGTAATAAATAATAGAGACATAATCTTTAACGAATCGATAAATCGATATTCTTTTTTAACAAACATTATGGATTTATTTCTGATATTAGCTTCAACTAGTCAAAAATAAGCTTATTTCCAATTCTTGCATTTCACGATATATTCTGTATAAATTATAAACGTTTATATAAGATAAACCTCTAACGAGATCAGAATAAATTAAAATAATTAAAAATAAATTCGAAAATTAAAAAGCTAATTTAGATGTAAGAAAGCAAATTATATAGTGAATTATTCCATAAGTTTAAAAAAAAATTAAGTTGCAATATAATATTAATACGTTTTGTATATGTGCGAAGAAGAGTAATAATTGTTATTATAATCTATTCAACGACTGTCGACGACGATTGCAGGATTATTTATCTAGTATGTAAGAACAAAAGTAGGAAATATTTAGCGAGATAGGATTCATATTCATGCGAACGGCGAACGATGATATAATAGTAAAGCACAATGCTTTTGCTCAAATTGTACCACAGGGCTGTCAATATAAATATAAGTATTTCATATCATGTTTTAAATACACAGATAATTTGACATGTAGAACAAAATATATATATATATATAAATGCTGTATAAAAAGGTTCAAAAATAACTGTGATTCTTCCAACGATAAATCTTACATGAATATATATCCCGTTTTTCTTTACAGCTCATTAATTATGAATAGCAAGTGTTGTATTGGAAAGACATTATTTAATTTTCACCGAATTAAATTCGATACATTATAAAGGTTACATTATCGATCTTTTCGAAACTTACACCTGTATCTTAAATTTGATACATCTTCAAATGTGTAAGAAGCAATCGATTAAATAACTAATTAAATAACTTTAAATAATTCATTCCCAATCTTAATTCCCCTTTCTATCGTATCTCTTTTCTATGATTTTTTTTTTCCGGTGTTTTATATTATTGTTGAGATAAATTTTTATTAAAGAAGATTTTTCTCTTTTTATTTTCTGCTCCATCGCACGCTGCGATGGAATTTTAATTTTAATAAATAATATGTACGCACATACCTGACTGATACATACCTGATAATCCTGAAATGTATACTAATAACATTTTTGCTGTGCAAAAATATCGTCGTAGAGAAAATGTCGATCCATTCCGGGCGCACATACAGAAGTGGACGATACGCGATATCAAAGTATAATAACAGCCGCACATGATGCTCGCATTACGATTAAGTACTTTTTGAAATACTTCTGATAATTCTTCACGCACAAAACTAGCACTTTTAAACAGGAACAAGTATGAAAAATACAGAGCGGCTTGAAAGCGACTTTACGATCCGGCACGACACTTTTCATAATGAAGTGAGATTTAAAAGGCGATCTATCGAAATACGATGTTGCGATTCTCGAAGTATCGAAACGACCAAAGCGCACCAGGCGGATCGCAGTATGTAATAGTTTAACCTAGAAAAAAAAAATTCGACATATCTTATTAGAAACATTTGGAAACAAACGAAACGGTAAAGTAGTTAAATACGACAATTCATGTTTGATATAATTTAATATTTAAAACAATATATATTAACTTTTATATTCTATGAAGATTCCCTTTATTGAGAGAGAGAGAGAGAGAAATGAACATTTTGAAATATATTCACGCGCGTGCGCGGAAAACGCTATATAACGCCACATCCGTTTCTTATACAATTCGAAAAATATTGTTATATGACAATTCATTTTTATACAATTCTATATCTCTAGTCAGAAGACATTCTTTCTTTCTGATATTGCTTTATCATTACGTCATGCTGAAACTGATAACGAGTATTAATCGACACTAATAAATTACTTTAAAGCCCAAGAAATAATTTATACTATAGTACTTTGTTAATAAAAAGTACAATTTGTAAATAAAAAAAATTTGCGTACAATATAAAGTACAATGTAGATTAGTATTTTTCTATTTTTACATTACAAGTTAGAGCTAAAATTAAATGAATATAAAAATATATGTGTAGCGATAAAAGCATTGTTCTTTTTTTCAGATCACAAGATTGGCTGAACCATGGAAAATTTGTCGCCACAAAACTTTCTTTACTATGTTAAACTACTATTATATATAAGGATTATACCATCATTGTAAATTATCAATGTAGTATACGTAATTTGTATGGAGTGTTATTAACATCACAGTAAGTGTTCTCAATTGATTTAACATGCTACATATGGCTACAAGTGGAAAGATACTTTGCAATATCGATACTTTCCAGCAAAATGATATTTCTATACAAATGCTTTCAAACCTAATTTTTAAATTTTCATAATAATAATAGACCCATTTCTAATATTTATACATTTGCATTCGTGTTACATTTGCAAGTAGCATTGGAGATTCTTTCTAAAAATTTATCAAATATAATATTTGCAGAATGAAAATTTATATTCATTCAAACTCATCTGCAAGTCGCGCATTCATTGAACATAGCTTATTCTTATAATCATTACTCATTTAGGCTAAAAAGATGAAAAAAATAGACTATAATTCTTCGCTCATTAACTTTCTGTAGTCTTGTTGATCCTGAACCATTTTCTTAAATACACGATACTTTCGAAGATGATATCTGAAATAATTACAAGTAAATGTATAACGAATGATATATAATAAATAACAATAAATTCGAAACAGCAATAGAAATGTTTTGGTAAATAATTTGGTAAATCCATATGTTTTCCTTCTCTTTTATCTCTTTTTATCAAAATTTTAAATATAAACGCAATACTTTAGAAATCACTCTGTATAATTTTTATACTGATATTATTGCCATATATACTTACTTGTAACATTCACTCGTCGGTTTTACTATATTTGACAATCCTGCCATTCTTTTGATAGTTTCGTGGATAGAATATTTTTTCGTGGCACATGCTCCGAGAATTGCCGAACCTATTAGAACCGATTCCCGTTCCACAGGACAAAGTACTGGTAACGCCAATACATCGGCTTGTATTTGAATAAACAGTGGATTTTGACTGAGTCCACCGCAAACTAATATGCTTTCGATATTATGACCGGCAGCCGTCAACGTTTCAATTATATACTTTGTACCGTACTGTCGTAAAAATTAATATATTTCTGTTACAACAATTTTGATATAAAGTAACTTTTGATTAAACTTCTCAGTGGATTAAATATATTAAAGTTATTCTCAGAAAAAATAATCGAACATTTCTAATTTGTAAAAAAATAAAGATAAAACTTAATTTAAATAAAATTATTTATATTATGGCAATTTTTAATAAATCAAAATTATTTTTAATTTATGACATACCGTTAATGCTTGCACTGCTGCTAAGTATAATAATGCTAACTTCTCCTCGTCTACAGATAAGGATAATCCAGATATCTATGAAGTAATGTAGGTGATAATATAAAACTGTATCCATTTTCAGGACATGCAAAGCAATAAAAAAATGCAACGTATGTCAATACCATTCCTTTTAGAGTTGGATCAGCAAGAGGCGAACGATTACCATGGAAATCTGGCCACACGTGTATATCTTTTGTCAAGTAAGACACGTTGTGTAGATTTTTTTGCTCAGCCATAACGTACAACAATTCGGACAAATATTGTTGAATATGTCTGAAATTAATAGTGCTTTTATCGTATCGATATTTATTCATATATGTTTTGATACTCACTTATTTCCGCCTAAAATTTTCAGAATTCCCGGAGTCGCAGGATGTGTATCGATAACATGATCCAGTAGCTTTCCGGTAGCACTTTGACCCCCCTCATTAAGCCAGAAACCGGGCACCATCGCACTATAGTACGGGCCCCAAACACCGTTTACAAATATCTTATTCTCGTTCACTATCATGTGACACGTCGAAGTACCGCAAATCAAAGCTAAAAATTACAAATAATTCATGTTAATTTTCTTTTTAATAAACGTGTCGCGTATTGTTAACGATATTGCGCACCTAATCGATTGGAAAAATTTGAAGACACATCTGGCGCGTAACAACCGATCATACCGAGGCCACCGGCGTGTGCATCAATCAACGATGTTCCAACCGGTGTACCTTTCAATAATCCCAATTCTGTTGCAGCTTTCGCCGACAATCCGGGCTCAATCGCATCACCAGGTACTCTTACATCATTACCTTGACATTAATATCTGCCTTTATTAAAGTGAAATAAGAATTTATTTATATAAAGTTTATATATCTGCATATACAAAATATTCCAATTTTTGCACTTATTTTTAATATTGAAATTAGCCCATTAATTTTTAATTATTCTTTATACGAAAAATCGTTATACAAAATATCTTTTTTATAATTGGTTTCTTTCTTATTTTTCCTACTAGTTAAAATTAGATCAAACATTTTTATTTATAAGAACTAAAATTTTTGATATAAATATAATACAATGTACCTATTTTTCTCCAATTGTCTTTTTTCAAGTCCCGTAAATTAAGTTGCTCAAAGAACTCCTCGTTCCATTCGTTCTTACCACTGGGATCAGCGCTATAGTTCCATTTACACACTAATGAACACAACGATCTAATAGAATAAAAGATAAAAGACATTAATTATTTCAACTGCTCTGATTAAAGGATTTAGGCATCCAAGATTTTTACCGTGATTCCGATTCAGTGGCTTTCCATGTTAAAAAGTCTGGTAAGTCAAACAACAGTGTTGCAGAGTTCCAAGAAGCAGGTAAATTCTTTTTGAGCCACAACATCTTTGGTGTTTGCATCTCAAGAGAAACTTTGCCACCAACATATTGTAATATGTCATGACCTATAGAATTGATGAAATCAGCTTCCTCATGCGCTCTATGATCCATCCATAGTATGACATTTTGTTTTTCCTGTCCTGAACAATTAGTACAATTTACTACATTACATTAATACTATGTTTATATAACTTTGATACAAAGTTAAGATAAGGAATGTCTCTTGTTCTTTTTTTTATACCTGTAAGACTGATTGTTACAGGTGATCCTGTTTTATCTATAGCCACCAATGAGCATGTAGCATCGAAACCAATTCCTTTGACGTCTTCTGCGGAAATTTCAGCAACAACCGACTGCGAATAAGACAAAAGTCACATTTTAATTAGATCCAATTTAATATAATTTTACAATTTTTTATAATTTTTATTGCAGTAAATTTCATTTTACCTTGACAACATGGCACACAGCGCTCCAAATGTTATCAGAGGATTGTTCATAAAAGTTTGGGGCGGGATGAAATATTTCAAGAGGACATGTAGCTATCTTCTTTATCTTTCCATTCGAAGTAACCAGAGCCGCTCGAACGCTTCCTGTTCCCACATCTACACCAACAAAAAAATCCATAATTGTCACAGTGTCAACAGGCATCTGCAGTCTCATATGAAGTAAAGTCAACTAAGCTGTGTCGTGCTTAGGCATGAGCTGTAAGAAAGAAGTGATATAATTATCAGCCAACCAGCATATATTAATCATTGACATATATTCTAAGATGACATGACCCTGAGATAACATTAATTTCAGAGATACACAGCATGAATAAAAACTTAAGAGAGTGTAATGTTATCAGTTTATAATTCTTTAATCCAACAGCATACATATATGTCATATTGGTGATCACAAATTGTATATAATTTTCTCCTGACTTTCCACAAATTAATAATAGCTACAAAAATAATTTTAAAAGTGCAATATATAAAATGTATATGCAATATGTAGTATATGCAGCTCGTGTTTCAAATAATAAAATCTATTAAGAATAAGAATTATTAGATAACATGTTATCTCATCACTCATGGTATCATACAGAAACCTGTAGAAATATATCTATTGCTATAAATTACCTTGATTTTAGTTATACAACACTTCTATTATAACGTTGTCGCATTTAATCTGTTGTGTTTATATGTATTCAAATAAGAAATTCTGTAGATATTTTTTAGTGAAAGTTATTTTAATCGGCGCCATTGCAGTAGCAACATTGTGAGATCATCATTTAAATTGCAACAAGAAATATGTAAAAAGTCGATGCGTGACAAGTATAAAAACAAGTATAAAGAATAAGCCATATGAAAACTGTTTATATATAATATACACACACACACACACATAAGTATGCACGTGCTTCACACCAAGTTGTACGCTTGATACCAACATGACCTAGCCATACCTGACTCTGTGAAACACATGATATGTCAGTTTGGTTGTGAGAATTAGTATGAATCTGTGAATTGGTTTACTATATATTTTGATATTGCTACTTTTTACTACTTGGTTTTAAGTATAGAAAATGTAAAATAACCTAAACATGGTTCGCTTCAAAAATAGGTAATTCATAATCACATTCATCATAGAATTTCCACATTTAATAAAAAAATATATGTTCCTTCATTCTTTATTATTTCTTTTTTTAGGTACATTGTCCTTGAAATTACACCACATAGCAACGATGATAAGCAATTAATGTTGAAAAATACAGCTCTCTCTCATGCAATTCAACAAAAGATCCAGCAGTTGTATGGTGATTTTGGGGTGGCAGCGATAAAAGATGGCTTTGATGGTAATTAAATATTTGATGCAATGATAATCCCTCTCTCAACTAAATACTATCTATGCATATAACAATATATATAATATATAATTATGGTATTTCCTTATTTCTTGTTACAGCTAAATATTGCAATTCATATACGAAAATAGCACTGGTAAAGATTAGACATGGTCCTCACAAATTCGTCCTGCGGGCTATCCCATTAATAAACGACATAGGCGGGCGGTTAGTTAAAACAAGCATTCTATACGTTGGGGCAACTATGAAACATTGTTTCCTTTTTATCAGAGTAAGAATGCAACATACGTGCTTTAACTATTTTGTGTATGTACAGTTAACAAAAAAAACTACTATGAAACGTGTTCTTTAGAAACATCAAGAGAAAAAGCTGGAACAGATATGGTCAAAATTACGAACGGAAACTGAGAGAAAGGAAATGGAGACAGTTCTGATGACCTTGACACCTGCTATGAAAGACTTCAAATAAAAGTTAGTTATTTTTATAGATAAATGTTTCTCAGTAGTTCATAAAATATTAACATTTTACTGATAACATTATATATATATATATATATATATATATATATATATTTCTACATTATCTATATATATTAAAAATAAGATTTAGTATTTTTTATATACAATAACCCTTCTCTCTCTCTCTTTTTCTCCTTATTGTATTTTTTTATAAATAAAATAGGACTGTATTGTGTGTGTAAAAAAAAAATCTCTAATATCAATGTATATAAAAATTAGTGAAATGTTTATATTACAAGCGCAAATGTAATAATATTAACGTCTAATTCATTAACTATTCTAGCAAAATAAGATTTTATTTTATTTTCGATAGATTTGGTAATACAATTTAAATTAGTAAATACAATAGCTTTTTATATAGAGAATAATTTTTAACTATATATAATATTATTAAAAAATCACAGACAATTTTTAAAAAAGATAAAAATGATTATAAATTGTTTTCAACAATTTATAAAAATAACTCTAAATAAGGAGTTTTTTTTATCAAGCTTTGTAATGGGCGAAGGTTCAACGGACTCCTACTAAACATTAAAAGTAATGTCATTGAGCTTGCTGCTATTCTCGAGCATTTTTTTTTAAAGAACTGACGGCAATTTTTATTTTTTTAGATTCTTTTCCTTCGAGACGATCTCCAGTAAAAGATTTCGTTATCTGCAGCAGATATCTTTTACGATTGTCGGCAACAGGGATCGTTGCTATCTCTCGCCAGTTGTCGCTGTTCGTTGCTGGCTGGCTGGAAACCACAAACCACTGGAAATCTATTTCAGTCAGAGAGAAGGCTTCACGGCTTCGTTGTGCCTAATCTTCAGACACCGCCACCATCGCGGGATCCCACGTTATTCCTCTTCCGCCGTCTATGGTCGTCGGTCGTGCATTTACCGCTTGTTCGGATTAATTCGGAACATTTCGTACCGTTCGGAGCAGCAGCTGATGACATCCTGCTCAGCTTCACCATTTCGCGAATCCAGAAACTCGTGCGAGCGACCTAGGTAAAAGAAAAAAAGAGCAAGAGAAAAACAAACCGAGTATACATAACACACATCATACATCTTAAGAGCAACCGAACTCTCGATTTGAAAATCGGACATTCGTTATCGCCGGATGTTGATATACGTGACTACTCTCGGTACTCTCGCTCCGTAATCGTCCCATTTTCACCCGACTATAGACATTTTAACGGATAACGAAGAGGCCCCTCTCCCCTATATATCAACACAGTCGATCTTCCAGGATAGTGTTATCGTTCGACCGCACAGTTATCTAAAATAGTTATCGCTACGACGTACACACACCGGCAAGCTCGAGGTAAGCGATCCATTTCTTTTCCATTCGCGCTAATCGATCTCTCCCCGTGTTTGGACTCGCTCCTACCCTCGGTGATCGGATCCACCCTTCTACTAGAGGTTATGGCTTCGATGGTGATCGTCGGGTTTGTTTTTTAATAACACCCCTGCGAAAATTCATTTTAATCCCTGAGCATTGGCGCGCGAGGCTCTCTCGTTGTGGAATCCTTCAAAATCATTATTGTAAAAGCCATTACGAGATACGTCGGATATTATGTATGAAAACGTCAATAATATAAATAAAATGCATACTCTTATATATAGTTTTTAATATTCAATACAATGATGACATGTCGAGTGACATATCCTGCGTCATTAGCATCACGAAGGTATGCGCCAATGCATAAGGATTAATTATTTCTTTTTCTCTTGTGATATATTGAAGATCAAATGAGAGAGAGAGAGAGAGAGAGGAATGAAATAGTAATATTTATGAATTTTTCTCTCATCCTTAAAATTGTTAAACAATTTCCGGATATTCGTTTACAGATGCATTTTTTTAGCTTTATTTTTTTTCCTTCTCTAAAAGCAGGATATCTATTTGATTTTAAATGCAGAAAGAGAAAGTGCAAAAAGGGAATCAAAACGGATATATTTATTGTTTTTGCCATATCGTTACCATCCTGTTTATGATACAATTAAAACGATCGTTAAGTCGTACAATATTGACTCGCAAAGAATCCGCGTATTTATTCGGGAAAGACTGAATAAATTAACGACGATGACTTAGCTACGATAAATTATACATAAATTTGCCAATATGACAATCTAATGGATAGATAGCATTATTGTTTTATTGTAAAAACATTCGCGTTATCGTTTACTTTTCGCTAATAACTGTTCGCTTTTATTTAATTTTTGAGTTACCTTGAATGACAGTCGGGTAATAGCGTGCCGATAATGTATGGCAATTATCGTTTTTCTATCATTTCATGTTCTTGTGATTTACATAAAAAAATTTTAGAGCAAAAGTAAATCGTGTCTACAAATTTGATTTGCGATTTTTCGATTTTACAAGTGATGTATCCATGAACTTTACAAATTATGTACTCGATTCATCCTTGTGCTATATTTAATGCAGATTATATATACTCTAATTAATACAATAAAATATTTCTAACAGATATATCGATGGATGCAAGAAATACTAAGAGAGAGAGAGAGAGAGAGAGATAGAGAGAGCTTTCTCAGCTGTTTACATGGACTCCTTTCATCTTTCCATGTCCTGCGTTACGAAAGTTAATTGTGCGAACAATATAACTCTCGATCTTCGTATCTTTCAAATTCATCACTTCTGTGAGAACGAGGCATGCGTAATTTAACTAGAAAGTATGGCCCGGCTTATTTTGACGTAAAGTCGTTTGCAAAAACGATTATACGAATCTTGCACAAACGGGTAAAAAATTAATTGACGATTATAGAAGTCTGAGCCGTGTGTGTGATTAGAGAGCCGTAAGCTCTCGCGGTATTGCTGGGTAAAATATATATCCTGCGATATAGAATGAAATTGTATCTTATACTTTCGCGGCTGTGTAAAGGAAAACTGCGTTAAGGAATACATATATAATCGAGGAAAGCGTGAATGAGATTGGCATTTATGGCTGTTATAGGCCGATGCGATCGCGAGCTTCCGCTCGCTTATTAATTCGCTAATTAGTCCGTACCCGGTGACGAGGATTTCTTATTCGATAATTAGTTCGGTCAACTAACGGATGGCCTTAAACTTTCATGAAGTCTTGCTGTCAGAACGGTTTCCACGATACGTATAAGGTAATTTCACACAATTGTACGATTATCGCACGGTATGCTCAATATGTTTATGTACCATCTTAACGATCGAAATATATAAGGTGAACGTTTATATCTTCTATTAGTATCGTTTGCTCGCTACAATATCGCTTGGATAGATACGTAACATGAATTATGAAACTTGACAAGAAATTTTGAGATTATCTTTTTTCTTAATTTTGATGAAAAGCCTCTCATCGAAAATTTTCACATATATATATTTTTTTTTCGTTACAAGAAGATAATTACGAGAAAATAAGAGCAGGTTTTTAATGGAAAACAGAATATTGATTAAAGTCTATTAATCAGTACAATATGTAAAAAAAGAATGAATTAACTATATCTATATTTGAGTATATCTATATTATATCTATATTAATATGTTCAAAGAAACGTATTCACTATATGTAGCGAATGCAAGTGCGCTGGATAAGACTTGCTTGGGTCAAGTTAGAATGATTTTAGCAAACACAGACGATAAATATATCCGCATAGCATGGCCTCGAAGAAAAGAGAAAGAGAGAAATATTCAAAATTCAAATTGAGCTTGGATCTCGTAAGAGAGAAGGAAGGAATGAAAGATTTCTCACCCCTCTTTGCTTTCATAAACAATGCTTAACGATTTTTTTGACATGCAACACGAGCAACAGCAACAATGCTTCAAATTGGCCGAGACTAGTTGATAATATCGATTTTTATTATCTGTCGATGAAGAATTCTTCTTTTTCTATACATGATTAAGATGTAAAATTAAACTGACATTCATCAAAATTATTAAAATATCTATATTTAAATATAGATAACAAATAAAAAAGAATATATTAATTTAGAAAATAGTATTTTTTATTTAAAAGAGGCAAAATTTCTGCAAAAATGTTTAGAATATAATGAATAAAGATTTTCAACATAAAATATATATATATATATGTATTGAAATGTTAAAATAGCACTATAAAACTTCAGAAAAAAAATTGTAATAAATCGCGGAATTAATCTCTTTCTGCTCCTTCTGTGATATTCGGGGGGGTATGCTAAGGATATTACTATCGTTCATAAATAGGATTATCTTTCTCGCAGCAGCCGCCCATATGACCGCCGCCCATTTACTGAAATATCTCGGTAACTGTTGTATCTTGTTGCAGTTGCTGCAGTTTATGTTGAGATTGCTGCCGCACACATACACACCATAAATACCGATCTCCTGATCCTATATTCGAATTTTATTGTGCAAGAAGGAAGAATGAAAAACTACATAAATTCAAAATTCATTTCGAAGGAAAAAAAAATTGACGTATGTAGCATCTTTTATTTGAATTTTCATATAGAGAAATAATTTCCATATATAGAATTAAATTTAAATAAATTAAAAAAGAAAAGATTAAAATTGATCAAATTAAATTAGAAATAATTTAACTTTCATATCTTTGAGAGATAGATAATGTTAAGGGAAATTTTTATCTACGATTAATCCAATTCAGATTGATTGTCATAATTTCATATCCTAAGATGTACATCATTTTTTTAGTTATGGATCTTACATGGTTGCCAGCAATAATTTACGACCGATATATCCTATCTATCGATCACGCGACGTTCTTGAGGAACGTCATTGTTAGCTTTATCCCTGTCTAAATATAAATCGACTCTACGTTTACTCTCGCTGTTTTCTATCTCTCTTTTGTACGTAGGAACATAAAATGTTAAGATGCATTAGTCTACAATGAGTGAATCGATATCTTGATATATCTCTTTTGTTGATTAAATCGGAATTTTGAGATCGTTTTGTTCTCTACACCGAATTCAAGAGGCAGAAACGGTCTTAACTAAAAACAGCTTTATGATAATAAAGGAAAAAAAACCATTGTGAGTTATCACAACAGTTATTGAAATATCGGGGAGAAAACTAATCACTTACAAATATTTGAAAAATTAGAGGAAAATAATAATAATTAATAAAACTGCAACAATTCGGTGATATTTAATAATAATTTAACAATTTAATACAATTTAATAATTTAATCACTTAAAAATTAGAGATTTCTACATTTAATTAAAAAAAAAAAAAAAAAAAAATGAGAAAAATAGTACCGTAATAACAAAAATACTTGAACGATGTTAACATATAATTAAAATATTGTCATAAATGTAAACATTGTTATTTAAAAACTCCGCACGCATATAATCTTGTTCCATCTTTAAATTTATAATTTATAATTTTCTCCTATCAATGATATATTTTCGTGTTTACCTATAATTCTAAAAGGGAAACGTTGTTATACATCCAATAGCGCACAAAAAATAATTTTTAAAGTAATTAGCTTTTTAAAAATAATTTAATTATTTATTTTTAACGGAAAAGATATACGACAATATATTCTACATGACAATAGCAAGCTAGTGATATATAATATTAAATGTATCTATTAAATAATAAATAAAAAATATCACAATAAATTAGGAAACATTAATATCCGCGAAATTAATAATAAAATTAAACCAATTATCATTAATTTGTACATATTATCAATTTCGCGCGACTCAATTGCGATCGTATTTTATATACAAGAGGCTTCCAAAAATTTTTAATAAGCTTTTAATAAAATTAATTAAAATATAACTACTAGCAGATCGTAAATTTGAAAAGAAGAACTTGCAATCAACTGTATGTGTAAATTTTGATTGCGCTTGGTTGTACAATCTTCTCGAGGAACAAACATATCCTAAATAACATCTCCTAAAAGTTGCGATTGCGTCATATGCGTCATATCTTGACATTCGCGCTCGAAGTTCTTGACAGATTTTTCGTCAAGTTCAAATGTTCATCACCGTGAAAGTTAATGATTAACGAGGAATCGTCGAAGCGTTTCCTCACGCATTGACCGTCGCTTTGAATCTTCGTGACGATCTTGGTAACGGTCGGATGCCGCATAGATTTCCGTGTTTCCTCATTGCGCTTCCCGTACTTCCCTCGACTCTTCTCTTTCATATCGTTCACGATATTGTCCATATCTTCTCGATTCGATATCTTATCAGCATCTTCGCACTTCTCACATTCTGGTATCTTTTTGACAATTTTATTACACGAATGCGTAATTTTTTCTACGTGATCGGTTTTCCTATTTTCTTCTTCCAATCTCATGTTCGAATCGAGAATGATCTTCCCACTGTCGCCCACGAACTTCACCTTCCCTTTAGAAGAGTCCGGTCCAAGGAGGACGCGACCACCGTCACCGGTGTATTCGATATCGCCCACGTTGTGCTTCACGCTCAACCAGCAACCATCACCAACGATGTGTACGCTGCCGGAATTTTTCGACAGGATGATCCGACAACCATCGCCCGTGATCTCTAGCACGCGACGATTCGAGTGCATCCTGACGACGAGTCCGTCGCCGTGGAATCGCTTGATACCATCGTCTTCAGCGGAAGAATGCTCGCAGTGTCTCATGGAACCGCTCTTACTCTTGCGTTCCTTTCTCTTCAATTCCAGTTGATCGTTCACGCGAGAGATCGTCATCGGAACTAGCGAATTGTCACCAATAGATGTGACGCGATAAACAATAGTTACCACGAATTACTATTATTATCCAACGTTGTTGGATGACTTGTTACAGTAATATGCTATTTAACTACTAATCAGGTTTTTTCTTCTTTCTCGATAAGATTTCTTTTGTTGATTCTAGAAGGAATCTCGCGTTTAGGGACAAGTGTATACCAGCTGGGAAGAAACAGTCGTGGGTCCATACGAGTTGTTTACGTTACGACGAACGGCGTGACACGACTCCGATGCCTACGCGATGGCCGCGTAATAACGAACGTATATGGTCGGCGGTGGTGGCGACGGGTTCTTCACCGAGTTAATCGGCCCCGACTATTATCGCTCCTCAGGGGACTTCCCCCGAGATCTTCCGGAGCGGCGAACGCGTTTGGCATACTCGTTCGCAGACTTGTACATAGAAGTTGCGGTGCCTTTAGCGAACTATTTTCGATAAACTTGCTTTTACACAGTATACGTCACGGTATAGGTGTAAAGATTAAATCATATATTAAGATGCATCGAAGAGAAAAAGGTAGAGAGATTTATGAAATATTGTATATTCTTCTATTTCTTGCTTAATTATTTATTTTTTTCAATAGATTAGAACTCGGGGAAAACTGGTACTGGAAACATCGTAAATTGCTAGCATAGTCCATAGCCATACATAATTAATCGCAGTTATCGCTCTTTTTGAATTTTTAGTATCGTATATCTGTGAAAATAAATTTTAACTTGGAATTATATTAAAAAATTAAATGAAAATTAATTATAATATATAATTTCATCTCATTAATTTTTTCTTTATTATACCAATTTTTATGATTTTCTATTTGTCTTATTGTTATTAGAATATGCAACATTCATTTATCATTTTATTCTGTTTCTAAAATTCACACTACAAGTCTTTATATATCTTATTTTTAATAGTTAATTATTTGAAATAGATATTATGGCATTTTCATTTTTTTAAAATCAGTAAAAATATCTACAATAGTACATTACAATAACGAAAAAGATATCTGTGTAATTAAATCTACATACTGAAAATATACAGAATAATGTGCGAATTTAGCGAAGAATTGAAAAAAAATATTCGGAATTGTGTAAAAAGGGGGGGAGAACCGTATTCGCTTCCTAAGTTACGAGTCTGCTCATCTTTTTTCTCTCTTCCTCTAATCCAAACGTCGTTTATCTTGCCGTCATTTATCACGGTCAAGCGAAGGATAAATCGGTTTGCCAATTCAAAGTCTGAGAAGAAAGAGCTTAGTACTAATATAATACAACAAACCAGATTCTCAAACTTTTGAGTTATCAAAATCGGATCCTAATCGTTTCTAAATTTTATAATTTTTTGTTTATCAATATTTCAAAGTTACTACTATATATAAATTTTATTTTTTTGAAATATTTTGTCAATTACGTATATATTGGCATATTACTTAAAAATATAATATATTCAAAGAAATATATATATATATAGAACTTTACATAACAATACAAAAAAAATTCTCAGAATGCAAAAGTGGATGTTGTGTAGATTCTATGAGACTTTTAAATAGCATTGTGTGTGTATGTAACTGCGTGTGTATATGCCGCGGATTCCACCATGCAGCCGGGGAGAAGCGCCAAAATATGCATGCCGAAAGTTTAAAATAGAAAGTTCGTTTGGCGTACATGGAATCTTATTTTTTCCAAGCGAAATTTTAATGATAAAATAAGCTCTCTCGCGATATTTTCAAATATATTTAATTATACGTTTGTATTATACAAATAAATGAGCCCCGAACTCTCTTTGTCACCCGATTATTCGATTTCTCGTAAATCGCGATTCACTATATAATTGGAAAGTAATTTCGTGACTCTCTCTCTCTCTCTCTCTCTCTCTCTCTCTCTCTTTCTCTCAATATATATATATATATATATATGTATATAACATAACTTAACAGCATCTGCTTAGCTAATCTATCGAGATATCAACCGTATCGCATATGTACACAGAACGCGCACCCGAGGGGAATCACCTCCATATTCCTGTTTGCGTGATCGCATGTTTTTTTATTAGTCTTTTATATAGGTGCGTCGGAAATATCAAGAGAGAGCAAAGATAAACTGATAAGAGAAAGTCCTGAATCGTCGAGTTTAACGAATTAAAGCATTAACTGACCTTTCGTAAAGATAACGACAGATGGAATGCTAATCCACAATTTTATTTGTTACATATATTAGCTCTAAATTAAAATTTCCGCGCATTTTGCAAGTAAAGTAAGTATATAGTAAAAAATAATCTTTTTATTAAAAATTAAATCATTAAGAATACAAATACAATGTAGAATAATATACAATATATAGATACGATCAAATCTCTTCGATTCAGCACTTGTCATTGTCTGCTAAATCATTAGTTAGCGAGATTTTCCTGGTTTCCATTTAAATTGGAAAAACGTGTATGGGACCTCTGTATTTGTCCGGAATTCATCCGAAATAACTTCCTTTGCAAGGCGTGTCATTCGACTAATTCAATATGATCGTGATTGGAATGCCATAATTTGATTCCGGAATGAAATAGCTTTATCGACTCGGCATCGTGCGAACTAATTGCTCCTGTCTACATCCTTGATCCATTACGTAAATTGTTGATTCCAGATATATGATTTTTCTCAACTATGACTTTTTAAAAAAAGCTTTTGTGTGTGTGTAAAATAATTTGATCTGTGCTTACGACGATCATCTTTTCAGAATTGAATCAATGTGTTTGTAGTATAGTGCAAAAAGCTTCGTTCCACGTTAACTTAAACGCGGTCGAACCCCCTGGCTGGAATGCCAAACAGAAGACGGGCGAGTTAGATTTATGCGAGCTGAAAATATATCTAGCCAGCTACTATCTCAACTGTATCTATATATCTGTATTTGATTCTATATTTAATTATAAAATAGTAAAGAGTAAAATTAATATTTTTTTATACAAGAAGATTTATTTTCGAGGAAAAACAGTATTGCAATACAAAAAAATAGAAAGATTAGTTCCTTATTGCACAATTATGCTTATTGTTAGAGTTGCTATATATTTTTCCCTTCTACATTCAATCGTATTTTTTAGTGACAAGATGACAAGATCGAAATGAGTGATTCGCTTAATATCGTGACAATGGAGACTTCGTGCCTCGAGTCCGAAAATTGTCTGAAGGTATCCTCGACGATGCAGAACGTGGCGCGGCAGGACTCGGGCGTACCGGAGGATCTCGCGTCGCCTATCAATGAAGCGCAGACACTCAACGGAGACGAAGATCCAGATCTCACTATGAACAGCGAATGCAACATCACGGTGATCCATATTACCGAGTCGCAGAAAACGAATGAGAAGTTGGCCGAGAATAAGGACAGCAAGGATGGCAGCGACAGCGGAGTCGAAGGTTGCACGACGGAAGTTCCAAGAGTGAGTTCTTGTGAAAAATGTTTTCAAATTTTTCCACGCACACACATACTTAAAATTGAAAATATTTTTATATAATAATGATTAATGATATTCACTAGCAGTCTTTTATCTGGATCAATTTTTCTTGCAGGTACGCAGTAGGAATAGTATCGACTACGCGAGTAGTTGCGGTGGCTTGGACGAGGCCTCTTGCGATTCTAGTCTTGTTAGTTGTTGCTCGGTATACGAGGATCCATGCGGATCCACGTTACCGGATGACGTTCGGCTAGGCGCCACTGGTGGGGAAGGTACAAGCGAGGGTGGTAGCGAGAGTTCGTCCATCGCTGGCAGCGTGTCCGTACGAACGAGTCGTATGAACGTGAAAAGGACCACGACCAGCGTAACTAAGAAAAAAACCTCGAGCGCTACCGAGACTTCGCAAAAGAATGCTCGTGCGAAACCAACGAATAATACAACTCCGGGTTGTATGAATCTGGGCGTGACGACACCGCGATCCAAGTCGCGAACAGCGACTCCTAGAAATATCCTGACCAAGACGCAAAGCACGAGTAAGGAAAGGGAGCGGGACCGTCCGCGATCAAGAGAGAAATTGACTGTCCGTGAATCGCTCGTTGTGGAGGTCACCAAGACGCCTGTTGGTAGCCGCGGTACAGCGACATACGGTTGTCGGTCCAACAGCAACGCCATGTCCAATCTGGCCTCGACTCCCACTTCATCTTCCGTCACGAGAACGAGGACGAGAGCGTTGCCTGACTCGCTACCGTCCGCGCTGACCACGGAGATCAACAAGGATCTCGCGCAACGTAGTGGACGGGCCGTTAGAAATGATTCCTCGAGATCAAGGGCGACTTCCAGCACGCGAGGAGTGCGCACGCCAGTGTCCACGCCGTCCGAGGAAACAAGAAAGAAGCTACCTTCCTTGTCAACTCCTCGTGCTCTCTGCGCCAAAAATACCACTTTGCATATATCTGATAACAAAGTTACCGGTCAAGATAATAAAGCGTTGGACATGTATGCAACGTTGCCACGTAGAAATAGAAATAAACTGACGATCTCGAAAGCTGGAGAAAAGACGGACAAGACGAATAACAGTAGACCCGGTAGTCGCGATGCTAGTCTCAGTAGATCCGTCGAAAAGAAAGTTATCGGCGGTAAGGACTCGAATTCCGTTCACTGCAAAAGCTTGCCGCCATATCCTAGACAAAGAATTGTCGAAAAGACTCGTATCTATCATGAGACCAGCGCGCAGACCGGTTTGACCGGGCAGGATATCGAGAATGTGATGTCCGGCCAACCAAGCGCTATCGTCGGACCCGAGGTGATCGAAAGATTGCACAAGAGTTGCCAAACAGAGGATGCGTGGAGCGACGTACAAGTCTTGCAGGATAATTTGAGACGATTGAATGAGGAGAACAATGGACGACAGCAAGAAAACGAGAGACTGAAGCTTGAATTAGCCGAAGCCAATCGTCTTTTAGAAGAGGAACGAGCCGATCACGCATTTGCGCGTCAAGAACTCGATAAAAATGCGCAAAGGATATTGGCTATGCTGGGCACTCCGCAATCAGAACATGCAGGTAATTTAACAAACAACGTAGCAATGCAAAAATAAGCGACAACTTTATTCATAAAGTAAGATTATTGTGTATATGTTTTGCGTATCTGCGTAAGCCTGTAAAAATAAAATTTATAAAATAGAAGTTACATTATCTATAAAATTTTTTTTTCAGAGGGCAGCGACAGTTTTCTCGAGCTCGAATGTCATATACAATCCTCGGGACAAGTTGTTGCTAATCAACAAGTCGAAATAGCTGATTTGCAATCGCTTTGTCGTATGTTGAGCAGGGTAAGAATATCATACAACAATAATTATAAAACATGAAAAATTGATGTAGAAAGGGAGAGAGAGAGAAAGAAATAATTTCTTTTACGATATTTTTATTAAAGGATTTAGAGAAAAGTTTAGCCGCGCAAAAAGCCTTGCTACAACAACAGCAAGAATTAGAGGCCGAGTCAGCTGAGATGCAAGATTTCCTCCAAGAAGAGAAATCTACTCTGGCGGATGCACTTAAGGAGGCCGAATCAGAGGTATATTTTTTAAATATCCGCTTCTCTTAAAATATGACGTATCACGCGCGCGTATGTTTCTATCTCATACTTATTTGCTTTCCATAGCTCAAAAAGAAAGATGAGACTTTAATTCAACGACAAGCGGAATTAGAAAGACAAACGGAGGAGTGTAAACACTTAGTACGAATTAGTGAACAAAGAAGGTATATATTTCATGAAAATTTTTATGCTAAACATTTTGAACAATATTTTAAAGCTTTTATTAATATTTAGGCAGGAGAATTTATCAATGAGTATGAAATTGAATGCTGTCGAACGAAGAAGTAGGGAACTTTTACTAACTCAAGGCGCTGCCATGTCCGGAGCAGCTGTTGCTCTCTCTGGACTTAGCACTAGATTAGAAGGATTGATAGATCAATTAATCGCTTCTTATAATATTTCGATAAAGGATCTTGAGGTAGGTATACATGATAGTAGTAGTAGTAGATGGAAGGTTAATATTCTAATAAGTTGTAAAAATAATTATTTTTTTCCTTATACAATAAAATTAATAATCGAGAGATATTTTCTCTTTATGATCATTCCCTAACAGCACACATGTCCAGAGAACGTCCAGAGACCATCCAGAGGTATCCAGAGGATGAGTAATATCCTCTGGGTGTCCTCTGGATACTCTCCGGATGTCCTCCGGAGGTGCGTTGTTAGGGTTAATAGAAAGTTTAATTATATCATTATTCTTTTTTCATAGGACGTCATATATCATAACGAAGCCTATAGCAGAAGTAATAGTAGCATGGAGTCTAGTCCAGTTCACTCCAAGCAGAATTTAAAGGAACGTACGCCAAGTCCGAAAAGCGGATCCTTTGTTTCCGCGGTAATTAGTGCTATTCGAAACGCCGCGACACATCCATTCGCGACGAGAAACAACATTGACAAAAAGTCCAATCTAGATTCGTCCAAACAGATTTACAAAGGTAATAGAATATAAGTAAGATATGTAACGATAAATGGATTATAAGTTTACATTCATTAAATGTGAGATTTTATCTTCCGCACAGAATTAAGCATGGAATCGTCATCTGACTTGCTCGATTTTGAAACCGAGCCATGTCTGATGATGGAAAGTGTTCTAGAAGATGTACCTTTGCCTGATACATATTCTCACAACATGGTATCGAGCAGCGATTCTCTTCGCAGAGCTTTAAGTTTTCCCGAAACGACGGACGAGCATAATATGAGGAAGACGAAGATAGGCGACGATTGTACTAGTCTCATGAATCTCACTCAAGCCATCTTACATCGTCGTAAGGCAAGTGAATCTGAAGTAAATCGAATCCGTGATATTTAAAAGTATTGATTACGATTGACTAACAACTGATCTAAAATATTGTATATTGATTCGCAGGTGGAAGATGAGGGTGATGACGATTGTGATTCCATAAGCGAATCTGACACCGGGACTAATGACGGTCCTGTACCTTTGACGGATTATTGTCCATCTGTGGATTTGGTCGATCAAGTGATCGAAGTGGATAATCTCGTTACCAAACTTCTTAAGGTACTACGTATCATACAGCTTGATAACGATACATGTATACAGGAATTGAAAGAAGAGAAGTAAGTTTATATTTATATACATCATGAACATTTTTTAAATTAATTGAATGATAGAAATTAATTTTAATTATTTGGAATATCATTATTTGCAGGTCTAGCTTGGAGATAAAATTAGAGGCTACCATGACAGAATTGAACGAACTTCGCAAAATTGTTGATAATCTGCATCAGTCACCGGAAGAAGTTCTGAACAACGTGTCAGATCGGCGACGTAGCGTCGTGGAAAATTGTCGGATTCTGCTCAAAGAGGTAATAGCCGGCGATGTCGCCGATACATTTTTATAATGTGCTTCTTCCACGAGCTACTGCCATATCTTTAACATAAATTATTAATTTTTTCTGAAAAAAATGTCAAATGGAATAATACCTCTGTAGGCGGGTAAGGAGGAATTAAAATTTGACGAAGCTGTACTTGCTATTAATAGCGGTCCCAGTGAAGTAGATTGCGAAGATCTCAATGCGAACGAAGCGCAACTTCCATTTAATGTCTCTTTAATATCTTTTTAGTTTGGTATATATTTTTCCTAAGAATGTATAACATTATATGAACGATTTCAAGACTTAAGAATGTCAAGTTCTGAATTAGTATTGACTACATTAAGTATATATTGACGAATGATTTATATATATTGTTAATCGCGAAACTGTATTGAAACTTTCAATTTTGACGTGAACGAGTTTTTCAGAAAGTTTTGTGACGACTTATGTATTTAAATCATATCTTTTCTTTCTATTTATTACATTTATTATGTTTTGTATCTATTTGTTTTTCTATTATAGTTTCTATTTTATCGTTTAATTTCGAGGATTAAAATGAATATATATACAATATTATATGTCAAAATCGAAAAGAAGAAAAAGTTAATTGGATCAAATTTGGATGACCATAAATTCACTGCTGTTTTTAAAATATATATAATCGTACATCTAAAAATAATTATTTCAAAAAATTAATAATTGTAGTTAAACACTTATGTTCAATTGTAATTATCATATAGTCTACAAAAGGATATCAGAGAATATTTAATTTTACTGATTTTATATTGCATATTTTTTCGTACCAGTGTTGGGCAAAATACATGAATAATGGTTGATAATTCTAAAGAGGTATTTAAATGTATATTATAAATGTATCAGTGTATACCAAATACACATATGTTATTAAAATGCATATATAATAAAAAATACATATTGTACAATATGCTAATATATTTCCTGTGAAGATATATAATTGTAAATCGTGTTTATCATTATTCGCAAATATATTTAACCCAATACTGGTTCCCACTGAGTACAGTTCATCTTGTAGAATGTTATTTTGGATGATAAAAATATAAATCTCTATAAAATATCTCTTTAAAATCTAGACTTGTGAGTAAAATAACGACATTATAATTTTCATGGCGAAATAAACAGGGTATCTTCCTATTACAATAATAAAAACATTAATATTTAATGAAGAATATAACAAATGCAAAATACTATCATCTAAAATGAAAGGATGCAATTTCAATAACTTATCATGTACGTATAATCATGCATCGCTTCTATATTACCATCATTACTATAAAGAAGCTAAGAAAATAAATAGCGAAATATTTTGTAACAAATCATAGATAAAAATGCATAAGAGAGAGAAACTTCTTAATAGATAAAAATTAGAAAAAATATTTGAGTGATCATATTTGTGTGTGCAATTTCTTCCTTTTTAACTAAAAATGTATGTATATTAACAATAATAACAACAATAGGCTCAGAATATTAACAATTAAGTGAGAAAACTGACAAATAAGAGTCAAAGCGCGGGTATTGGTGCGCGAACTTATTATTATTAAATTTTTATAATAAATGTGTATTTTAAAAATATACGTTTCGGACCGTTTTTTGGTCCATCTTCAGCATAGATATAAATATATAAACATTAATATTTTTAAACTTGACGTACACAATATCTGTTATTGCAATCAAATTTGGATTGATTAATTATCGATTTTAATTTGAAATTTGACTGCAACAACCAATATTGTGTACGTCAAGTTTTAAAATACCAATGCAATCTTTATATATTTATATCTATACTGAAGATAAATCAAAAAACGTACATTTTTAATACACATTTATCACAAATTATTAAAAATTTAACAATAATAAGTTCAGGTACCAATACCTGTGCTTTGTCTTTTATTTGCCAGTTTCCCCATTTAATATATATGTATATTAAATTTTATAGGAATTATGTTTGTTTATGATAGATCTGAAAAATTTTTTGCTAGATTGCTTAGAGTGAAACCAAAGTTGATATGTGTTGTAAAAATTTAGACAAAGCTCTTTTCAATCAAAACGAAAGATTTTAGGAAACGGGAAAGGGTTTAGAAACGCAGAGTCTCTAAGTATAGCTTTAAGCATTTTCATCGGAAACATTGTGATGATACATCAAGAAGTATATAACACATATGTATTTTAATGTTTAATTAAATAAATTTTCATATATCGAGAAAATATAAATGCATAACAGTAAAATTATAATATTATATTGTACATAACACACATAAAACAGGGTATCAATCATGTAACTTCTTCTCTAGGGCGGAACCGTGAAAAGTAAAAAATTTTGCCATTAATTTCCATGGTAATATTTTTCAATTTTCATGTTTACGTCCTAGGGAAAAGTTATATGATCGATACCCAATATTATCACATAAACATATTTGAGAAATTCACGATTGTCAATGTAAGAACCCCTCATTATCATCGTTAATATATCCGTTTAATTTATTAACGGTGATATTAACGATTGATTAACAATTTTATTGCAATTCCATTATCTCAAAATAAGAACATAACATCAAAATTGAACATCACATCTAAATACATATGTGGATACTAAATCTATTGCTTTGCATTATATGAATAATGTCGAGTTCATAAATAAGGTAATCAGTGCATTTCTTTATTGATAATAGGTACTACATAAATGCATAGTTCATATCAAATCGATCGTCAATCATATACATTATATTTTATACGAGTATTTGTTCATTATCCCTGTAGATGCAGATATCCTATCCTTATAACGCATGATTTTAAAAAAATTGTATTTTAAATAATTATGAAGTTAAATGTGGGAAGAGAAAACCTGTAAAATATTAAGAGGAAAGAAAGAAACATAACATTTTTCTAATATATGTTTTATACGGAACACTATTGCATATTGAAGCGAGTACGGGTATTGAAGAGCTGTTTTAATGCACGTTCATGCCTCGTTCGTGATGTATGCGATGTATTAAGGGCGCCAAGAGATTCGTCAATCGCAAAGCTGATCTGGAATCAAAAAGTGTGTGGTATCGTCATAACAAATTAAATTATTTTTATAATTATAAAATTAAAACTATATGTTTTAATATTAGTTATAATAAGACATTAACATATTAATGATTATAATTAAAATGATTATTAACATTATTTTTAAAAGAATATAAAGTAACTCTGAAATCTCAAACTCTTACTTATGTATTGTTTTCGAGATCGCTGATTCGGTTTTATTGTGGACGTTATCGGCATTGGGTCTCTCGCCAATAGACTGAATTGCAGGTCCACTGTGGTTGGAAATCGATAGATTAGAATCGGTCTCGCCAGCCATAAGTAGTAGTGCCTCGACTGGCGCGAATACGAATACCACACCGTCTACGTGGATACGATAGTTCTCGGTTCCGTTTTGTCGCTGATCATAGTAATCGGTGGTATCGGAAATCGACGCGGCCGTCGTCTCCTGCGGAATCACCGAGGAGGAGACTTCACTTTTGGGCGACTCCTCGGTGATGGGTAAACACCGAACGCTCGTTCCAAAGGAAGCGATGAGTAACACAGTCTTGAATATACGCATGTTGATCGATAACATTGGTCTTCTGTTCCAAAAATCCTCTCGATTTTATTAAATTAAAAAATTGTTTTCTGTTCAACTTTGATTGTGAGAACCTGGACAAGTTCAGAAATTCAAGATATTCTCTCTTGGATCGCCGAATTCGCCAAGTTATTTCCGACTCAACGAACGTGAACTCGAGACTAGCCGACCACTTTTTGCAACTTTTATAATGCGATTGGATAGGACTCGGTATCTCTGGAGATGTAACGAAAGCGAGCGAAATAACTTTGGAGAACGATGTGTCCGGACAACACGGAGGATGCCCGAGGTGTGACGACCGGGCGATGTCTCGTACCAGAAGACGATTCTGATCCCCACCTGGGCGATTCGAACAGCCTTCCTTCGGTGGGTTCTGGAAACGGATCCCTGGAAAAGTTCAAGAACCTCGGAAGAGCTGACAGCGACCTGCTGCTAACGGCATGTATCTCGTCACAGCACTGTTGATATGCCGTAAACAACTTGTAATTTACGCGAAAATTTGAGGGAAGGTTCCGAAGCTCGAACGTGATTAGATTCGTACTTCATCATCCTTATTCGTAATTCAATTATTAGTAAATTCTCGTAAAAAGTCGAGAATATATTTTTTAAAAATTATTATAAGCTTACTTGATATTAGAAAATAAAACTAATAAAATTATATCATTTTTATTTTCAGTCGCTCAGAAACTATTCATTTTAGGCGAGTTAAATATATATATGATCTGAAGAAGATATGTGGGACCTAAAACAATTTCATCAATCATTAGATTCCTTCTGATTTATTGCAGTTATTCAAAACCATCATCGAAAAGAGAAGAAAGAAATTTGATATCAATATAATAAAATAACAATATTTGAGGATTGAAACGCGGAAGTGCTGAAGCTGATACTCATCAACGATGTATCAAGTGTCGCTTGTGGCAGTAACCGGTTTCATTCAAGAGAAAAAGGAGCAAGAAGAGAAAGAACATGAGATGACGCCGAAGATAAAGCGTAATAGTTATGGCACGATATAACGTGCAGATATATATATCTATAGACATATATAAGTATACAGGAGTATGCGCATCTATAGCAACCGATCTTTGTAAAGGGCAATGTCCTATCGTGGCCGTTCGCCATGAGTTCGTTTCCCCATCCTGCGGCTCTTGGCGCCTATTACCGTAACCTTGCCCTTGCTCTCTCTCTTTCTCTTCCGCCTTGTGCTAAGAATCAATGTCATCGCAGAATTGCCACTGCTTTTGGAAACGATCTTCGTTTCCGGAAATCTTTGTAAAGGGCAATGTCCTATCGTGGCCGTTCGCCATGAGTTCGTTTCCCCATCCTGCGGCTCTTGGCGCCTATTACCGTAACCTTGCCCTTGCTCTCTCTCTTTCTCTTCCGCCTTGTGCTAAGAATCAATGTCATCGCAGAATTGCCACTGCTTTTGGAAACGATCTTCGTTTCCGGAAATTCTCATAGGATTATATCGTATATATCTTTGGTTATCCTTAATTAGTAGGATCATGTTTTAAGAATCCATTCGATACTTTTACATTACAGCTTTAAAAAATATAAAAAACAAAAAAAGTAAATAGGAAAAGATAGGACTTAGCATTTTTTTTTTTTTTATTAATGAGTTGGAAGAGAATTTAAAAATTCAATAAAATTAATGAGAATCGCTTATAGCTTATATGATCTCCATTCATATTTAAATGCATATTCACGTTGTTATTGTTGTTTAAATATTTTATTTGAAGCTTGATAGATACATACAGTGTAACTTTCGCGCATACATTGGTTTATATAAAACAACAACCATTTCGCATTTTAGCGCATTCTAAGCATTCAATTAATCAAAAAATTCGTTGCTTTTCTTCGACATAACTTTTGCACTATTAAACAAAAAAAAACGAACTTTTTGAGATTGAGATAATATATAATAGATCTATAACATTTGCTAGAAAGACAAAAAGAGGAAAATGAAATATTGCATCAAGAGAGATAATCACGATATTAAGTAGCGTATCTCAATGTTTAAAAACTATAATCATTGGAGCTGCTAAAAAGCCCTGGTCGACTCGTCAAACTGGCAAATGCCGGATACGTCGCGATGTCTTCCTGGGCCGCAGTTCTCGATACCGCCGCCTATCAATGTTAGCTCATTCTGTTGTTTATCCTCAGATAATGAAGCCACGTCGTTCTTATCAGCGTTCGATGGGGGCAGCGCCACATTCTCTTCTCTGCGAAGCAATTGTTTCTTCAACGTTGTCCCCGGCCTTCCTGATTCGATGTCGGAATTCCAAACATTCTCAACTACATTTCGCGCCCGTCCATCATCCTCAATCTTGGATCCAAGTATTTTTCTCGCATCCACGAAGTATCCTATAATAGCCGGTTCCTCGCGACTTTTGGGAAAATCGAAAGCTTTCACATTTTTCGCGATCCTGTCGTCAGTTTCTATTATTTTATCTTGTTGCTGTTCGTTAGAGACAGAAAAAATTGTCTGCTGATTCGAAACGTTCGTCGTTTCTTTATTTTTTCCGTCTGTTTTTTGCACCGTGCTTCCTTTATTCGAATGATTTTCGTTTATCTGTATAATTTCTACAATTCCTTCTTTCCAAGGTTCCATGCCACGATTTTCTTTGTCGGATCTGATTAATTCTTGTTCCTTCGACGAACTCGACCGGGAGACCAATTGCTGCTTGAGCTCGAGAGCCTGCAATGCCAGGTCGTTGAGCAGATCGTTGTTGCTGGGGATGGCCACAACGAAGAGAAGATTCTCTAGTTGGGCATGCAAGTTGAAATCGCCCTCCTGTCGCTGATCATACTTAGTCGGAGCAGTGTCAACTTTGACAAGCGTGAAGAATGCCGTACCGAGGAAGAATAACATTTGTATCACCGCCATCCTCGTGATATGTATATATATATGTTATATACACGTTATATGCACGTATGGTATAGATAAATACGTGAGCGATGAGAGATGAATTTTGAAGTAAGTGACGCTGTTCCACCTTGGCCGTATTGCTCTTCGGCAACGCGAGCGAAACGAACGGGATCCTTTTCGCAACTGCGACGATCGCGCGGGTTCGCCGTGCTTGTGACTCGTCGCGCGAACCGGTACGTGGAATTTATATGATAGGGGGATCCATCTCGCTATTGGATTAAAACATCACATACAGATTGGCGTGGAATTGAAATTAATTGTTTGTCCAACGTAATAGCGGATGGGAAGATAGCGTAGGTAATTATATAAATATTCTAAAGTTTAAATGAATTTGTTTTTATACATAACAATTAGTCGCAGAAGTCGAGAGCCAAAATAATCGAAAGAAAAATTACAAGCTTCTACGACGCGAGGTTGATGTTGCGTTTTCTCCTGAAAATTGTTTTAATTATATATCGCATTTTAAGAACGGAGGTTTTCTGCATTTTAGGATTCATTGCCAGTATCGAAATTCAAAATACAGAACCGTGAAATAAAAGGAAATACATCAGGAATATAATTACAGTTACAAAAGTACAAATATAAAGAATTTATTTCATCATTAAAAGCAAACATAACTGAAACTTGATATGGATATTTATTTTCTATTTAACTTAATTTCTAACGATTACGCAACTTAAATTCGATCAATGGAGAAAGATCCAATCGATCGGAAGATTTATTGTTGCAATTGTACTCACGGCAACAAGGACAACCATGGACGACGTGCTCGTCGACAACGTCCGTTGCCATTTGGAATATATCCGGATTTACAACGCTTTTGTGATCGTACGGCAGATTTCATCATAGATGAAGAAGCGACTGCTGCTTTGGACTCTCCGTTCTCTTCACTCGATTGGCTCTTATCGTTATCGACATTTGATGTCAAGTTCGCGATACCGTTCGATGGATCAACATTCGGAATTTCTTCGTCATTCGGTAACGTTGTATTACGGTATTCCGTTGAATTTACATTACCAGAAGACGTCGAGACAGTCAAATTTGGCGACGAAAGAGATTCGGAAACTCCTGTAATATCGCTGTTTTCCGTGGTGGAACTTGGGATGGGCTTGCTGCCGCCCGGCTTGATAGTGAAGTCTGCATAATCGTAGAAGTAATCATAATCCTGCAAGGACAACAAGACGTTGATGATTAATATTTATTAATAATCTTTAATGCAATTTATTTAATTATTCAGCGAAGAGCATGAAGTATATAAGGTTATATATATATTCTAAATATAAATCTTACAATTAAAGATTGTATACGACGTGATTAAGAGAGAAGCTTTGACCATTTCAACTATAAGAATATATCAATAGCAGAAATATTTTTTTCAATATATATATATATATATATATATATATATACATCGTAATTTAAAATTTAATTTATATTTTTATATAATTTTTTTCTAGAATTATATTGTTATATAATTTTTGTCTTATCTATAGCGCGAAAAATTTAAAGTAATTTAGAAGATTATAAAGGTGGATATAGAAAAAGATAAAAGAATGATACTGCATCCTAAGAGAAAATATCCATAGAAGAAGAGGGAAAAGGAAGAGCTCGCGTGACTTCCTCTTGGAGAGGCTTCATTTACCGTATAATCGTCCAAGAGTTTGGAGTCGAGCAGTGCGACTACACGCAGGTCCTTGAGCGCTACCTGCACGTTCAGGTCGCCGGTCTGCCTCTGGTCGTAAGTCGCCGCTCTAATCGACGTGGATGTTGCGGTGGTAACGCGACAGACCGCGATAACGAGGAGGCTGCATAGGGCGTGCTGCATGATCGTCGTCGTGGCGCGACCGCGATCGATCCTCACGAGCTACGACTGAAAAATTCCCAACGGCGGAAGCTACGGGCCTCGTTCCGATCGCATGGGGGGGCCTTCGGCGGGGACCTACATCGCCCGATAGCCGGTTTACTCGTCTCGAACGTGACGATCCAAGCATGCTGGCGTGCGTGGACAAACCGGTACAAACGTGGACAGCTCGCAAGACGCGTCCTATTCTCGTCTCCGTCACCTTTTAGCCTTCACTTCGCTTTGCGATCTCTCAAGTACGATGCCCGGCCGTTGCCCTCTCGCGCTACGCATTCTACCTTGACAGTCGGTCTTCGAAGTGTACGTATACATTCGCAATCGAATTTCTGACTCGCGTATATTTTTATCCGCTCGTCCACTTTGGTCGTGCATAAATATTTGCACGTGTGCGCTCAATCTCGACATCGAACGGTTATTTGGTATCGTCCACTTGCCATAATTTCGAAAAATTGATCCTGAATGTATTGTACTCCTGTACAATATTTTCTGTAAATAAAGTAAAAAAGTTTATAAAAAAAGAAACTCTCGCGAAAAAATTGCGAGATAATTGCTATTTTAGGTATCTTTATTTTATAACTTTTATAATTTATTGCTTATTGAAATATGTATTGATTATTTTGTAATATATGAAAAATGTGAATGAAGTACATATATTTACCTTAAACAAAACATGATCTCTTCTCGTAATATGATCGCAGATAGCGATCGCGAGATTCATTGAAAGAAGATCCGACAATGATCAAAGAGAGATCTTTTGTGTTAATTCCAGATCATATATCGTTCATTACACACACACACACACACACACACACATTGTCAAATATATAGACAATATGCAAATAATTATAGATATAAAAAATATAGAGAAAACCACATCTTTGCACAAATACAATTAATTTTTTTCAGCTTATAAAAGTCGTAAATAAAACTGAGTATGTATATATATATATATATAGTAAAATGTCATATATATTACGTTACCTCGACAGTAATGGACAATAATACTAGCGCCATATTGTATTAACTGTTCGTATTTCGAAAGCATATAGAAAACGCGCGCATTTAGACCGATTCTACAATAAGTCGTATGTCGTTAATCGTAAGGAGATTGACCAATCACAGTCCATAATTTCAAAAAAAAAAATTGACTGTGGTTGGTCAATTTGCTTACGGCTAACGACATACGACTTATTGTAGAACCGGCCTTAGCGAATTGCATTCGCGACGTATGCACTTTCTACACCCTCTTGGATCCCTTAGCCCTTCTCTCGCCGAGGCGCACGGCGCGCCTATGTTTACGTTGCTTTTAGATATAAAATACGCATCTCTCTCTCTCTCTCTCTCTCTAGTGTGAATGTAGCTCTCCGAATCGGTCCATAATCTTACGAGTATATCTCGATAGCGCTTTCTCGAAGATTCGGATTTTCCGCGATGCGCTCTTACTGCACCTGCACCCGCGATCTGTCGTAATCGACGATGCAAACAACACACAGTAATCTGTCACTTATGCTTGTAACCCGTAATGACGCCAACGCGAAATGTCGCGCATCGCCGCGTTTGCGCGTAACCGGGGTGTGATTCATTATCATTGTCGGCTGAATCGACACGAAATTCAATCTGTCAACTGGATTGCGATCCCGATCGCGCGGCACAGTTTGACATTTCAGCGATGTGTTCCATTCATCTTCTGTAGAATACGTTCGTAATCGTAGTTATTGTTTTCGTGACCTGTACGTCATCGGCGACTCTTATCATGTTACGCGCTGACACGAACGATGCTCCATTTTTTTAAGAAGATTGGTAATTACACGCGTTTGTCGTTTAAATTACATACTCGACAAGAAAGAAATCACTTTTCTATTTAACACTGTATAACCTTGTTGTTTCCCACATCTGACCCTTTGACATTTACAGCACGCGGTATTTCTTCTCTTCTTTCTCCACTCTCTTTTCTCCAACATTCTATTTCCATTAAAATTGAAAATAGAACTTGAAAAATTGCTTTAATCAATCGCATTTTGTGTCGTCAAGTTCAAACTTTGTTTACTTTATGTAATATGTTGTACACAACTACTGTTTATATATTTAAAGACAGAAATTAATTAAATTATCTATATACAAATATCTTAGATATTTATATATGAAAAAATGATTATTTGTAACAATATATATTCTTTTACCATATATACATAATTAACTCTCTTCTATCTTCTCTATTATAATAATTGCATGCAATGTTTGCAGGACAAAGGGATAAGCCGGGATTGTTAGAAACTTCACCTACAAGATCGACGAGTTTGGGAAACTTTCCGACAAATGCATTCAATAGTAATGCATCGTCCATTCAAACACCTTCGGGTATATTATGCGTTCTCGAGGAAGAAGAGGAGGAAGAAATTCTCAATAATGACACTAAAGAAACATATACCTTCAGCTCTCGGTTGTCTAAAACTCTACCGGAAGTACTTATGGACAAGAGTGCCCTTGGTTATTTCATTCAGTTTATGGACATCAGAAAGCATGTAGCTCTCATAAAGTTTTGGCTAGAGGTGGAATGCTTGTGCAGTGCATCTAGCATATCCAGTGAAGATACAGAAAAAGCTAAACACTCAAATCAAAAGGACTTATTAGAAACTTTGCCTAATTCCTTAGATGATAACGAAAACCTTAGTTGTAATGTACTCCCTAATAATGTAGATATTCAAACATGCAGCGAAGTACCATTTGATGAGAATAGCGATAATATAACAACCTTATTAAATGGTATGCCAAAGACTAGTCACACGATAAGTAAAGCACAACAATCAAATAAAGATTGTGGCAGTAAGAGACACGACATGACAACAACTAGACAGGATGCTTTGAGAATTTACAAGAAATATATTCTCAAAGAAGCCCTGGGTATAAATCAATTATCTGAAGAATTAAAGTTGGAGATGGAGAAAGCTGTCATGCAGGAAAACAATGAGCCTATATTACAGTGCCTATCTGCTGTTCAAAGCATAGTATATGATATACTAGAGAAAGAGTAAGTGAGACATACATTCATTAATATATGCTATGTAAATAAACAACTTATACATCCAAAAAATTTTATTTTGCAGATATATAAACGATTTTTTACGAAGTCAGTTTCATTGTAAACATCAAATTGATGTGCTCACCAGTGGCGATGTACAGTTAGCAGATATATTGTATAATGAGACAGCATTCTTTTACTTCATGGAGGTTTACATCTTTTCATCAATTATTTTTGTAACAGAAGTTTTGATTAGAGATATTCTCATTCTTTTCATTCTTTTAGTTTATGGAACTTGAAAATAAGCGAGAATTGTTGGATTTTTGGATGTCGGCTATAAGTTACAAACAGAATCTCTTGGAGAAGAAAGGTGCAGCCGATCCCGAAGAGGCACAGTCTGATGCCGTTATTATTTATGAGAAGTAATTTCTAAAGCTATATATAGAAAATACATCTAAGGCTATATATATATAAAACACTTAAAAGAGAGAACAAAAAAATTTTTATGAATTTTACTGTTGTTTTTTTTGTAGGTATTTTAGCTTACAAGCAACTATGCCCCTCGGATTTAGCGATAAAATTCGCTTTCTTGTAGAACAGAACATTTGTCGCGAGGACGAGGAGGGTACACAGCCCGATTGTTTTGATAAACCCAGTAAAATTGTGTATAATTTTCTCAACAAGGTACACCACACACTACACAAATTTGCTCTTATTACACATTAATACTTGTTATATAAGTTCTTGCATTAAAAGTAATTAACTGAAAAGCCATGTATTGCGTTATATTTTCTTTTAGCATTATCTCCCGGCGTTCTTATCTTCACAACTGTATTATAAATATTTATCGGAGCTAATCAGCACGATTCAGAGCAGCCCGTGTCCGAGTTTACATTTCAAGATAAGGAGAACAGGTTGATATCAATTGATGATTTCAATAACATAGTATTCTTGTAAAATGTTATAAAGATATCATTTCGTTTAATAAGTAATAATATTTTCATATAATAAATAAATAAGATTTAATATATTTTCAACATATCTATACAGGTTCAGATTGTAGTAGTGAAGTGAGCTCTGTATGCACTAGTATGCCAAGCACTTCTCAAATAGGAAGCGATGGCAGTAGATTACCTAATAATAATAAAAACATTAAGAATAACCTGAACATTGACACCAGGCAACTTTATGATCCAGATTCCTTATGGCGGCGCAATAAATATAGGTATTTTAATACATACATTTTTATATCAACTCTAATTTATATAATCCATATAAAATAATTTAATGTATTTTTCAGTTTAAACATTGGTTATGTTGATAACTTAGGCAGATTTATTACCGAAATAGAGCCAGATCCTTATAGAAAATATGGTAAGTAATATATACATATTAATATATCAATTAAAATATATATATATATATATATATATATATATATATATATATATATATATATTAATATGAGATTGTATAAAATCAAATATGTAAATTTCAGAATCTCGTCTAACACGTGTTGTAAAACGATTTGTAAATATAGAACAAGATAAGGTAAATATTTTATAATACTTGTATTTTTTAATATTAAAATAATTTGCGTGCTAAAAGCAATAACATAATTATTTTATTCATATATTGTATTATAATTTAATAATTAATTTTTTATAGGCTAAAGAAGATTTAGCATGGAAAATTGCTGAGATGATCGTTCGTGAAATCACATCTTTAACACTTGGAGCTTCGAATCTTCCCTCTTGATGGTGCAAATTTGACATGACGATTTTAAGATCTTAAATTTTCTTTAAGTATAAAATATTTTGTATTATGTATAGGTATGTTCTCTTTGTTTTAAATATTAGTGAAATAATGCTGCAGATTTTGCCAAAGTGCCAAACAAATGATCAATATAAATAAATAATTTTAATTAATCAATTTTTTGAACGTACAACATATTTTAAAAAGAAAGTACAGATAGTATTGTGGAGAGAAATGTCTTCTATGTCTTTGTTTTATACTTTTATATTTCAAGACTTGTTGCCAAATATATTTTATAATCAGTAAAAATAAATTAAACAATCGATGATTTCACTTGAATTTATTATTAATGTAAATAACTTTATTACAAGTGAAATATATATATATACAATTTGTTTCTATAAAAAAATTTAGGAAGCAGCATAATTTCTAATATTTTTCATGGCTATTAAGAGAGAGAATCTTTCTATTTTTTAATTTATTATAAAATACTCGATAAGCAGAGAACAATAATTTGATATATATACAATTGCTTCATCATTTCAAATTTTCTTTTCTGTCATTTCTGTCTATCAAAATAACTTTTTTTTGTGAAAAAAAGAATTATTTATTGTTTGATGAAATAATCTCAAGAAATGTTAAAATTTATACATATCTCATGAAATAATTTAAGTTATTCATTTTCTAATCTCTTTGATTCTATTGTAAAAATTTTATTAGTTCTTATTTTTAATTATTTTGTATTTATATATATGATTTAATAATATCCTTCGCACATTAATGTTCTCGCTTCTAATGACTAATATAGAAATCAACAAATCTTTAAAATATAAGATTTGTATTTTTTTTTATTGCTAATTTATACAATAATATATTTGTGTTAAAACATAATAATGATATATTTGTATGTACAATGATACATGTGTGGCCGCCGGTGATCGTGATATTATGATATAGAAAAAGATATATTTTAACACTGTATTTAGTATATAACATAATATTTAAGTACAAAATGTTATTAAATAATGAGATCCTTATTATATATATATATATTCTCTATTTATATTTTGTTATATCTTTTTATTTTTGATACCATTACAAAAATGCATATCATAAAAATATATTACTGGCGCTTTATTTATGAAAAATAATGAACAATTCATTATATATGCAGATGCATCAAAAACTTGATTTCTCTTTTAAATAATTTGTACTTTATTATATGAATTATCTCTTTTCAATTCTTATATTTCTGTATCACCATTTTAAAAGAACTATTATCTCTATAGAGAATAATTAAATATTACTAAATTATATACACTTTTTTTTGTTTCTTACATCAAATGTAATATATATATATATATATATATATATATATATATATATATATATATATATATATATATATAAATTGTACTTTTATATAAAATTTCTCTATAATATTAAAAATATTAAAAAATATTTATTTTTACTCTACAATTATTTTTATATCACAAAGTTTTTCAAAAAATTTTATTGCACTTGTAGAGAATTCAATTTTCTGAGATTTCGAAAGAGTTTCATGCACATTGAGTCTAACTTTATGATATATAAAACTTTTAATCATTTTATATATTAAAATTATTTTCTTTAAAAATAGAATAGTATATATAATATTTACATTTTTAAGACTGGCAGTAAAAAATTCTCACAGAGACGAAGATCCATTTATGCTGATATGTGGTATATTCTGTCTGTATTCTCTTCTTGGATTCAATAGTGGAGATGATTCAGAAAAATGAGCACTACTATCTCTTTTCTCGATCGTATTTAAATGTATATTGGTACTCGATTTGAAATCTTGACAACATTCAAGACGTAATTTTTCTCTTCTGTTCCAGGATTGATAAACAATCGCATTAAAGAATGCTTGAAGAGGATTTGTTACAGCCTGTTAATTAAAGATGTCTTAATCACTTGTCTAAGTTGTAGCATACACATATATTTTAAGTGAGAATTACATCTAAACATACCATTATATACCATAAAGTAATAATTGCCGTAATCGGCAACTTAAACCATAGAGTCCACAATAATATCCCATTGATTAAATTGGGCGTCCAGCATACATAGTAGACCATATTGATGAGAGCAAATTTTAATCTAACTGTTTGTATCAATCTTCGTTCCCTTCCAGTCATTTGAGCCATGCTATGTAAAACTGCCGTTTCAAGATCTCGAGTTGATGCAATATACAAAATAGGATTTGTAATCATGACTACTGCCAATAATACATATGTAGCACAATAGTTTGGAAGAATACGCAATATGGCACTGGATAATGATGTCAAATTGTGACAACTGTAAGATAATCTTGTACTTATTATCATCACAAAATATGTATGCAAAAATAATTGTGATACTTGTAAAAATCTAACTTTGCATCTGGAATATATAAGATGATTAGTCCAAATGAGGTAAGAATGGCTGGCAGCACCCAAGCCAAAGTATGATAATATATAGAATAGCCGTTTTTATCGCCTAACAATAACTTCATGTCTACTGCATAACATAATGTCCATATCCATGTAGCCATATAGAAATATTGAGTCCATGCCTACAAACAACAATCTCTTCGCAAAGTTCTACATGTAATTGTGTCTGGTGTAAAAATATCAACGTTACCGACGACAAAGCGCAAAAAATAACACTCGACATATCGCCTTCCATTGGCATGATAGACTTGAAATTCCTCCATAATGCCGACCTTACAAACACACCTGATCAAGTATGGAACAATTAAATAAAACATACTTATATATTATTGTATATTTATCAATATTGTTGTCATGTATTCACTGACCAAAATTAAGAAAATGAAATTGTGATTAATTTGTGGAAATTCATATAATATACTAAGTTATTGGCATAATCAAATTGCGATAACAAACTAGACCTAAAGATGCTAAAAGATCAGCAACAGCAAGCCATACAATAATATCTCGCCCTCTAGAAAAGCTTCTCCATCGTTGAGAAATATTCAAATCTTCCCGAGGTAATATCTGTAAAAAATTTTTTTTCAATTTTGAAGCCTCCCCATAATTGTAAATATGTGTTAGAAAGGAGGGAGGGGTATTTCTTATGCATATGAATTTGTTTCAATTAATATTAAATATTATTAATATTAAATATTATATAATAATATTATAAAATATAAATCATATCATTCTCACTCTCTCTCTCTCTCTCTCTCTCTCTTTCTCTCTCTCTCTATATTTATATATATATATATGTATGTATATAATTAAAGAATGATTTTAATTCTATACGTGATAAAAAGCAATATATTTTAAATATTTATTCTTTATAATGGTAATAATACTGTAATATTATAATTAGTGTAAAAATTTTATAAAATAAAAACCGGTGAGATGTGTAACTTCTCTTACAGTTCCTATAAATTTACCTGATAAATCGCACCTATCATACCCATTATCGATGATATCATGCACACTGTATTATACGCATCAGTATTAAATTCTTGCATTATCGTTATAGCCTTGTCCGTTCGGTTTGTATGATGACAACAAAAAGTTTGTAACGTTGGATCGGCCATTCTTTGGTATTATCCGATATAAAGGCCGTATTACATTACAGGTTACGGGCTCGGTTGCGGTTGGAGTTACGATCGATAGTTACTAATTGACCAATCAACCGGCAAGCTTTGCTCCGATTGGTCCTTAATAGACCCCCTAGACTAGGGGCCCTGATTAACATAGCCTAAAGCTGCCTAAAGTCGATATTACATTTGTCATACGACAAACATTTTAAGCATACTGATTGGCTGCAAAATAGAAAATTTCTTGATTCCCTAGAAATTAGCCAATCAATGCGCTTAAAAAAATTTGTCGTACGACAAATGTAATATCGACCTTATACTGGTCCACAACAGCCTTTTGCTTTTCATAGTCTTTTTCATTTGTTGTCTGACAATAAATATTATAATTAAAATTAAAGATTTTTCCACAAATGAGATTAGTACCAAGTTAGATTAGGAAGTAAAACTTATCAAATAGTTGAGTTGTAAACATTATGCAACTATAAAGGATACAAAACCGAATACATTTGGTAGTAAAAATTATTCTGACTTGATAAAAACATGTCATGAATTTTTTTTAAGGAACGAAACATTAACGTGTGTATAGAATGTCTGAATATCCTAGAATGAGATACATAAATTTAAAAAAATTTTTAAAAATTTATATTATAATTTATATTATATATCCCCATATATGTATACGTCTACGTAATTTAAGATAATAATATAAAAATCTTTACCATTCTTTTTTAATATTATATATTGGATAAAATATTGAGTTGAAAAGTTAAGTTGGCGTATATTATACGATATAGTGTTCTAAACTAGAAGTTTTCTTTTTTTCTTGAATAAGAGAAAAGAAAAGAGAGAAATGTCTTTAGGATATTTATAAAGTATAAAGCGTTTTGTTCACGAGGGGCAAGATATAGAAAGAATTTTTCAATATCTTAATCCGTCTCTTGAAAATACACTAATTACCATGATTACATTAATCGTTCTTTTCAATCGTCCCTAAAAATAGAAGGATTATAATTAAATCATCTATATTATTCGTCTCTCATTTTAATAAAAACAAAAATCGATTTTTTATATCTTTATTTACAAAAATATCTTAAATTAAGAGAACGATTTTGCATTAACGATCGTGTATTTTATTAAATATATTATGCTTATTATCTGAATACAATAAGATGACATTTGACCGGTCATCTCTTTACCATTATTGCGAGATATTTAGACGTCATATATGAGACGTTATCTCGTGTTGACGTGGTCGCTGCTGGAGATCTGTTTACGCATTGTATCTTTCCGATATATAATATATGTTTTTTCGTAGCACATCTTCATTGCTGTCCATTGAATGAAATTAAGCGTGAATTCATAAGAGATATTTAGCTTAATATTTTAATTAAAAAAAAAAATAGATTTGTTTCGTGAGTTTCTCTACATTTTGTCCAGATTTAACGTGTGAAAATGTCGGTAAATAAATTAGGTAAGTTTATATTTCATGCAGAACTCATAAAATTGAGATAAAGCAGGATTGGATCAATTTTTAAGAGGACTTACCTTTGGTCAAATTTTCGATTTTTTTGTTACAGTTTCATGTAGTTTAAATAATAATTTGAATTTTAATAAATATGCAAATATATATATAGTTTCACTTTCCATATATTAAATAGAACAAATATATATTTATTGTATTTTAAAGATTAAAATAAAAATAAATAAATAATAAAAATTAATACAGCTGAACAAAGACATATATATATGAATATTAAAATAGAAATATAAATTTTTAGATACTTTTAGATTAGCATAGATTTTATAGAGTTTTTTAAATTCTTAAATTTAATTTTCTTTTGTTTCTTTTTCTTCTATCATTTTTTATATTATAACTTGTAAATAATTATATGATAATAGAGAAATACTTATAAATTTTTTGAAATTTTCAGCTCTATTAAGTGTATCTGACAAGACTGATTTGTTGCCATTGGCGAAAAAGCTGCATGAATTTGGATTAACATTAATTGCCTCTGGAGGTACAGCACAGGCATTGAGAAATGCTAATTTGCCTGTACAAGATGTTTCGGAAGTTACAGGAGCACCTGAGATGCTTAATGGACGTGTGAAAACTCTACATCCTGCTATACATGCCGGTAAAGATAAATATCTTTTGTCAAAATATTTGATAAGATTCATCTAATGAATATATTACATAGCAAACATTTCATATATGTGTAACTATAACAAATCAATATTTACAACATTCTTATTTCTATATTGATAGGTATTCTTGCTAGACTGACCAATTCTGATACTCAAGATCTTCAGAAGCAAAATTACAATCTTATTCAAGTAGTAGTTTGCAATCTATATCCTTTTGTAAATATTATTTCGAAAGCAAATGTGACAGTTGAGGATGCAATAGAGAACATCGATATTGGTGGTGTAACTTTATTGCGAGCTGCTGCCAAGAATCATAACAGAGTTACAGTTATCTGTGACCCCAACGATTATGAAAGAATCATTAAAGAGATGGAAACTGCTGTTGATAAAAATACCTCTCTACAAACTAGGTAAGTTCTTGTGATAATGTAAATTTGTACATCTTGCTATTATAATTATTATGCTATTATAATTAAAATTGTTGTTTAACCTTTTTATACAATTTGTAGGCAAACTTTAGCCTTGAAAGCATTCACTCATACCGCCGAGTATGACAACGCTATTTCGGATTACTTTCGCAAGCAATATAGCGCTGGAATCTCGCAACTTACTCTTCGTTATGGCATGAATCCACATCAAAAACCCGCACAGATTTTCACTACCTTAGAAAAGTTGCCATTGACTATAGTAAACGGATCACCAGGTTTCATCAATCTATGTGATGCATTGAATGGTTATCAATTAGTGAAGGAATTAAAATCCGCGCTAAACTTGCCAGCAGCAACTTCCTTCAAACATGTTAGCCCGGCTGGTGCCGCGGTTGGAGTCCCTTTGGATAATATACAGGCGAAGCTGTGTCAAGTGGACGATCTTTATGATCAACTTACACCTCTAGCAACTGCCTACGCTCGTGCGCGAGGTGCTGATCGCATGTCCAGTTTCGGCGATTTCATCGCATTGTCTGAGCCATGCGATGTTACAACGGCCAAGATAATATCGCGAGAGGTTTCAGACGGAATAATTGCCCCTGGCTATTCGGAGGAAGCCCTTCAAATATTAAAGAAGAAGAAAAATGGTGGATATTGTATACTTCAAATTGATCCTTCTTATGTACCATCTGTAGTGGAACGCAAGATTCTATATGGCTTGGTTATGGAACAAAAACGTAACGATGCAGTTATCGACAAGTCGACATTTGATAACATTGTAACGACGAAATCGAAGATTCTATCGGAGGATGCTATCCGCGACCTAATCGTAGCAACTATTACTGTCAAATATACGCAAAGCAATTCAGTCTGTTATGCGAAAAATGGACAAGTAATCGGCACTGGCGCAGGACAACAATCTAGAATTCACTGCACTAGGCTTGCCGGAGATAAGGCCGATAACTGGTTCGTTATATAGTTCTTTTAATTTTATATGTATATGAAAATATTATAGATATGATATGAGTATATTAGAGTATATTTTAATTATGTATATATATATTTTTAGATATTGTACTCTCTTTTACAGGTGGCTTCGTCAGCATCCAAGAGTGATAGGAATGAAATTTAAAAAAGGCGTGAAGAGAGCGGAAATCTCTAATGCTATTGACAATTATGTCAATGGATCTGTGGGAAAGGATATGGATGAAGCTACATGGGCCTCCATGTATGAAGAAATACCTGAAAAACTATCGGAAAGCGATAGAATTGAATGGATTAAGAAACTGAATAATGTTGCTCTGAGTAGCGATGCTTTCTTTCCATTCAGAGATAATGTTGATAGAGCTAGACTTGTATGTACGATGTATCACTTATACTATGCTCTGTGATATTTTCGTGATATAATTATTTAAATAGTTAAAATTATGTGTTAAATGCTGATTTGTTTTTCTTGTAGATATAAATTTACATCATTTATAAATTTTTTTCGATGATGTATCTTTTTTCTTTCATTCTTTTTTCTTTCAGAGTGGTGTCAAGTATATCGCGAGTCCTGCTGGTTCTACAAATGATACAGCAGTAATCGAAGCTTGCAACGAACATGAAATAGTGCTGATTCACACTAGTTTCCGCTTATTCCACCATTAGATCTAAGATACAAATTATATATATCATTGTTGGTATTTTTATATTTTTGTACATTCCAAAAAAAAAAGATTTCTTTCTATTATAATGTTTTAATATACAAGAAAACTAATACCACAAAATATTTTTGTATTTTTCTTTTAATATCAAAATTTATGTACACAACTATACATTATTAATAAACATTTATATAAATTCCAGATATGCATATATATTATTGCAATAATTTATAAGCTTCATTATATGTTTTGATATTTTTTCAATAAAAAGTACGTGTATAGCTTCATCACTAGTTGTGTATACCATAGGTGTATACACATCATACATGTATATATAGTTTATCTATAATTTCAGATAAGCAAATTGATAAATAAGAAGTTTTGAGATTATCACAGAGAGAAGCCTGAGAAACGTCACACGGCTAAACGCTAGACGCTAAAAGCTAGAGAAACAAGAATAGCGTGATCGTCAATCCCTTTCTATCTTTTATCTTCACGGTGCGTCCACGGTCCAATGCAATTATGTGATGGCATACATATACAGGCATATACATCTACATAGAAAGAGAGAGACCGAGAATTTATTTCTCAGCGTTGGTAATCCTGACACTATAGTTTCACATTGTCACCGCGCGAGGTCTCCAAGATCAATTCGATAACCCGGTGTATTCCGCCAAAGTTTTTATTTACACAAATTCGATATAATAACAAGAATTAATATCGCTTTAATAGTAATTTGTATAATTATGGACGAAAGTGATAACGCTCAAATAGTTGTTAGTAAACTATACACGTGCAAGATTACTTATATATATATAAGAAAAACTAAGTTTATAAAAATTTATTATTATTATTATTATTATATCGTAATATTTTTTGTTCTATTGTAATTTTTGAATATAAACTTGGATAATTATTAACTTCAAATTAATTAATTTAAATCAAATTTAAAACACTAAACTTTAAATTATGTAAATTAAAATATTATTTAATGAATATTGCAGTTATTTATCTGATTGAATATCTCTACATAAATCTGTATTTGTACAATTGTGTTGTTATATATTTTTATATTGCGATTTTGAATTTGTATTGAACAATCCATAATCAGAAAAAAACTAAAAAAAGTTTAAGAATTTAGTTCTGCTTACTAAGTTATAATTTTTTGTATATTCTCTGTATTTTGCAGGTTATAGCAGATGATGTTTGTAGGAAAGCAGGTATTGCGACAACCTGGATTAATAGCAATAGATTTGGAATTCATGCATACAAACATATAGATAAGTTTTCACAAGGTGTTGCAGAACTTTTATATATTTCTTTGGATATAAACCAAAAATATGATTATATATTATGTATATTACCATTTCCTCATGTTATCAATTCTTGTTTCAGATACTAAAAGTCAGTTTGCACCTTGTGAAGCAAAAGTGCATTTTCTCCGGCCAGATATCATATTATTTTCACCTCTTTTACGTAAATTGGTTAATGAAAGCAATGGTATTTTTCTGTCAGTACAGAATCTTAAATCCTTTTCTTCTGGTGACATTAGGCCAGAACTTCTTAAACACAGTAAACAATATAGATCTATATTAAGAGCATGTGTTGAAAATCTACAAGAGATATTACCAAAAGAGCCATTATCGGAAGAAAAAACAATGCTGGAAAATTTTCTCACTATATTTTATCAAGTGGAATGCATCTGGCACTTGACAGAAATTCTCTATGTTGATACTGTACCAGGTAGATTAATACATATATATATATGGAATAATATTAAGTATAATTATACACAAATTTGTTTTAGAAAATAATATTTGCCTTAAATATGTTGTATTTTTTTTAATATGTTGCATCATGTGCATAGGTGACGTTGTACTGCCGCAATTATTAGAATGGATCAGTTTTCATTTTCCTTCAAGAGAGCTAATAGCTTCAAAAATTTTATCGAAAAAAGCTATTGGTGCTGATTTAGAAAATTCAAATTATTGGGAAGCTGTAATGGGCTGTGCATTTCATGGGAAATTAAATTTAGTCTGCCATCTTCTAGCATTGCACAGCAAAGCAGATCATTCGGCATTCATTACTGCAGACAATATTATTAAAACAATGCCAGTATACAATGTATATGGCGGATATTCTGTAAATGAGTTTATTATACGATGGAAACATTGGCAAATGGATCTTTGCTCAAATCTAGAAACTAACTATTTTGTTATAGATAATAATTTGGAGATTCTCATGAAGGTCAGTTAAATATTATACGAACACATTTTTTTTTTTTCCAAATATACAAAATTTTGTTCTACAGTTAATAGCAGGAGATGAATCAGTGTTGTGGGAATACTCCATGTATACAGAAGCATGGTATGAATTATTGGCAGCAAAATTATTTTATTCAGCTCCTTGTTGCAAACAACTGGAGCTTTCACGTTACGCAAACAGTGTTGCAGAGAGATGGCAAGCTAATAGGCACTTAGATCGAGTAATTCTTGCTTTAATAGAAAATGATTTGTATCAAGTTATCAAAGAGATACAATATATGAGTGATAATGGCTGGTTTGCAGCTCATTTAATAGATCTCTTGTACAAATGTGGAAAATTAAATATTTTAAGCAAAGAGAAGACTAAGTAAGTATGAATCAAGGTAAATCAAGGTAAATCATTGATGATGAATTGAAATATTTCTCAATTTGTTACAGTGTTACTGCACAACTTCACGAATCTCTTATATTAGAGTATGGTTCTATGTTAATGAGTCATCACTCGTTATGGCAATGTGGTGCGAGTTACTTGATACACTGTTCTAAACAAGGTTTGGGCAGATTAGAAATTCTGTTGCAGTCGCTACCAACAGGCACAGAAGCAAGAATCAATAAGATTATCGATATTGCACGGGACAATAATATGCCACACATTGGTAAAATTCAATTTCATTCTTTCTTCTCTTTGACCTTAAATAATATTTATTATAACTCAGAAACGCGTGCGTGTTTCAGTTGCCAGTATATGCAAAATTCAAGGGATGAAGAGTATAAGACAAGGAAGATTGGGCAACGCTCTCATGTGGGCGCTTAAGGCACATGATAGCAATTTTACTACATACATCGCGGACCAGTTTTTAAAACATTATGCAGAACACGGAGAATTAGAGTGTCGCGATTTGTTGGAAAATTTAGGTTCTTGCATGCTGGCCAGCGATAGGCTTACATTTTTAGGTAAAAAAATATAAAAAGCGAAATGAAAATATGACTGATAGAAATGATAATTTTCATATAACTGTTTTATTTTTTTTATAATTATATATAATTATATAATAAAATTATATTATTTTTATATAATTATATATAAATTATATTGTCTTTATATAATGGTATATAAATTATATAACTAAAAATATATTGTATAATTATATATAATAAGATAAATTTATGTTATTGCTTTTAGGAAAATATTGTGAATTTCATCATATGTATGGAATGGGCGAATTCCGAGAAGCAGCAAGTTTATTAGTATCCCTCTTAGTCTCAAATTTGACACCAAAATAGTAAGTTATGTTATTCATCTTAAGAATATTTTTATGCTTATATGAATTGTAACTTTCTCTTTTTCCTCAGTTTTTGGTCTATTCTGCTCACGGATGCTATACCGTTATTAGAAGCGGAAGATGTGATTTTTTCATCCAATGATTGTTATGAATTGCTACGCTGCACAGAAGCTCACGGCGATGATCCGAAATTTCAAGACAAAGTTTCCATATTCCGAATAGGCGTTGCACGAAACCTGGCACGATCTTTAAGTTTAGAAGGTTGCCAGGTTGAACATTGACATTACTCATTGCTGTACTATTCATTTTTCTTGTAAAATATGTTATCAATATTTTTTTCTACTTGATCTTGCAATTTATACAAATATAAATAATTTGAATGTTATCAAAATGATCCTTAAGTAATATTTCATTTGTTGTACAGCAAATTTATTGGAGATGCGTTGATAGAAAGAATTTTTTAAATTCTGAAAGTTGCTCAGCAATCGATGAAAAATATGTCCACAGAAGCTTTTGCAACAAATAAAATATTAAAAATATAAATGAAGATTAAAGGGGAGAATACAATAAAATCTTTTTATTCTATTCTTTATTATTTTGAATCTCATATTTTAAGAATACATTCCACATCGGATTTTATAAATGCTTTGAATTGTTTAATGTTTAATTGATCAATTACGATGAAGAAATCTCTGTTTCTTTTATTGCCTGATTTATATAAATCAAGTGGTGTGCATCTTTTTAAATTAGAAGTTTTTATTTTTTATAACTAAACTTCTTACAACGTTTATCGTTATACGGCGTCTACAATAGAGATTTTAAGTCCTAAACCTTAAGAAATTGACCAATCACAGTCGAGTATTCTTTTCATACTTGACTGTGATTGGTCAATTTCTTAAGACTTAGGGCTTAAAATCTCTATTGTAGACGCCGCATTAGTAACAAGCCAACGTAATTGGCTCTTATTTTTAGAATCAACAAATCAACGTCGAGTGTTGATAAGACGATAACTCAGCAAATTGTTTTGTTGGACACTGTCACTATGGCTAGGTCGGGGAGACGCTAACAGCGTCGTTCTATCTTTATTACTTATTGGACTTATCAAAAGTTGAACAAGGACAGAACACACTCATAGCGTGCTCCCCGACCCCGAACCTAGCCTATACATTTGCCATTATAACCCTGCGTGTAGGGTTATGATGTAAATGTATAGTATATCCTGATTGTTTATACTATATTTTTCTTCCTTTTCGCATAAATGTATGTCTTAAATGTATATCTATTTCTTTTTAATCAAATGGGAAAAGAGTGCAGCTATAAAAAAACACGAATTTATTCTTCAGTCTTTGTTTGCGCTTCTGCTTCTATTTATCTCATTTGTATCTTGATAATCTGTCCTTTTGCATCTTGTATGTACTACAAAAACTTATGTTTGGATATCTCACTGTTTATCTATAGATATTTTTTATGTACATAATTTTTATTGCAGATTGCAGATTTCATGCAGCATGATTTCCATAACTTTAGTAAATATTGATAGTTACCAAGCATCTCCGATACCAGAACTTGATGTAACATTCTCTGAATTTCGTGGTTCGGAAATAAAAAAGGTACCTATAATTAGGATATTTGGGTCAACTGTCACTGGTAAGAACAAAATATAAAATCAATAATTTTATTATTGATCTATCTTTTGATAGATCAAATATTTTACATTAAAGTATTTTAATAAAGTTTACAAATTTTTAGGTAAAAAAACATGTCTGCATATTCATGGTGTTTTTCCATATATGTATGTACCATGCACTATTCAAGAGAATACAGATAGTTATGCTTATCAACTGGCTGCATCAATTGATTCTGCTTTGAATACATCTTTTGGTTCTATATTATCCACCAATCAACATGTCTACAAAATCCAACGAGTATCAGGAATGTAAGAACACTTCTTATCGGAAATTATATAATAAATAAATCTCATCATACAATATCTTTTATTTATAATATTTGTATAATAATTATATTTATCACTAACAATAAGTAAAGAATTGATAAGGCTCTTATGTTAAAAACAAGATTTAAAACAGTATAGTTTGGGAAATTTTAATTATATTTATATTTTATACATTATTCATTTTATTTATTAATTATGTCACATTGTTTTACAGACCTTTCTATGGTTATCACGAGAAAGAGCATTTATTTTTTAAGATATATTTTTATAATCCAGCTATAATTAAAAGAACAGCAGATTTGCTGCAGGTAAGTTATAATGTTTTTTCTTTTTCTATACAAAATATATACCTTTTTAGAAGACATATAACAGAAAGATATTATTTTTTCAGAATGGTGCTATTCTCAATCAAACATTACAGCCATATGAAGCACATATTCCCTATATTCTACAATTTATGATAGATTACAATCTCTATGGCATGAATTTAATAAATTTGAACAACATAAAATACAGATGCTCTTTGCAAGGATGTACAACAGAAGACAGTCAAAACAAATCTTCAATGGATTTGATAAACTCACAAATGTATCTTCCAACATCTATAACAAGACAAAGTATATGCGAATTGGAAGTAGATGCGCATGCTTCAGATATTCTAAATAGACAAAATGTTACTGAAAAATTGGAACTGAATCCTGGTCTTGCTGCAATCTGGGATGAGGAAAAAGCAAGGAGAACTGCAGTTGGTTTAGAAAATGCAAAATCACAATTATTATATCCTAAAACTCCTAGTAAAGTTATCCTGCCTCCAACAAACAATGATGTTTATCAAAAGAGTCAATTATTGAGAAGACTGAATGCTATATCACAAGTATTTTATTGTTTCATTGGATTACTTATTTAACGTACGTTTTATGCATGTATATGTATATTAATTTTAATTGACCTATTCTAGACTAATGAAACAGTTATTTCAAATACAACTGTATCTTTATATCCTATCGAAATAGAAGATAATGAAAATGTCTTAAATGCATCTCGTAATATAAATCACAATGAATCTTTCACGTGTGAAGAGAATATTGAAAGAACACTTTCTGATAATTTTAAATTTTTGCAAGTAGCCTCATCAGCATTTTTAGAAGCAAATCGAAGTCAAAGTAATGTAACAGATACAAGTATTTGTAAGTATCATGTATTCACTATTGTATGTTTTAAATACATCTCATTAAAATATTTACATTAAAGTAACTATATAAAATATATAATTTATTTCTTTTTATGTATTTGTGTATGACCAGTGGATGCAGATGATATACAATTAGTAGAAATGTTGGCTGCCTTAGCGGAAGAAAATGAGATTAAGATTAATGTAGATGATGATAGCGTTCTCGGATCCCAATATTCTATATCTAACGAACCAGTTAAAAATGATCCAGAGGAAGAGGAGACTGAGGATTTAAATATTACAAGTTTAGATTTAGATGATTTAAGTTCTTGGGAATCGATGCATAAACAATCCAATCAGCATGGCAATGTGGGAGAAATTATAAATGATAAACAGAATACAGAATTGGTGGATGATTTAAATGTTAATGAAGAAAGTGACATAAATGTTACACTCACGAATTTTCCCCAACTTGATGGAATTTATGATTTATATGGAAATATGTTAGATTATGAAAGAGAGACTGTAAATGATTTAAGTAATATAAGAATGATATTTAAAAGTCAGTGCCTTTTTGAAAATAATAAATATGTTACAGCTGTTGTTAATACAAGAAAAAATTATGCAATGTGTAATTCATACAGAAATTTACATCTAGTGGACATTATCGAGTATATTGCAAATAATCCCGACAGATATCATTTAAAAAAAAAATTATACAATTTTTTAAATAGATATTGTTTTCATATATTTGTGATAACTAGCAAGAATTTGCAAATTGACAGTATTGTTGTAAGAAAAATGTATTATTTAGAAAATATTAAAAGAAGAATTGTAAATAATAAGAAGATAGAGAAAGAATTATGTATTACTCGATATCAATTACAGTCAGACCATCGAGATTTAGATGTTTATGATATAGATGAAATAGAAACATTTGGATGTTTAGAACACATCAACCAATATTATATAGCAGATTATGAAAAAGATAAATGCAATTATAAGCAAGATTCAAAATCATGTATTCAACAAAACATTTTTTTTAATATCAACCATAGATCATCCAATTTTCCAATGAAATTTATAATATCTAGTATTGATGGAGCCACAGCTACTGATTCGAGCGATTCTGAATCCGAAGCTGATATTACGATCGACAGACAGGAGAAATGTATATGCGTTTATAAATCTGGAAAAACGAATGTATCACAAAACATAGTTCAGATTACTCCGAAAAAAAGAAAGCTCGATTTCAAAGATGATGATTACGAATCACCTAGTAAACGAAAAAATATGGCTGTTAAAACACCGAAAAGAAAATATAAATCTCCAAGCAAAGTGCTCAGAAGTCCACAATTGTCGGGTAGTTACTCGCCTCTTGATATTACTATTACATCTCCGAAAACTAGTAGAAGTCCTGTACGACAACGCGAATCTCCGAAAAATAAACGATACGTACCGATATCCGATACTCCTACCTCTATCACACCAAAACGTAAGACACGTTCGTTACGTGTGAGCTTACTTTGTGAAAAACGCCTAACAAATCTTTCAAAATTAGATTTAGGTAATTTAAATAACTTTATTATATTGATAAAGAATTATTTATATAGCGCATTTATGTAACATGTAAAATGCTTTTGATTTAATTGATTTAATTTATTTTCTTTCTTTTTCAGAAAATAATGTTGACACTGATAATGTTCAAGAGAAATTAGTAGTTAATAAAACAGATATGGCGTAAGATTTCTATATTAAATAATTTAGAAATAATATAATTATTTATATAAATGGTAAGAGTAATATTTATTATATATTTATAGTGAAAATATTGATTACACAAATACTGTAAAAATTACTAAAACAACAATAGTTCATGAATCAATAAAAGAACATGAAAAGAAAATGGAAAATCCGTTGGTTAAAAAAAGCAAGGAGGTTCGTAAGAGACTGTCTTTTTTGTATGAAATAGAGAATACTCCTGCAGAATCAGATCACCATATAAGTCGATCTGAAAACTTGGTCGTATTTGAGCATTCTATTGACCAAACACGCACAGATGCAATTGCAATTTCTTCCAACAATGAAAATAGTGATAATAGTGTTCCAAGTAGTCAACAAACGGAGAAAAATAGTAATGATATGTCGCCCGAGAGAAACTATGCATCAGGCATACATAATCTGGCGAAAGAATTGATTACATTTCATGATATTATTCCTGAAACTGATCTTGATGAAGATGAAAACGAAGTATGTAATACAACTTTTACCCAACATATCAATGAAAAGCTAGAGAATGACAGTCAATGTTTTTCATTGGAAAAACATATTCATCAATCACGAAGAAATGCATTAATTACAATTACCACAAAGTATAAACCTCCTAGTACTGAAAGAATTTTAGAAAGTATGACATTGTACGGCATTCCGAAATATAGATCGCAAAAACCTTTTTTCGGCAACAAATACGATTACGCGAAACATAAAGAATCATCAAACACGAATACTCTGGGTTTCGACATATCTACATTTAGATCTAGTTTAGAAGAGATTACAAGTATCAAGCTATGGCGAAGAATGAAGGTCAATGAATTTCATCCTTCTGGAGCAAGTATAAAGACTTATCATATCAAACGGTCACTTGCAGGATATAATCTGTTAACAATTAAACCTCTCATGGCACCGCCATCTTCTAAAGATATTAAAAATTGGATAAGAGCTAAAAGATATCTTTCAGAAAAAAATTGTGATATCAAATTATGCAAACAAAATAAAGAAAAGGAATTAAATGTACACAACATACAACATTCATCAATCAATATTGTCAATGAAAGAGATGAGCCCCAGCAAAGAACATCTAATAATTCAATAAATAACAATTCAAATATGGAGGAATCTAATTCATTAATGCTTCAGCAAAGTATACTCAGCGGAACATCTGATGATACTAGGAAATTCGAGTTTACACAAAATTCTGATAATTTACAAATATCAGGAGATAATTTAAATCCTTCCTTGAAAAAAGCATTAGAAAATCCGTTATTATATAAACAAAATAAGATGCAGCAGCAGCTGGGTGTCTCGTATGGCCAAATCGAATGCACGGGAGGAAACTCTAAAGGAAGCTACGGTAACGTCTCGAGTGAGAATCTTCAAAATGCTAGAGCAATAACTGCAGTAAGGTTATTTTAATTCCATTTACGTGTAACAAATACAAAGTTTATATTTATACCTTATTAAATTTTTCACAGCATCAGTATCTGACATTACTATCTCTTGAAGTACACACTATTACTCGGGAAAATCTTCTACCTGATCCACAGTATGATTCTATCGCTGCATTATTTTACGCGATTTATAATGACGTTCCGATGGATACTAATGAACAGATAGAACATGGTAATTATCAAAAGTAGTAATTTTATATATAAAGAATTTTTCATAATATATCTCCCTTAAGATTTTATTTTTTCATACAATACACAATACTATTATTAATAATAATAAACTTCTTTTGTTTTAGGCGCTATAATTGTAAATCCTAGTTCTATAAGTACAAGACTTAATAAGATCCATTCTGCAAGTGTAATGTGTCCTATACTATATGTTATGACAGAACAAGATATGTTCAATAGTCTTATAAAATTAATTGAACAATATAATCCAGATATCCTACTCGGTTGGGAAGTAGAAATGCTTTCATGGGGCTATGTTTTTCAAAGAGCATTTCATCTAAATCTCAATAATTTTCCAATAAGAATTTCAAAAGTTCCACATATACAGATATTTTCCAAATCTGATAGTCATGTATCTGAAAAGAATGTAAGTGAAATAAAAGTACTTGGTCGCAATATTCTCGATGTTTGGAGAATCATGAGGCATGAGGCAGGTGAGTTGTATATTTTCAAAGCGAATATTTATTTCTTTTATTCAAAATGATAAAAAGGGACTTAATTTTTTCCAGCACTATTAACATATACCTTCGAGAACGTTATGCACCATGTTTTACATGAAAGAATTCCATGCCCTTCTTTCAAAATATTGTCTACCTGGTGGAAACATGAGAGTATGATAATAAAAAGCAGAGTTATACATCATTATGTTATTAGAGTTGTAGGCACTCTTAAGCTCTTAAATCATTTAGATATTATAGGTGAGATTAATATGAGTTTCTATATTTGTTTTTTACACTGTTTTATGTGTTAAATATATTTATTACTATTTACTTTATAATCTTAAAATTTATTATTTTATTTTAAACTTTCATATCATGTAGGTCGCACATGCGAATACGCTCGTCTCTTTGGTATACAATTTTACGAGGTTTTTTCACGAGGTTCACAATTTCGCGTCGAGTCTATGATGTTAAGATTAGCAAAACCTATGAATTATATTCCAATCTCACCATCCATGCATCAAAGAGCCAAAATGCGAGCGCCGGAATGTCTACCGTTAATTATGGAACCCGAATCTAAATTTTATACTGATCCATTGATTGTACTCGATTTCCAGAGCTTGTATCCGAGTATGATTATTGCTTACAATTACTGTTTCTCTACCTGTTTAGGAAGAATAGAACACATAGGCCAGTGGGTATATCTAACATATATAATTGACAATATTAAAAAGAGATTTGGATTAAATTCATTAATTCGATATTTTTCTTCGTTAGATACGGTCCATTTGAGTTCGGTGCAGCGACATTAAGGATAAGAAAGAATACTGTATTAAAGCTGCAAGACAAAATAAATTTTTCACCTTGCGGTGTAGCATTTGTGAAGAAAGAAGTACGTCAGGGAATATTACCGCGTATGCTGGCGGAAATTTTAAATACTCGTTTGATGGTAAAGGAATCTATGAAGTTACATCCAGCAGAAAATCGTACATTGCACCGCGTTCTCCATTCGCAACAATTGGGCCTCAAGTTAATCGCGAATGTCACTTATGGTTATACATCCGCAAATTTTAGTGGCAGAATGCCATGTATTGAGGTATGATGTATGTTTTCAAGTTATATAAAAAAAGATGATTGAAAATAGTACATACTCATAAACTTAATTTGACGAAACTCTTTCAATATCGACATTATTTTCTGTAGAAATCTTTGTTCATTTGACGAGTTCTTTATAGATAGGCGACAGTGTTGTCAGCAAAGGACGAGAGACATTGGAACGAGCGATCAAATTAGTAGAATCTACTCCAAAATGGGGCGCTCGAGTAGTTTATGGAGATACAGACTCTTTATTTGTGTTATTAGCTGGAAAATCTCGAGAAGAGGCGTTTACTATCGGCGAAGAAATTGCGGATGCTGTAACCGCGATTAATCCCCCGCCTGTTAAACTTAAATTTGAGAAAGTTCTTTGTCCCTCTATTTTACAAGTAAGATATCAAGAAAAATGACAGATAATTATAATAAAATTAATATATATAGCAATATTGTTACATGTTACAAAAAGAGGTCAATAATATCTTAAATTGATAAATTTATTATTTCAGACGAAAAAACGATATTGCGGATACATGTACGAGACGCGTGATCAGGAGAAGCCTGAGTTTCTAGCGAAAGGGATCGAGACAGTTCGCAGAGATGGATGTCCTGCAGTTTCGAAAGTAAGCAAGATGACAAATAAAAATTGTCCTTGTGATTGATTTTATAATAAATTTAAATATTTTCTCATATTGCAGATACTCGAGAAAGCCCTGAAGATTTTATTTGATACAAAAGATATTTCTCTAATAAAGCTATACGTTATCAGACAATTCGATAAGATCTTTCAGCGACGCGTGTCCATACAAGATTTGACATTTGCAAAAGAATTTCGCGGGATGCGCGGATATAAGGCATCCGCTTGTGTGCCGGCTCTAGAATTGACTCGCAGATTGATCAGGAAAGATCCACGCGCCGTGCCACGCGTCAGCGAGCGCGTTCGATATATCATTGTTGCTGGTGCACCGAATCAGCCGCTCATCCACTGCGTGCGTACGCCAATGGAAGTTATCATCGATCCAGGGTTAATTCCAAATTCCGTGTACTATATAACTAAAGTTATCATACCGCCCCTCAATCGCTGTTTCAATCTATTCGGAATCGATCTCAACATATGGTAAGTATGTTAAATTCATATGAATACTTTCAATCATATGGAGATCACATGTTTTGCAATAATTTCAGTTCACTCATGAAAGAGAAACATTTTATAATATTATATTTTTGTACATAGGTATAGAGAAATATCTCACCGCACAAGTTTCAGTAATATTGTACGCTTAGGAGAAGACAATTCAAAATCTACTATTCGTCAGTTCTTCAATTCTATTACATGCATTACTTGTGGAGAACAAACCAATAAAGAAGTTTGTCCCGAATGCCTTTCGCAACCAAGCCGAACAATTCTTGTACTTCTTCAGAAAATAAGACAACTGGAAAGAAATCAACAACAAATAGCTGCTGTAAGGACAAAAGAAAAAAATATTATAGAAGCATTTATTGTTAAGAGCAAGCTTGTATTGAATCTTGTTTTTAAGTTAAAATTTCTATTAATTTTCTATAATTATGTATTATATTTTCTATTCATATAGTAATGCATTTTTTGTTGTAGATTTGTCATTCCTGTATTGGGCGATTAGGTGATATAGAATGCTCATCTTTGGATTGCCCTATTCTGTACCGAATGGCTCAAGCTCGCAAAGAGCTTACGCAAGTTTCTTACATAAATAACATTATTTATGGAAATAATTCCAATGGAATCGAAGGTTTGAATGCAGTTGCTGAATGGTATTCATTATAATGGAAGTAAATCTATTATCTGAAATAAATAAAGATTTTTTATTTTTTAATAAATTACAAATATTTCGCAGAGTAATATGTAACATTGTTAATCATGTAATATGTAATATTGTTAAGATTAATATTATTTTTTATAAAGTATGATACATAAAATTTTGACTCTCTTTTGAGTAAAATTGTATCTTTGGTATACATACGATATATTTAAGAACAGACATAGGCTGCGGTTGAGAAGATGCTAGAGATGCTTCGAAGCATTGCATTAACCAATTAGAATAAAGAAATCTTTACTCTCTTTGCCCTGATTGGTCAATCAAACGCTTCGAAACATTTCTAGCGTTTTTTCGACCGCAGCCATAATAATTAATCTACCGATGAGTTAACCAATTTACGAAATGACCGATGAGAGACACGATCTTTTTTTAGATACTAGCTGTGTGTTCCAAAATTCACTACCATTGGAAATCTATAGTTCACGTTACATATATTATAGATTTCTAGTACTAGCAATGAATTCCTGAACGCAATTCAGCACAACCAATCAGCAACGAGCACACAGTAATTAGTTTTCCCTCCAAATAGAAGCTGAATATTTTATACGCGTCGAATAAATTTATAAATACTTGAAAGCTTTCTCGAGATTGAAGAGGCACAATTTTTACACAATAATATAAATATAACTATGAAAACATGAAATTATACAATTGTTAAGGCCTTTAGAAATGTTCCTTGCGAACGACTCGCTATGACGTGCTTCGAACACGTTCTCGTTTAACGATATTAACGAGCTATCGCGACGACGCGATTTGAAAGTTTTTATTCATGTTCTTATAAACGAGATTAGTGCAATATCGAAAACATAATCGGCGATGAAGAAATCGCACCGGAGAGTGTTCTAGCTCTCGTATGATCATTGATAAACTGCGGCGTTTTAGCCTTCATACGACGACGAGCGTCTCGTTAGCTAGGTGATTTTGTCTTCGTCTGTTCACACTGTTAAATAACCATTGCACATCAAACTGCTGTTACATCCGCAAAACTGCTAACAAATGGTTTAGCGATCGTTTGTCATGGCATATCGAGCCCACATCTTGCAAATTGGGTGCTCGCGGTTTGTTATCATTTCAAAAGATTCCCATTCTTCAATCTTGATCGAGCTTTTTGTGATCTTCTGTCATTCAGGCATAATGTCCGCCAGGGGCAACTCCTCTCGCAAGGTCTGTTGTTTTTGCAACTTAACAGAAAACAATGAACTGGAGTATGGCAAATTTCATGAATATAATGGAATTGTTACACATTATTATTGCTTGGTAGGTTTCAAATGCTAAACGGAATAACCTTAAATGGATCGAGATTTTAATCTGTCTTGTTTTTCTCTAACATCATTAAATATTTAATTTAAAAAATTTCTAAGATGTTTGAATACAGAAAGCTTATAGTATATTAGTCAGAATTATATTGCTAATAATATATTCATATGTGTATTTTTTTAGCTTCTTTCTTCAAATATGGAACAGAAAGGAAATGACGACGAGGGTATACTTGGATTTCTAACAGAAGACATACAAAAGGAACTTCGTAGAGGAAGAAGATTGGTATATAATTTAAAAACGATGATATTCTCTGTTACTATATGACTTAAATATTTTATAAATAATTTAATCATATTTGTCACTGAATTATGAATTTAATCTGACAAGTAGTTTTTGATGTTCTTAGGCGTGTTCCTATTGCAAAAAGATTGGTGCTACTTTAGGCTGCTGTAATGTAAAATGTAAACGAATATTTCATTTCCCTTGTGGTTTGAAGGCTGGTTCATTACATCAATATTTTGGAGAATTTAAGTAAGGATAAATACCAAATCATTTTTTATTGTTTAGGTAACTGTAAAATGTAAATGCTGTAACTGTAAAAATTATGATATAAACCCAAGCAATTTATTATAATTGTTTCAGATCATATTGTATCAATCATAGACCAAAGCAACGAATCGATGAACATATTTTAAAGCAGATTAGCTCATTAGATAATATATTATGTTGTATATGTTACGACAAAATAAACCCCACTGATTTTGTAAAAACCTTATGGGCCCCCTGTTGTAAAAAAAATGCGTTCTTTCATCGTAAATGTGTTCAGGTTAGTCATAATAATATTCATTTTTATGCATGAAAAGCTTATACTGATTATTTGGTATGTATTAATTTTAAATTACAATGATATTCCAATCTTTGAAACATTACTATGCTTATAGCATAAATATAAATTTATATCCAAGACAATTCCTCATTTCAGCAACTTGCTTTAAGTGCGGGATATTTCTTCAAGTGTCCTCTTTGTAATAATAAACAGGATTTCCGTAATGCTATGTTGGAATATGGCATTTTTATCCCGAGTCAGTAAGTATAGAATTTTCACAGGTCAATTTTTTGTAACGCTTTTTGGAATTCTTTAGGTTGTGTGAACATTAGTTGACTCTATAATACCAAAAGTTACTTCTAGATTGAAATATTAATGCTGCTTATATTGTTAAGTTAATGATATGCTTACATAACACAGAGTAGAGACATGTATTTTTTATGTAATGTTAGGGATGCGTCATGGGAATTGGTACCAAATGCATTTGAAGACCTTTTGTATAGACATGATCAATGTGACGCAGTAAAATGTCTTTGTCCAAAGGGAAGGAAACATGTTAGCAATAATGCGTAAGTAATAAAGTAATAATTATTTATAATAGTATTAAAAAATTTTATATACTATTAAATATGTGAATCATAAAATATTTGTGAAATATTACAGTAAATGGGAATTGACATTATGTCGGACTTGTGGATCGCAAGGTATTCACATGGCATGTGGGCAATTAAAATGGGCTAATCCTGTATGGGAATGCACTGAATGTACTTCCATATTACGTAAGTATTTCCTTAATTTATAGAAAGAAATGCATTATAAACGAATGTTATGATACCTATATAATTGTGTTTTTTCTTTTATAAGATAACTCTAAAAATAATGGAGATGCAGGATCAGAGAACAGTTCTGATAGGTATGCAAATTTATCTTTTAATTGCATAGATTGTTAAAAATTCTTAAAATTTTTCTTCAATTATCTTGGATCAAATAATTATCGTATTTATATAATAGTAATGTCTAACCCATATGATTTTTACTTTTACTTCTAGTTTGAGTAGAGATTCTGATTTAGACTCAAACAGTGATACAGACATCTCTGTGGGAATGGAGTTTCCTGTGCTATGTGCATCACCCAGTTTTAGTTCTAGTTCATCTGTGTTATCCTTGTCAGATATCGGAACGGATATTAAAATACGCCCTGGACCACGCTCTTTTAAGTTGCAGCAACGAATGATTAAATGGTCAGATCATAATAACTGTGATAATAATCATAGTGATAATATTCCTTCAAATTTAATGTGCTATTACAATAAAAAATTAATTTTTGGTTTTATTTAATAGGTTGAAATTTACACATGATGCTTTTGAGAAGGATGTAACTGTTGAACTTAATCAAGATACCAATGCATCATCAAAGAATGACAATAAAGAAAAATCTTTGAGAAATAACGAAAACAATACTTGGAAAGAAAGACGGACGTCTGGCAATGACATAACATCTCGACCAATTCGAAACGAAATGGATGTTATCACAATTGAGAGCGATGACGATAATGAAGTAGAAGTAAACGAATTTAAAATATATTGGTTTTATAAATAAAAAAATCGAATTTTTTTAAAATCGATATCACATACATATTTTCTGTTATTGCAGATTATTACATTAAAACGAAGAACAGATCGTTTAGCTCCACTGCAATCGACATCTCAATTAAGTATACCTCATATATCATCATCAAAGAATATTATAAAGTCACAGTTAAACACAATAGAAAATTCAACATCTACATGTTCAAACGCAACATCGACTGATTTATTGGAAAAAAATTATATTGAGCTACATAAATCTGTCGCATCAAAACAAAAAAATTCAAACAAAAGTGAATCTACCACTGAACTATTTGATGCAGCTACATCGCCAGGATCCATGTCAGATCTTTTCATTTCAAACGACAATAATTTGGATAACTTGGACACAGAGAATATAAGTAGAAGTCCTATTATGAATATTAAAATTACTAATGTTACTTCTTTACCGCCCGAAGTATTCGAAAGTGTACCTGATGTTGCATTACATGAGAATTCTATCGATATCGCGTCTCCTTCGACGAGTAAATCGTTGGAGAAACTCGTCACGTACATCGCGCCTCCAAAACGCATATACGAAGAAGGTAATTTGAGAAAAAGAAGAGAAGTTTATATATATATATATATATATATATATATATATATATATATATATAATAACTGCAATGGTAATAACATAACATATTATTATATTATATTTTTCAGCAAATGATGTTATCAGTAATTGTAAGAAAATCAAAGAAGATAATTTTGACGAAAAGTCTTGGGAAAAGAATTCAATACAATTAACTCATTTATTCGATATTGTTACAACTAATATGAGCAAACAGCAAAATGAAAAGACATCTTTAACCAAGACCAATGAGATTCATGAAAATAACAATCTCTTGAAATGTACATCTGAACTTTTAAACGAATCTTCCAATTTATATAATGATCAAAAGGAGTTGTCTACCCAACTCATATCATTTTGTAAGGAGGATGATGTAAAATGTACGAATCAAATCACAAGAAATTATTCAGAAGGAAACGGATCATCACTTAATGTACAACAGAGTAATGAAAATCCTGTAAAAGCGAGGAAGACATACTTGCCCAGTAGCAAACGCAAAAATCAACTTTACTTGTCAGTGGAAAAGTTTTACCCCACATCAATTCCAGACCCGAATCTTACAATTAATCAAGATGCAGAAATCAATGGAAATATGCTCCATACATTATCGAACATCATTCTGCCAAATGATTTCCAAACTGTAAGCCGATCGGTGATGGAAGCGTTTAATGCAACTGTGCCCGTTGTTGCAAACGACAATCAGACAACAATGTTAGATAAGAAGAATACTGCCTTGATGAAGGAAAAAATATTTACTAATGTATCCAGTACTGGTGATAGTTTTTCAAACAACATACGTGTAAGTAACTTATTTAAAAAATTTAAATATTAAATAAATATTGTAAATAATTTTTATGATTAGTGTTTTACTATTTTTTAAATAAATTATTTTTTTTTTAATGTTTCATTTCTGTACACTAAATCTCTGTAAACCCCGCGTTCACGCTTTGTAAAGTAATAATAAACATATTATAAGCACATTATTGATTCTGGTGAGAAAACGGTGCGGGGAGTGTGTGTTATTGCAAGCAAATTTCCCCGTGCCTCCTCTCCAGTGTATATCTTGCGATTCTAACAGTGTGACGGGGATGCAGGCACCTGCCTTGCTGAGACTGACTCAACCGGCCGAAAGAAGACAGATCCACCAAGTGAATCCTGTGGGAGGTGAGTCTAATATACTGCGATATAAATTGTTTAAAAATAGATTCTCGTGTAACAGCTTTAAAAACAGGTAATTTTTATGAATGTTTTTTTAGAAAATTATTGACCATATCAGAATAAACTTTTTTGGGAGTATAAAGAGATATCCTGAGAATTCAAAAAACTCTCTCTCTCTCTTTTTAATTTTCTTTGTTATATGAACAGCATGTAGGAGTATTCCTTAAATAGTAAATTCTTCAATTCTTATTGCAATAAATTGAACTATTTGTTGCAATAAATTAATATGTTCATTAATGATTTTGTTATAAAAAAGAGAAAGAGAAAAATATATTTATTAGGCACAAAAAATAATGACAAAGTAAGTTAATTAAGAGAGAGAGAGAGAGAGATTTCTATTAACAAAATGTATATTGTTGTAATTCATACATAGATGAAAAAATACATGATAAAAAAAGAAACTGGAAATAAAATGCTAAAAAAGAACTGATATAAAAGATGCATCTAGATTAATATTAATTTATTAATGTATAGTGTGGACAGCAGCAAAGCCATTGAATCGCACAATCCTGTCGCGACCAACAGCGTCTTCCCCCGAGTCACAAATAACTATAGCACCTGTCATCAACCTAGATTGATACCGCAGTATATGAATTTACATGATCTGAAGTTTCGAGTCTGCAAACCAGACAATGTTCAGGTATATTTCACATATATAGGGGATCGATTATAATAATAAATTATTAATAAGTTTTTACCGAGAGTGGAATTTAATCACAATATTTCTATATATACGCAGATGGTTTTGTATGATACTTTCTCTGTAAATATACCCATAAAAAATTCCAAGGAGAGCAAGATTCAATCGGCAAACATAGCTGCACAACGGGAATCGAAAGGATTGTCCTATCATGCATCAGGTGAAGCTTCGTCCAGTATAGAGTACATTGATGGTATCCAAACTACAGAACAACGATTCTTGAAGTTGTTTCGCTCTTCGAAAAATGAGAACTTGATTCATGATAAGACCAAGTACATAGTACATGGTCAGGACGACACAAAAGAGAATTTAGATCCTGTTAGATCGAAAATATTTTCGTGTAACGATATATTTGATAATAGTTTAGTGAATGACATTTGTGACACAGTGACTTCTCGTGATCATGATTCTTCTTGTGGTGAAATGGATAATGAGATGCATTTTGTTTCAAGCGATACTAATTTAAGTACATTAAATCCAACAATTTGTAATAAGAATGTAGAGGATAATGTAATGGATGGCATAACGTTCGTTTCGAATGATCGCAAACAAACCTTACAAGTCAATCGAGAAGATGTACAGCAGCATAAACAAGTATCTATATACAATATGACGCCTGCACCTACAAAAGAGAAAATTGCTCGATCATTTTGTAATGAGAGTAGCAGCATAGTACACAATGTTGACTTTGATTTTAATATTGTTAAAACGAATAAAAATATTGAGAAAATATTGCAGGATGATATCACTGTTTCTACAAATCGATATAATAGGGATAGCAATAGAAAAATTGGAAACGATCATATAGACGATTCTCAAACGATGTTACGGAATAGTTATAAACATTTAGACAATACAAATGTCATGAGACCAAAAGTTGCAAATTGGAATGCCACCCGTGTTTCGAACATTATGTTTAATGAGCATTTTCTAAATAAGCAAATTGATACATCCGATTCCGTAAAGTTTATTCGATGCTTGACATTTAAAGAAAATATTATAAATCGTAATAGCGAAAACAATTTCAGACATAATAATAGCGAATCTTTTCTCAAAATTAGTATAGATTTATGTAAAATACAAAGTCTGATCGATTCTAAGCCAGAATTATTTGTAAATCAGAAAAGCAATGTTGATGAACGGCGTAAACGCACAAGTTGATTATCTGGTCAAGAAGATTACTCAACAACAGGTAAGATATGATATTGAGAACAGTGATATTAATCAATATCCACCAAAAAATAGTGAGTTAGATATCAGGAAATTGCATAAGTAACACGAGGCAAATGCAGATGCGAAATATTGTTCCCATCGCGAATACATTCATGCGAAATCAGAAGCCAAAACGTGGGATTAAATATTTCGATAAACATCTGAAATAGATAGATCAAATAAAGAATACTCTGTATGATAAAAAAATATAAATAGCAAAGCAGAAAAAATAATGATTTATGTCCATTAATATTTTATACAAAATATGTTGTGATTTTATACAAAACTGGAAAATACTTATTAATGTGTAATTTTATTTTTTCCTTTTCTCAAATAATGAATAATTTTTGCTCGCGTATGTCTTCAAATTGTAACATATAATTGTATATAGTAAATATATTTGTTAGGTAAACAATTTTATATAAAGTTATTTTCTATACTCTACTGATATAATAAAATAATTTTATATTTATAAGCATCATTTTTCCCATCTCCACTTTTTTGTAATAATATAAAATATTTTTGTATTTTAATTGGTTTAGAGAAGAATCAAGTAAAAAAGTAATAAGATTAAAGAATTAAAAATAATGATGCATTTTTATAAGTTTCAGTTTTTTATTAAATTGACTTAAACATATTATACTGCTGGATCATCTCCCTTAGTAGTACGCGTATAGATAAGTTGTGCATGATGCTGCACAACTTGCTTGATCAAGCCCTTCTGCTGAAGCTCTATCAGAGCCCGTCTGGCGAGAGATCCTCTAATTTTTAATCTCTCGCTAACAATCGAAGGTGTAATCAATTTGTACTGTGGTACTTCTTTTAATAATTTTTCATATGTCGGTTTATCAAAGAGTACTTGATTATTTAATTTGTCACGTACTTTTCCTTTCGACCACTTCTGCAAATGTAAGAGGGAAATATGTTAAAATAATTCTAATATTACAAAATAAAACATTAAAGATATATAATTTGAATCTCATCCACTTCATTAAATCAGATTTTGCTTTGACAATTTAATAAAGTTGATATGTATATATTAAAAGAGATGAATTGTTTGAAATCTATTGCAAAATCATATATGACACAAAATTAACAAACCTTCTTCTTAGCTTTTCCACCAGATCCACCCTCCTTCTTCTTCTGGGTTTTCTGAGGTTGTTTGGAGGAACCTTTCGTATCCTTTTTGGGTGGCTATAATAATAAATTAAACATAAGATATATTCACAACAAGACAAAATTTGATTACTTCCAAAGATAGTAATCAGACTCATTAAATCAGTGTTTTACTGTCATAGTTATCTAGCAAATACTTAGTCATCATAGAGATGAAGAATTATACAATTTAAACCGAATATATATCTTCAATATTTGAAAACAAATAAAAGAATATATTAGCGGTATTTTAAAGATGTTTTGTATCGTCTAAAGTATATTATATTTTTTTATATATTAAAATTGATTTGCATATTATTTTATATTAATGTTAAATAACACAAAAAGAAAACAGAAAGAATCGCTCGAAATTTATAGAAACATTAACACATACAGATGTATACGTTTTGCCGAGAGTACTAGTATACTTAAGACAGGATATATTTCTATTAATATAATTAATTGTTCTTTAATTGCATCTTTGAACCACCAATATAGAATCGTTATGTCTCTTCATAAAAAATATTGCACTTCACATTTTTTCAAAACCAAGAGGATTATATATTCAATGGATTGTGTACAGCACATGGATCCTTGGACAGGTTACATTCCTCATTCATAAACGAAATCGCATCCAAAACATTTTCAATTTATATTTACCATTTTACGAAAATCTTTGCGCTTTTAGGTAATATCCACGGATTTATCTTAGGATTACGGTAAAAATACTCTTCGGAACAATTTACACGTGGAAACTTACCATGATGGCCGATGATCGAGTGAGAAAGAGAGCGGAAGTTAGCCGAGCGCCATGTCGAATGTCACGACGACCGTGGCTCCATCTACGACGACGTACTACGTTGATCGAAATCGCGACGAAAAATCGTGCCGCCAAAAGCCACAACTACACGCCATTTCGATAAATTATTCCGATATGTGGCGAATTTCATTTCGCACGCGAACTTCTTCCAGTACGTGACGCATCGATTTATCCGTCAATTCGTTACTCATTACCTCTCCCCCCTCCCACACAGTCTCTTGCCTATCTCGCAAGGGATCACATCAAGTCAGGAGTGGCTACGAAGCATGGCGCTCCATTCTTGTGTATCTCGAGCGCGATCCGCTTTTCCGTGCCTTTGACAGTCAGCATGTGTCAAACGATCGGTGATTAACGTCGCCGAACGTCGCCGAATTCACCGTAGGCTCGAATGGTCCATCGCTGAAAGAGGTGAGTCTAAAGAGGTGAGTTGCAGGTTATGGTTTACCCACCATTCTCGTAGACGTGTCACCGCATTTGCCGTACACGCAACCGGACATACGCGCAATGTGTGCGTACGCGTGTTCTCCAATTAATAGTATTGTCAACAGCTGGAGATGCTGTACGTTGTGACTTACGATCGATTCAATTAATTACCTGTTTTGATAAACAATAGTAGTGGTAGTGAATTATATTAGAGTTAATACTTTATCTCTGATTTCTTCATAAAAATATTTTCGAGTTCTCGAATATTTCAATAATAGGTATATTTTTATGTTGAAAAATTATCTTTAGAAATTGTGTAAATTCTGAATAGTTACTTTGATAGAGAAAGAGTGGAATAATCTACGGGAACATATGTATGTGTTTTTTATTTTAAAAATAATTATTACTTGTGTATCTTGAAAAAAATGTGACGATTATATTATTATGCACAGTTTTCGAATCTTATTGTGATGTTCTTTTGTTGCTTTGCATTTTTTCATATGTTTAATTTTTTCCTTATAGGAGAGATTTTGGCTTATAAGATTGACATCGGGGCAATTATAAAATGCTGCCACTTTCGCACAGTCCACGTGATTCACGTTCCAACTTCCGCAGTAGAGTGAAAGAGAAGCTGTTGGGTTGGAAACGTCTCATCTTTTCCGATCCAAATACCCGGAATTTATTCCTGTTTCTGATTCTCAACTTGTCCTTCGCTTTCGTCGAACTGCTATATGGAATATGGACCAACAGTCTTGGCCTCATCTCGGACAGTTTTCACATGTTCTTCGACTGCACTGGTTTATTGTTTGGTTTAGCGGCATCCGTCATTACAAGGTGGAGAGCGAATGAGAGATACTCGTTTGGATATGTTAGAGCCGAGGTTTTAGGCGGCTTTGTAAACGGGTTGCTCCTTTTATTCATAGCCCTGTTCATTATGTCAGAAGCGGTGGAGAGGGCAATCGAACCGCCGGAAATAAAACATGAGAGACTATTTATGGTTTCTGTCTTGGGACTTATAGTGAATTTAGTAGGAATATATGCATTTCAACATGGACACGGCCATGGACATGGACATGGACATGGTCACAGCCACAGTCATAGTCATGGTGCGAAAGGACATCATGGTCACACCCATGACAATCACTATTCTCTCCTGAATCACAATTCTGATCACCATGTCGAAGTCGAAATGTCATTCAGTGGGACAAACTCGCAAATCATGAAAGGGGTATTCCTGCATATACTTGCGGATACGCTCGGCTCCGTGGGAGTGATCGTGTCGGCAGTGCTGATGCAAATGTTCGGTTGGATGATTGCCGATCCGATTTGCTCTATGCTCATAGCAGTATTGATAGTGTTAAGTGTAGTTTCGTTGATGAAAGAATCGTGGGAGATACTTATGCAGAGACAGCCGGTAGCTCTAGATCACATTCTACCGCAGTGTTACAACAAGGTGACACAGATACCTGGCGTGTACAGCGTACAGGAACCACACTTTTGGACATTGTGCTCGGACGTGTACGTCGGATGCCTGAAATTGGAAGTAGTCAGAGAAGTGGATCCCAAATCTGTCGTGATAACGACCCAAAAGATTTTTCAAGCGGCGGGCGTGAGACACCTTACGGTTCAGTTAGACTATGCTCCTATGTGATCTACGAAAAGCACGACGCGCATTGTAGAATATTCTTACAAATATACCAGAAATGTATTTATCTGCGGGCTTTGCCGTGAGGAGACGAGAAACACGACGGTGCCACAAATTGTCTTCGCCGCGTCAAAAGTCGGTGATTGTACGTTTTTCAACGGCAATCAATTTTGTCTTGGACTACAGATCGTTTGAGAATTGTGTATGCCTTATAGAGAAACTTTGCTGATACAGTATTGATCGAAAAACAATTCCTAGAAGAATACCAACAAAATCAAATTACTAACTTAATCATTTTTAAAACGCAAATATGTACAATTAAAGAACAAATCTATTTCTCATCCAGACACATTAGATATGAAAAAGATCAGTCAGTTACATCTCTTCCAAAATCTTTGAATAAATATTGCTATTTAACTTTATACAAATACTTCACTATTACCAAAATGCAGGCTTATTTCTCTGTTTGTACGAACTTTTATTTGTAACTAATTGTCTAACTAAGCATTTCCGATCCAGGTTTAATTTAGCTCTATCGTAATGTAAGAGCAGCATTGCTTAGATATTTTATTTTTGCAATGATACTTTAAGGTGCATCTGTAAGTATATTTTTAATAAGACCTCTAAGACAATGTGAACAAAAGAATGTGCTGAATTTTAAATAATTTGTCCACTGATTTATTATTTATATAGAATTAAATTATTGTAAGCTTGTAATAACAAATGGCCATAGCAATCTGAGGACAGCTGTAGAAAGCTAGTCATATCTGTGCAAGCAACAGTGGAAAATATGTACAGTAAGTAATATAACATAATGAAATTTTTGCCAAGACTTTTACATAACAAATCCATTATTTTATACGTTGATCTAAAAAAAAAAAGATTGCAATTTGTATTTTCCGTCCATGCTAAGTACTATCTTCCTTTGTTAAAGTGATATATTGAATTAATAAATATATAACTTAGCATGTGTGGAATATTTGTTGAATAATATTGGTTGTATATAATATACAATTGCTGAAGATAAATTTACATTATTTATATATAATTTATAGTTATAACTGTGTTATAATTATAATTATTAGAAATACCGATATTGTAGCTAAATAAAATATTTATTGGAGTACTAAATTAATGATGAAAGATTGAAGCCTATAAAGGCATGTAAGCCAAGAACCAAAGAGTTCGAAGGAAATTATATGTGTGTGTTCTTTCTCTTCTAGAAAATATTTTGTTTTTAATTTACAATTAAAATTTTTTTTTTAAACGGTATCGTTAAACGCAATGTTCTTTTCTAAATTTCTTAATTTCACGCACACAATTAGACACGGCTCGAAACATTTAGAGTAACAATGACAATTTCATCGCATTTCTACGAGGTAGACTATAGAGAGATCGATAGGAGTAGCGCGACATTTACATACATATTCTACATGTATCATGTTAATATACATAGATATTATTCGAGACATTACTTCCAAGTATAACACAGGTCAAATTGTTAATTATTATGTTATGAATAATAGGATATGAAATTATTTCGGTCGCTATTGACTTCTGCAGAGACGATCGTGTTTATATATCGCGATATTAGATGCGATGATTGATTTTCTTTTCCCAGACAAATATGATAAGAGCGAATACTTGTATAAGACGCATGAGAGAATGCATCATACTTTGCGGATTTGTTACGTTTTTCCAATATCTTCGTTGTATAGACTTATGAATGCGCGGATGCGTGTGATTATTATAAATGGGACATGTAAATATAATAAAGATACATACTTACAATAGGCTCTTCAACCCTTAGCAATTCATAGCTTGCATCTGATGTTTGTCAATTAATGATTATTATCGGCGCTTTACAAACATCTGGGACACGAATTTCTTATAATTCATAATAAAAAATGAAAAAAATTACGTGATATTAATCTATTAATATACATATACTACATATGTTAATAAATTAAACATGTAACTTTCATTTATATATATAATATTCATAAATATATTACTAGTTTTAATCAACATAATATTATTATATTATATTGATTAAAGATATAAATTTTTCCAAAATCTTCCTTTGCACATCATTATTTTTTAAATTTTAATAATCGTATTCATACTTTTAACTAACAATAAATCGACTGCAATCTTTTTGTCTTAATGATAGTCACGACAATATAAAATAATTGATAGTTTTAATATCGTATCTTCTTATGATAAATTCCCTTTATGCAAGTTTACTTCGCATTTATGTCAAGCATTTGAATTGTGAATTGCATGATTATCGTGTGACACAAAGTTCTCAAACACATATTACATTTATTTCGAGAAGATATGTGTATACACATATAAATACATAAATATTTATAATAAAATTATTCAAGTTGATTCTTGGCACGTGCGAGTATATTGGGCGCTCGTCTCGCAAGTCGCCGCGGTTTTAATCGCTTGACCACGTAACTAATATATATTTGTGTATGTACTTGTGTGCGCACGTATGCGTGAAGTGTATATATATATATGTGACCATCAACTTCAGTCTTGCCGAGTGTTGATTTTCTCGTAAAATGGGCTCACAAATGTTAACAGATCGCGCGGTGTTATCTCTTTCGCGGCGCGCAATATAATCGCGAAGAAATTCTTATTTATTTACATAGCAAACTATCAAAAATGACAAAATTTGTCGTACACACGCTCGAGCGGGAGTATTTAGTTTCGGATAATAAAGGATTACGCAGGATGATGCTGTACGTCTTAGAAAAGCATCACGAAAAGGGAGAGAAAACTCTCAACGAGTACTGTCCTGTATAAGCGCCAGAGAAAATCCGAAATCATAAATCAAAAAAAGCAATGAATAGTCTTGTGTTTTTTGATATATCAGCTGTAATTTTGTTCAGTAAAACAAATTCATTTAATTATAGAATTATTTTCAGACGCGTTTTGTTTTTTTTTTTCAAAATTTCAAATTGAAGAAAATTTCGAATTGATTATAAAAGACATTTAATATAGAATGTTTAAAAAATGCAATAACTTTTTGTTTTTAAAAAGAAATTAAAACGTATTGAAATTGAAATTAAAGCAAAAGCAAAACTTTTTTTTAGTAAGACTATTATAATCGAATTCTCCAATAAAATTAAGATTCAAAAATATTTTTGTGTATTATTTTTATAGCTTCTCAAGTATATATATCCTGATCTATAATAAAATTTTTATAACATTTAATATATTAATTTTTTTACAGTATATATTATATATGCATTTGTTAAAACTGATGTCAGATTTTCGATCGGCGCTTTATATAAGGCGGAACTCAAAAATCAACAAAGACTCATCCCTTCGCGTTTCGCCGAGTGCTTTCTTGTATTTTTATTAGTGGTTCCAGTTGAATGGCAGTTATCGTTGGTGCAATTGATCACGATCGATCATCTATTAATCGAAATTACGTTGCGCGCGTAACTCGTTCTGCAGCTCACATGTAAGATACGTTTTATTATTAGATTCGTAGCACAATCGCACAAGAACGACTTTCTAAAATGTTTGCGCGACATTGATAAACGGTACCGAAGCATTCGTAGTTCACATCTAGCGCTAAAGATGATTCGGACGTCTATTCACGATGAGATTGGAAGCGATCTTTTTTTTCTTTTATTAGATAACGATATACATATATTAACATCATTAGCGCTAAATGCAGCACGTGAAGAATGCGGATCTTCAAGTATTACGTTTGGCAGTTATCTTAGTTACAATAATTAATTATTTTATACAACAATAGCTTGCCTCTTCTGCCAATATGTGTACCCCTTATCTTAGAGAATTATAAATGTTCGACTTTCTTTCCTTTCACGAAAAACGCATAATATATATGTAATATGCGTGTATGTGTGTTTCGTGTATTCTACCGCGCGTTTAAAATTTATTCTATAAAATTTCTTCAAATCCCCAACAACACGCCACCCGTTCGGTAAAGCTACCGCATCTCCTCGCCGATCACAAATGACAGTCGGTCGTAACATTTAATAATATCGTGTGACGATCGTGTGATCTATATCGCTAAATAATATATTACTCTGGATCGTATCTTACATCTCCATCTAATAACAACGAACGGTACTTATGTAATTGCAACAGCCTCTTGTTTTCCCGCTTAAATATTCTTCTCGCCTCGCGATAAGTATTTCCGTTTCCCCTCGTTCTTTAAAAAATATTAAAAAGGAGATTCTTTCACACACACGGCATCGAACTTTCGTTCATCCAACAGAATCCCAATCGATTTTTTTAGATAGATTCTAAGAATAATAATGAGATTTATTCACAGAAATCCACTTATTATAACTATGATGGATTATATAAATAAAATATGAAGCAAAAGCGATTTTGCTCCTATTCATTAAAGCGAATATTTCCAAATATGTGATTGAAAATAATATAATTTCTTCGCTTGAAAAGACTTTATTCGTATAAGGGATTGTATAGAAAATATGCGAAAACATGTAAATGAAAAATAAGACGTATATTAGATGAGATGATTAATATCGACTCTGATAATCATGCGCTACTTGCAAGCTAGTATTTTTAGAACAATCATGCTTTTATTATTAATTTATTAATATCTGATAATGGTGCTTACAAGCTAATATTTTTTGTTTTTTGTCTAAAAGAAATATTTATTTTCAAACAAATTTTTTTGCTCTCTTGCTATTTGGCATCATTTTTACTCATATGATTCAATATCGATGGTCAATGATATTCATTTTGTTAGAAGCTCACTTTACATAACAAATTTCTTTGTGCTTTTTTGATACCATTAGTTTCATGAAAACGTTAGATGAGCGAAAATACTTACCGTTGTTATGTTGAATCGTCCTTGAGAGCTAATAATCGCTACAATCTATAGAGTCTAATATTATAGATTAACGCGTCCCGAAACGCACGCGCAGAAAACGAAATCACAGTAAGATAAATATCCATAAAGTTAACCCGCATTTCCTCTTTTATATCCCCTTGCATTTTCATCTCTTCTTCACCGTGCGTCACACGATTGAAATCGACGTTGATTCTCGCTCGATATATATCCGATATATTTGTCTTTTCTAGAAAATCTGTGTTATATCTCTGCTTTTTACCTCTTTAATTTTTCGTTTGATTCTCTACATCTTCTTCGGAGTACGACCTATCGACTTTATTTCTTCTTCTTGTTCTCTAGCTCTTTCCTTCTCCCTCTGGATTCTTTTAATCCCACAATCTAATCTCATCCGCGAAGAGATCAAAACATTTCGTTCGATCGACTCTTCGTTCTTTTCTTTGCCTCGTGGCAAATTATTCCAGGGTAACTTTCTCCAAAATTATCACTCGCGATGTCTTCATTTCTTCTTACCCCGGCCGCCCTTCTGCATCTTCGCGATCTTCAGGCGGCAACTAGGACCACCGGTATAAACTACTTCCGTTCTGCCACCTTCCTCGGCCGCGGTCACCAGAGCCTTCACCGATCTCACGTGTACGTCTTTGGCGCTGATTTCCAAAGCGGTGCCGGGGTAACGATCACGCACGCATTTACCGATATTGGTGGCCTGTGTCTCGGTAAGCTCGACGCCGTCCAGGCACAACCAAGTGAGGCATTGCAGATGCGTGAGGATCGTCTGTACGAACACGTGCTCCATTTGTACCCGCTTGGCGCTGTCGGTGACAATCAGGCCGTTTGCCCTGAGGAAGCTCAGGCCGCACAATTTGAGATACTTGGCGATCTGCCGCATCGTGCGATCGCTGTCCTCCAGAGTGATCCGCCAAAAATTGATCCGGAGCGATTGCAGACTGCGAAAATGCGCCGCCAGGCAGCAGAAAAATTGCTGCAGTATCTTGTCGTCGATGAAGAGCAACGAGCCGCTGCTGCCGCCGATCGTCGACTTGTCCAGCGATAGATCGAGCTCGCTTAGTGACGTGAAACCCGCCAGGAACGGTAACAGCAATGGTCCACGCAGCGCCAAACGATCGTTCACTGTCACCTGCAATCAGAAATAATTTCCTCGGTAAACCTTATCAGGCGCAATTTGTTTCCCTCACTTTCAGCTTGAGAGACGTATAAAAAGAGAGTATAGGGTGTCCCTCAGATGTGGGAAGAAATTTTTCGTTTCTATGAGTTTTCTAAATACTTTTAATTGATTTTCTTAGTTCTTAAATGACAAGCGATTGAAAATAAACCCAATAAACTTCAAAGAATATTTATTTTATAGTGAAAATTTATATTTTAAATAAAATTTAATTTTTATAAGAGTTTTTAAATTAAAATTTTTTCAACAAAATTATACAATTTTTTTTTTTTTGCTTTTGAACCTTAATAACTTAGGAAAATCAATCTTAAAGTCATGAGACAGAATTTAAACTAGTTTAATCTTCTCAAGCTTTTAATAAAAGTGGATTAGATTAAACTGTTGCATCAAACTCTTCAAGGAGAGAGTTAATTAATAAAGATACTTAACGTCAAAAATTGAAAACAAGCGAAGATATTTTTGTTAAGAAAAAACTGGACTGTAAATTCGTAAAAATGAAAAACGCGCCTGCAAAGTTTGGCATTTTATTTTAAAGTCACCCTGTACAGAGGAAGGAAAGCAGAATCGGGAGTCGCGTAATGCGGAGACAACGAAGACGAATGTCGAGGGGGTTCGGGGTTTCGTCCTTTATTTATCGCAGTCATGGTACAGCCGATTGTAATTGAGCGTTGTAATAGAAAATATATGAGTTATATAGATAAAGAAAGGAGGGCACACAAGAGAGAGATTTGGCAAACAGTCCGGGAATTGACATTTCGAACGTGAAAAGAGGTAGATACTCTAATATTCATCTATTCTTTATAAATGTACAAATAAATATATATCTTTTACCAAAATAAGTAGCTAAAATTATATACGTCATATTCAAACATATCTAGCATTAAAAATGATTATTTCTAGATTTTATTTGCGTGTCATACGTATATTATTCCTATAAAAGATGAGTTTACCGGTGGCTGCACTATGATATAGCTGACTCATGCTTGCATTTTTCAACCTCATAAAAAACCTAGATGAATTCTTGAACAGAGATGCTTGGGTCGGAGTTTCTTAAGCAGTATCCTTGGGCAACGATATTAGACAAGGAGACAATATCCGGGATGTTACGGGATAGTCCAGCACGTTCACAATTTCCTGACTAGGGTCAAAATTATCAGGGAAAGGAAGATGATATTAGACTGGGGGAACACGATATTCGGTATTTCGATTGGCCTAACCGATTTTCTTCGTGACGTGTTTCATGAACCGTAGCGGAGATTCATTTTTCCAACGGATCATCTCCGTGAGATAGAAACCCGGATCACGAACTGTTCCGCCCTGGATCGAGGCGCGAGTGTATCTAATGGATTCTGCGAGATCTCGGAAACACGATAGGTATACAGCCTTATATACATTCAGGGGAGCTCGGGTAGAGAGACGGATGGTTACATCTGCGTCTACTACTGATACCGTTATACTACGTGTGTTATCTTCTTGTAACTATACGGATATTCGCATGTAGCGCACTTGAAGACATGTAACCGCATCAGTGGATGGGCAAGCTTCGTATGTTAGTCTAGTATAATGGGATTGCATATGTGATTAACCGTCAGAGTTGTTATATTCTGGGACTAGATTCATAAGCGAGTTTGTAAGCGAGTTAGGCCATTTAATAGTTTCTCTTCTAATTATTTTACATACTCCATTTCGAATAATATTATATAAGATAGTTCGGTGTCACACAATAAGTCTCTTAATTTTACCATGTAAATCGTGATCTCTTCTCACATAGTAATATATTTATCAATATTACAAGCATTTGAAATGAAAACTTGAAGATAAGAAAATTAATTCTTAATTTTTTAAATACTTTAATTAATTATAAAAATAAAAAAAAAGTATCATCGGTTTTTATCCTTCATATTCGAATCTTTAAGAAATTTCAATGACACTTGTACTCTTGAATATTCCGACTATCTATACTCCAATTTTCGGAGCTTATACTTGAGAAAACAATAGCCTCGCTCACCTGGAATCCCGCTAGTCTGAGGAAAACGATCGCAGGGCAGGCCGGAGGTGGTGCGGCTCGGAGAAGCTCGGCGCCGGCATCGTCGCGACGTCCTAATCTCGCCAACGGACCCTCATGCACCGCTAAATGCAAGCGTGCGTTGCACAGGCTCAGTTCACGCACGCTCGTGTATCTCAATAACTCGGAGAACACGGCCAGGCTATCGGACTCCTGTTAAAAGCAGACAAATTAAACTACAAGGATACGATCATATATAAAGATAATTATAAAAAATCGCTTATATATAATTTACATTGATTATATATGTTTAAAAACAAAATAAATAATTCCCTTTCATTTATATGAAATTTAATAATTAATTTGAAAATATTTATGTTTTTATAATCACTTTCGAACGTCTTTACTTTTATTTTTCGTATGTCATGACTTTACTTGCTGCTGCTGCTGCTGCTGATTTTCTAGAACTATATTGAAACAGCTGAATTTTGGTTTTTATTTTTACAAGAGAAGAGTGTTGAAAGTATTAAAAATTAATGATTTCTGAGCAAACGTCAAAGATTAAAAGAGTTGATTCTAAGCCTTAATCGACTGGCTTTTAATTATTAAGGGGATCCTGGACTACCGACCGAACGCAATTTTTTGAATTTACCATTTGTAATTCTGTATAGCCATTACAAAAATTGGTAAATTTCAAAAATTGCGTTCGATCGGTAGTCCAGGATCCTTTTAATATACAATGTTTTTTACACAATTCATGTAAATATAAGTTTTTTTTCGATCAATTACTAAACTTATTAATTTAATGAGTAATGCAGGGTTTAGTGCAGCCGTCAGTTCTGCACTGCCTAAGATGCTCGCATTAGTTTACAGCTAGTGCGCTTAAACGCACTTTACACATCACTATCTGATGATGTTACATTATGTTAAAAGCGCAAAGTGGTTAATGCTCCCTTTAAATCGCGCGTAAATAATGCGGACCTGCGAAAATTTCGACGTCGAAATCCGTAAGCGCGCGGCATCCGCGCGGCTTCGGGTTCGCCGGAGCTTCGGTTAATCCTATACACGGTGTGTCGTATCTCATCGATCCTCGTACCCGGATTACTTAGGTCTCACTCGACCTAATCTGCCACGAGAATGCCGTTAAGTCGAATGAAGAGCGTCTTAGCTCGCGCTTCGTCGTCGCCGACGATCTCACCGACTACACGTCGACGATATTACGTTATTCCGACAATAAGACAACGAGAGAGGAACTGCGCAATTTGGATTATACGGGCATTGCTGTGCATCGCCCGGGGACGGTAACATGGGATTAACGAGGCGATTAATCTACCAAAGTCATCTTCTGCAAATTAATCAAGGTGCTCTCCGTCGCGAAGACGAATTCGTCGAATTTGCCGAGAGAAATTTTCCATCAAACTCTTTCTCACAAAGTCTCTATCTCTAAAGCGTTTAAACTTCTATTAAGAGTTAAATTAAATGCACTATCGAGTTAGATCTCCTTTCTCGATCTTATCCAAGACGAAGGAGTGAATGGAGAAGGATTCGGAAGCATGGCGGAGACATGCATGCTCGTTCGATCTCGAGCCATGAGAGCGGGACACGAACGATATATTGTAGCTTCATTATGCAAGAAACGTCGTCACGTACGGGAAGCGCATCTCACGGGAGTTGGCGAGCAAGGAGAGAGAATAGCTCGCTTCTTTACGGAAAACTATAGTAAGCAGAAACCCCGGCTGTTTGCCCAGGTTACGCGCCGTACATTAAACACGTGCGTTCATTAATAAGTTAGTTTTACTTTCGAACCTTATGCGAGATTTATGCGAATCTCAAGCTGCGTAAACCAAGTTTGATGCGAGAGTTGTGCGAGACGCTGACAGCAAAGTTTTTTGAGACGATATATACTACGTGATTGATCCATCGAACGCGATTAATAACGAGATAAAATGTTCTTATCAATACTTTTTAATAATAAATACTGAAAAATATTTTTAAATATATTAATAAAAATATGTGTGTATTTCTTAATCATTTAATGAAATATAATTAAAAATAAGAGAGAGAGAGAGAGAGAGAGAGAAAGAGAGATTAATTCTATTTTGTATTACGTTAAACAGAATAATATTATATCAATAGAATATCAATAGAATATTGATATTTTTTTTTTCTTTGCTGCAGAATTTATCTCTCTTGGAGTAATTTAGCAGTAAGTAAAATAGCAGAGCTATGATAAACAAACGTACTAAAAAATTCTATGAAAAAGGCGAAATTGCGGCAAGTGCTAAGCAAAAAGCACGGAATGAGTGTAAAAGTGGCGTTTTTCGTTAAACCACGACACGAAAAATCCTTCACCGTTTTTTCCTCTGGAAGCTTTTCCGTTTCCCGGATGGAAAAGCTTCATCGTACCTAATGTGACGGCGAGAAAGAGCCGAATTTCTTCAAGTTAAATCAAGCTTTTTAATTGTCCTATATCACAACAACAACAACAACAATATCTTCTTTTCCCCATAAATGATACACAATTATTAATAAAGCGTATCATCTCATAATATAAATAATATATTTCTATTTTCTTTATAATATATAATATACAAAAATGTATAAAATTAATTTATTATTAATAAAAAGAGTTCTAAAGAGAGTCGAGATCAAACTAAAGACTCTATAATGGGTAACGTTCGATATAGATATTACAGATGTACTTGGCTAACGCGAAGTGAATAGGCAGCAGTATATTCAATATATTTACACTCGGGTTCAATATACATTCAAATAGATCCCACGCATATGTCAGATTAATTCAGCTAATTAACTTAATCAATTAACTGTGTACCGTGTATATTGATGTCGGCGAATTCAGTTAATTTACAATCGCTACTCTCCTCTTTGCATGCGCATATCTTCATCTCGAAAGAGTGAACAAAATGCAGTATTTATTTTTATTCTATTATGACACAATTATTCTTTTTTATTTTATTGCAAAAAAATACATTAGTTTTTTAAATAAATGAATTTTATTTTATTTACAATAGCGTTATTATTTTGTTTAGAGTACAATATTAAATCTGCTGCATTTTGCCATCTCATCTACATAATTACGCTCTTGCGTAAAGGCTGTAAAAACGTTCGTCGGTCTTTACTCCTTTTTTTCCGACGGCGTTTTGCCCGGGAGACGGGGGTTGCAAAAAGAGGCACGTATGTCGCCCGTTGCGTACCACACACGTGTGAGTGTCCCTCGTAATTCACCAACGGGGATTTGCAGCATATGGAACGCGCGATACCGGCTTTTTTACGCACCTTGATCCTTCTTCCTCTTTCTCCACTTTCTAGAAACAGCGGTCTTTTTTTTGGCAGAAAATAATTCCGCTGGCGGATCGTCAGATTTACGAGGGCACTCACTTGGCACTCCAATCGAGCGTGCCAAGCGACTGGAATAATGCCGGGAAAATTGGCTGAAATTACGGAAAAATTACGGCGTCCCCGTGGGGATCGTGTAATGAACCCCGTGACTATCAACGACACAGACCCGCGGGCATAGGATTTTTTACGATTTTCGACTGTATATGACGGTCCTGGTCTTGTCGGTATATTAAAGTGAGTCTGCGTTTTAGCTGATATAACAAATTTTCTACGTGTAGTATATTTATTAAAAAAAATTAAATAATTACGCGCATGTAATTACGTGTTACAGTAAAATGTGGGTAGCGCGTCGCATTGTAAATATTCTGGATAATTATATATGTATTATATGTATAGTATGTAAATTTTTCCAAAATTCATATATTGTTGCGTTAAATCGGTGATAGAAAGGAATGGATGGAAACAATGCAATTTGTCAAATTTTTTTCGCAACTCGTCGAATTACTATTACATTAAAATTAAACCATTGATTTCTACAAAGCCAAATCGCTAAATATCAAAAATATTCAAATAAAAAAAGAATGTTCAATAAAAAAATGTTCAAATATTCGAATTTATTACACGCATTTTTTTTTCTCTCGAACCATGTAACAAATTTAATAAAATCAAATTTATATAAAGCTTGTATATTTATATAAAAAGCATGTATTAAAGAATATTATAAATATAATTCGCATCTGTAAACCGAGAGAAAGACAGAGAGAAAGAAAAGAAAGAGGAGGAGAAAAATCGAATTCTTTTGTACATTATATCAGAGAGTTTATATAATTTATAATATTTTTTTTTTCTTTTTTTTTTTTAGGGAGCAGCTGGAGATGAAAGAGTCAATTTTAATTAACTGTGAAAGTATGTTACGTTCACACGCGTGATCTGTCGCGCAAAATGAAATCAGTTCTGTAAATCGAGAATTCATTCGGTAATTACAGCGCGTTGCGCATATATATTTTTCGGTTTGTTGATTATCGGTGACACGTGTCTGCTTCATAATTTATGTCATTCGCGCTGGCAGCATTTTACGCGGCGCAATGGCCTGACGTGTCTTCGGGATCGGGACAGGATGGCGAATAATGGCAGAAAATTGGGACGGAAGGAAGCGCGGTGTTTAATAGTTTCCGACAAAAATTGATTCCCGCTAATTGCGTATAATTTTCTCTTTTCGCTGGTTAGAAATTATTTTACAGCTTCACGGGATGCCGCGACTGCCTTTCCAATAAATCGATGTAATTTTGACGCATTATTATTAAATATCGTAGCTTCTCTGTTCGTCGCATGATAAGATGGATTTTGTCACTGACGAGAAATATATTTGTTTCCCAATTTTACTTGTACTCAAAACTATCGATTATTATTTCCTTGATAACATAGTAATTAATTATTTCAATTATTATTTTCCATTATCTTCTTAGTTTGTAATAATATGTAATAGAATCTGTATCGTAACATTAACAAAATTAGTTTTAGACATCTGTATAGATATGCGATTTTTCCTACTATATTATTTTAGAATTTTTATATCAATAAAGTGATTCTATTATAACTATATCTCTTTATCATAATTTTACCAAATTATAATTGATTTTTTTAGCAAAACTTTTCATTTATCAAAGCAGTATTTTTTTAACATAATGCTTATTAAAGATTTGTCGAAATTGATAAAAGAGAATACGTTTGTTTTGTTACTAATTTTCGTTCTCGAAGCTTATTTTCTGAAAACACTTTAATTTTCTACAATAAATTACATCGCAGCCAGATGTTGCGCGACATTTTCCCTGAGAAAAGCCTCGGCTACAAATTCATCGCGAAAGCCGTAAGTTACGACGAGAAAATGCCGTTGGCTGTGCGTTTCGCTCACGTCGTATCTTACACGTCGCGCTAAAGTAATCAATTCTTTTGTTCGCGTTTTCTATAGACTGGCGTCAGACGCAAACACCGTGTGTCAACTTTGTGTGTACCGCGTATGAAAAGGAAAAGCGGCGGAAAAGGCGAGGTTCGCGTTGCAGGTGCAACTGGCCCGTTAAATTTTATCAGGATATTCGCATTCGTACAAGGGTCGCCGACCCCAGCATTGTCCACGCCGACGCGATTTAATATACGGCTACAAAATATTAAATCTCGCCCCATCGTCTCGCCTTTCGCGCCCAGTTATACTCCATGCGTTAGACTTATTTCGCAAACACATCAAATCTCGGTCCCTCAGTGCTCTAGAAGAAGCAAGTGGACAATGCTCGCGATGGTCCAGAATTTTTTTCCATTGTCCAGTAAATTTATGGCCCGTAATAATTAATGATACGTAAATTAAAATAAAAAAACTCTAAAGTAAGTTACGGAGTGTTTTTACAATTTTATAATATATATATATGTTAAAAAATATAATAAAAAAATACGATTTTTTTATAAATAGAATAAAAAATAGAAATTTATAATAATACTAGAATCTAGTATAACAATATAGTAAGAACAAAAATATTATCTTTAATAGACATTTTACTTTTTCAACATAATTTATTTACCTAGAATTTTTCAATATTATATCCCCCTCCCACATAATTACATACGCACAGATCTTTATGATTCACAATTCCTGACGGCTCTTTTCGAATGATAATCGCTGGCCTTGATTATAATGTGCAGAATAGATGGTACCGGTCAGTGGTACGGGGATGATTACTAAAAGCCCCAACAGACCGCATTGTTTATAATCGCATCCTCCGCTCGTTATATTAAATCTACCCCTTTGTACGATATCAGTGAACGGCCGAAGAGATTGTCCGGTTGTGCAATTTATCCGCCATGTTCCGCGAATTATACGCTTGGACCGGCGTGTACGTTTTATTCTCAACATCCGGGTGGCTTATACGCGTTAAGGGTGGATCCGGATGTAGCGGTTAAGGGCAGACGCTTAAAATAGAACGTAAGCTGTTGTAAGGATAGGTTGGACATAATGGCGCGGTCAGTGATTCGAGACAAAGATTTCTAATTTCGAGATAACGTCTTGATCTCGTATACGTATAGTTATATTTCATTGGTGATTCCAGAAGACAGTATCTTTTATCCTAGAGATCGTGAATAAATTTTTTTTGTAATAGACATCGAGAATATATAAAAAAAAAATATTTAAACTTTCGTTACATTTATAAAACAATGAAGAAATTGTAGATAATAGTTTTGGGAAAGCGAATTATATTGAGAATTTTTAAATAGACAATATTTATGAGTAAGAAACCGAGAGTACAATTTAGATATGTCAATGTATATTATTTAATCTAATGTTTATAATTAATTGTGATTATATATAAATAAAAAAACAATGCGATGTATCCCAAGAATAAAATTCCAATCATTCGTAGCTTCAAAAACTTTCGCAATATTCGTCAGTAAAATAGCATGTCAACGTAACAGTTTGCAAAAGAAAATTTTTTTAAAAGAATTATATACGAATATGGATATGGTGAATATAATAATATATATAAAAATATAATTATGTTTAGGTATTCGGAGATGCGCGCGTACACGATTAAAGAGTTAAAATTCCAGCGCGTGATTCTTTAACGTCCGAGATGAGGAGAATAGCGGCAGATATGTCAGCTGACTCGACATTCTCATGGAAATTTTTGGCGATACGTCGTCCGTGAGTCTCGACCGGGATCGTCGTCTCCGAGGATATTCGGGATGCGGGCGGATTCCGCGGCGAGGAGGGAAAGAGAGAAGGAAGAGAGAGGCAGAGAGAGAAAGGCAGTCGGGATGCTGGGCGAGAGGACCCGCGTAATTTATTGCGAGCAATATTACCGACGACACGCCGAGCAAGCGAGATGGGAAAAGCCCGTGTCGCTCTCTCGTCCCAGAAATGTATTTTATAGCGACCGAAGATGGAGTTCTAGCTACGGCGCGACTCCGCTTACTACTCTTTCGAGTCGACATCGGATTTAAATAAGTCGATGCAAACGTCCTGGTCTTTATTCACCCTTTTCTGTCTCTATATCGTATTACTCGTTGCTCGGTTTATATTATGCTTTTTTACACAGAGATTTTTTTATTAATTGCACGATTTGTTTTTTGATCGGCTAATATTTTTTCTCATGACAAAATGTGAGAACGTCCACATAGACTTTTTATTTCGTAATATTAGCAAAACTAAAAATATTTATTATAATCGTATAAAGTATCAAAAAATATTAGAGGCATATCATTCCATTATACAAGATGTTCAAAAAATATCATTCAATATTTATATGATAGATAAGACACACCATACTAAGAATGAGATATAAACATTTTTGTATGTAACATCATGGGGTCTGTTTTTTATAGCTAAACTGACTGTACTAGTTTAGAGTTAATTTCTTTCTCTCCACATTGGAAGAAGAAAGATAAGCTCTGAACTAGTGCAGCCAGTTCAGCTATAAAGAACAGACCCATGATTGACTTACTGTGACTTCTACATGTCGCATGCGATGTTTACCTCAATCTTTATAAACCGAGTCTTGAATGTCCTCGTTCAATTTCCAAACATACTTTATAACAGAAGATTTCACCGGCGATCAGTCAGCTGTCATCAACTGGTGATTGCGGATCTTTGCGATTTGGTGATTACACTTGTTACAAAGTACCGTGCTGATCAGCGTGGAATACCTTCGGTAAATATCGAGACAAAGATGTAGACAGATTATCTTCTTCTCACGTCGCGTTTACTAAGATTTTTTTACTCAGTATAGTGTGTCCCATCTACAATATAAATATTGAATTTTATAGAACACCCTGTATATGTATCATTCATAATTACGTGATATTGAATGTCACGTAATTATGAATGATTATGAGTAAAATTTTAATATTCTACGATGCAACACAATATATATATATATATATATAATATCATTTCTTTTTATAAATATAGTATATATTTCTTTGAAAAATAACAATATATTATATTTATTTTACGTCCGATATATCAAATAAATAAGAAAATATATGTATACATTTTATATAGGTAGAATGTTCTCAGAAATGTATACGTTTGTCCGTTCTGATATTGCTAAATCCCATTTATGCCGGTTCGATATTCTATTCATTGTCGTGTTTTATTTCCTCGTCCACGTCGCTTGAATGTTTTCATGTCCATTCCCACTTCGACGCTGTCGCGCTCCCTTTCATCTCAGTCAGGGATTTATATTTTTGATCGATACTTTAATTTTTGCCTCCCACAGCACTCTTTCGTTTTACCCATTTCAACCTATTATCCCCCTTATTTAATCACGCGATAATTGACGCAGTAATTAACGTGTATATCAAGAAATTAATGGTACGTGCGTGGTTTGAAAATTTAATTAAAAAAATAATAATCAAAAAAATAAAAAGGTAAAATTGTGTTTTATATATATATATATATTAGATTACATTAAAAATCCATTTGTTTGTTATGAATAGAGTCGTAATTAACTAATTGTCGGTAATTAAAAATTCGATAATATCAAAACAAGAAAAATTCTTTTCGTAAAAATTTGACAAAATTAAATTTTTTTTTTTTTTTGTCGAAGCTTTCAATGTTCTAAATGTGTCTTATTGCTATTAAAAAATAATATTTATATTTCTTTTCATATTTATTGCTATATACTTATACTTATCTAAATTTATATTTGACAAAAATTGTGTATTTTTAAATAAATTATTTCTTATTATTTTAGAACTTATTGTTAGATAAGAATGCTTAATGGATTTATTTTGAAGGCGCAAATATATGCATATTATTTTCTCATCGATCCAATCATTGATCGCTTTTAATATGCAAGCGATCTTGCGCATTTTAGCATCTTGGAAAATAATAAAAAAAGGAATTACCGCGCGTCTGCGAATAAAATTGAGTAGAAGAGAGAAAAATCTTATTCGATAAAAAGAAAAAAGAGAGTAAAGTATGAGATAAGCTAGAATGGCCAGAAAACGGAGGAAGAAATCGGGCAAGAAGAAGCGATTCTGGTTTACGATAATCGCGCGCGTCAGCTAGTTTTTCCTTCATTTTTTAAAAATATATATCTTATGATTTTTACGCTCGTATGAATTAAGAACGCTCGCGCTAAAATATACGTGTGATTGTGATCGATTACGACGAGACTCGCAAATGAGTCTCGCATTTACAAGCTACAAAAGAGATGCGACAACCATATAAATATTACTTCCTCCTTCCTGTCTCCTGAATTTTCTGTTCTCGTTGCTCTTCTAATAAATTTTTTTCTTTTTCCACTAGCAGTTTCGTATCGTCTTATTAAATGATAAACTGTTGTTTTGAGAATTATCGTGAAACGGGCAACATTGAGTTTTTTGTTAAACTATTTGTTGTATAGAAAGCATTCTAAATCTTAAAAACACGAAACGAACTAGAAGCTCGTACATTAAAGTTTAAAGAAGTCTAAGAGCATCCTTCGTAAGAAATGTAACGGCGACTTTTGTAAAACATGATTTATATGTATGCAACATTATTGTATTGTAATAAAATAATTCATTATTTTCATTTTTAAATTACATTAATTCTAGATTTAACAACATTCTCTCTTCACTGTCTACTTTTGCAGATTTTTCGTTTACGATTACAATATGTTAAATTGCTTGTGACATTTTTTAAAATAATATTTTTAATTAATCATTAAAATTATTCTTTCTATTTTGTAAATAGAATTACATTACAATCACGTTACAATATCATATTATATTATGAATGCTGTTTTAATTTTATCATAATTAATTCCATTGTATCTTCTTTCTCCGTCATAACATAATTTTACATTCGCTTGTTCGGTTTCTCCAAGTTTTCAGATTAAACAGTCAGATGTACTAAAGGAAAGTGGCGAAAAGTGTGACACGATTCTAGTTAAAGTTTCTGTTTCATTTAGCGAGAAAGGAAAGTAGGAATCGGGTCGTAAAAGCAAAGTAGAAAACTAATAAAGTGCTATGAACAATGCAAGCGATACGTTACGACAGAAAATGAAATGGCACACTTAAATAACATCTAATCCCGGAAGCGACGAATCCGCGGGATATGAGTCGGCTGAGAATAACCGTGAGAAGTGCGAAAGACGACGATTATTAAAATCTGAGCGTTATCTCGAGTTATACGACATGGTTGCGCATAATAATGATTAGATCGCGAATGCAAGCTGCAATGAATGAAAGATTTGTGACCGTTAAATTATTATAAATGATATTTCATTGATGAATTATTACAAGTTGCACCTAACGCTGTGTATTTCAATAATTGTATATAAAGCGTCGCAATTTTAAATCTCAATGGCATATATCCTTCGATGAAAATAGTTCTTAATATTCAACATTAATATTAAATATTTTGACAATTGAGCCTCTAATTAAAATTCCGAGAAAATAAAGCTTACTTTTTTTTTGTAAATAATTATTTATAAAAAAGAATGAATAATGGAGGAAATCATGTATATTGTTATTTTTAATTGCGCCTTAAATTTTGAAAACTTTTTCATCAGTAATTTAGAAATTATTAATGTCTTGAAATATTTTGGTTGAAACAAGAACATTCATCGCGAGAATTGCTTAAAGAATTTTTTATCGAAATAAAATCAAATAGTTTTCCAAAGCTCACGTCACATATCTATCTTGAAAAGGCATAAAGCTATGCATATACTGACTGGATATTTCGAATAAATCGTGCGTGAATAGAAAACTCGTCATTTTCGCGATAATTCTGCTGCTATCAAATCTGGATGAGCGAAAAAATTGCCGCCATCGACGGAACAATCGGTTATCACAAAGCGATATTCAGGAGGGTTCGAAAAAATCCCGCGGGAGAATTGTGTTTTCGCATTTTCATCCTCAGATTTGAATAATCTCTTGGAGAAGCAGAGAGAGAGTTTATATCTCGTATCTCCCTACACAAAAAGAGTTCCAGGATAAATTCTGAGTGTGTACCGTCGATATGAATTGTGCGATTATTTTCTTCCTTATCGTTAAGTACAGTTATTTCGAAGAAATTGTCGAATCGATTTTCGAAAGATATCAAACTAATTTAAATATGTAAAATCAGAGAGAAACAAACATAAGATTAAATAAAAATATCAAATTAAAATTTGAATTAGAATTTATATAAAAAAAAAGAGAGAGAGAGAGAGAGAAAGAAAAAGAAACTACAAATAATAGATTTCTCTGAAACTTTAGAATATTTATAGGTGTTACAAAAATGAAGTTCAATTCTCTTCGTGTTAAAAACGCGCACTTAAAGATCCACCCTCACGAACAGACCACGGAGTAGTTTCGCCATTAATAAACGAGTTGAGACAATGGGGTCCGGACCGCGTAAGAGCAAAATAAATTGAAGGTATCTCCAGTGCCGCTTCCGCTCGGTACGTCGAGCTCTCTAGCCGACTGCTCCGTAATTAGTGAGCGTCTAAACAATACTCGAGCCATCTTCCGGAGACCACCCCTCGCGCACACCGCGGCCACCCTTCCTTTACGCTTCTCTTAGCGCAAAGCGGAATCGCCGATAATTAATTATTGTAGGGCGTGTAACTGTTGGGATTATTCGCGGCCGCGTTCTTCTTCTTTCGTCTTTCCTTCCCTTCGGTCCCGATTTCAGCTGTTTACAGGCAAGATCTTCCCTATCGCTCGCTAGTCGTATCATGGCGAGATAATGGCTCGTCGCCAGCAATTCCGATAGGAATGCGGCCAAGGACAGAGAGAGACGGATAATAGCAGCGATTAAAAAGACTACCGTATATAATTCGAGACGCACAATGATGCCTGTTACGTTATTCGCGTATTTGTATTTCATCTCATGTTTAAATTTAGCCCTCGAGTCACAATTATTTCACAAATGAAAGATAATAATAACACATTTTTTTAATAAAGAAGAAGATTGATTTTTTCTCTCCCCTTTTGATAAAGATTATAATTTAAATATAATTCAAAATATTTAACATCTTTCACATTCATGTGCGCATGAGATTTTAGATAGAGTTTCCATATTTTTGTAACGCCGTATTAATAAAACTGGAATCTTTAAAATTGTTAAATTTTCTATTTCATTCCCGCATTTTCAGTGTCCTTAGTCGTTCTAGAAAGACGATTTCAAATATACGCTTCAGAATTTCATTATGAATGCGATTAAATATCGAGCGATTCAACGCACGAGTTTGTCGCGTCGTACAACGGACGGAAGCAACCGCGCTCGTTAGCATACTTTGAAAGTCTTTAATTGCAACCGGAAGTTTACCGGAAGCTTGGCGGTTCACAAACAATATTCACCGGGTAAATAAATACGCGACAAACGTGCGACGAGGTCCTGCACGTTAAATGTTGTTACAAATTCGTTAAATTGAATTTCTCGCGGAAGGAAAATTATTGTCCCCGGATGCCGCGAGTTCTTTTCTTTTCTTTTCTTTAAAATTAAATAACTAAAAAATAGGAATATATATTTTTTTAACCGTTCGAGATATTTTACCAATTGTTTACATTTTTAAACACGAATATCTTAAACTTTAAAATGTGCGTGTGTGGAAAAAAAAATGTGTATGACTCTTTCTTTTATGTAACAATCATGCTCAAAATATTTTGTATATTTAAAAAATTATTAAATAATTATTTATTAATCATAAAATAATATATCGAGATGTCGTTTAGAATATCTTAAAACAAGATGCTTAAATATAACTTAAGGAGTTCTTATAATTTCGCAATTTCGTGATATGATACGTTACTTACTTTCGTGTGATAATAACGATTAAAAAAGTTAATTTGCGCGATTAAAGATTATAAAAATACTTTATTTGAAAATTTTGTCTGATTTGAAAGGACAGACAGCATCGGACATTCGATGGAAAATCGCGGAGTTCTAATCGATTCCTTTTGCTACGGACTACGAAGTTACTATTGGCAGACCAAAGGCCATTCTTCTCTCGATTCCTTTCGTCGATCTCCCGAAGCGTTCAATAACTTCTTCGAAAACTCAAAAGTACAATCCAAGGGTGCAGCTTCGCAGATTCCAAACGTATATCGCGGAACCGACCTCTCTCATTCGACTTTTCCCGACGTTTCAAAGCTTAACGAAATGGTAACAATATTGACTCGCGAGTCTAACTGAAGAGCTTTGTATCGAGACGATATTGCTTCACGATGCGAACAATTCCATCTTACATGCACCTTTATAGATTCCGCGAAATATTTATTTCTTATTAGTCGTAACTTTATAGCGGAAGAAAACTCATTTTTTAGATATTTTGCCGAAATGTATTTGTAATAAATTGTAATAGATAAAAAAAAAAACTAGTTTGTGTTTATATCTAATATATTAAAAGACAAAAACTAAATTAATAATATATATAGTTACTAAAAAATGTAAAGTATCTATTTAAAATATTTATATAATAGCTTCCTATACGTGTAGTAAAAAATTTGTCTCTTTAGACAAAACTGTTATAGTTTATATATAATTATTAATATATAATTATTGAACAAAATATATATAAATAAGAAAATATTAAATAAAGAAGAAAATCATACAAATAAATTAATGCAAACATTTTTCTAAAATTCATGCTTCTAAAATAATTCGTAATTGCGAGGACTATATAAGCATTAAAATCAAAGTGCGACTCGAGATTCTTGTCAGGCTTTTGTGTGTGTGTGTGTGTGTGTGTGTGTGAAAGCTGATATTATGTATCGAGCGAGAGTGTGAGGCGAGAGCTTGGCGGAAATTCGTGGTGAAACGATTAACGGTGAACGGCCACGTTGTTACGTCATTGGAAACAAGGTCGACGTTCTACGTTCGTGTTAATCTGGAATTATTTAATCGCTCCTCATCTTGCGCGCCCCAACTTTGGGAATATATTATTTATTATCGTTATTGCAAGGGGAGGGGGGGGGAGGGTGGAAAGAGCGCGTTGCTCGCAAGAGATGTTTATTCGACGCAAAAATCGAAGCGTCAGACGCATCGAAACATCGCGTAGTACGCAGTACGTTTTGTTTTACAGTCGATTATCGACTAATGGCTCGTAAATATCGCCGCTTATTATTGTTGACCAGAACGGAGGACACTGGACATCGCTGAATAACGCATCAATTACATCGATTTAGATGCAGTGCAATTTTGTGTCGCACGACGAAATGGCTGATGAGTACATCAGTAAACGAGAGAAAATACAATAATTAATTAATATTAATTACAGTCGTATCGACGTTAATACTAATCGATGATTTATCACTAGCCAATGAGTTCCGGCTGGAGTGGAAATGTCATACGATTTTAATTTCAAAATAGACTCGTGAATTGTAGCGTAAATTTATATTAATATTCAAATAACATATCTAAATGTTTAATATTTAAATCATCTTTAATCTTAAAAGATACATCATTTTTACATCGATCTTTTTAAGAAAGAGATTATTTATTGTTAATGTTAAGGTATTATTGTATTTGTTTTAATTTACCACTTGGGGAAAAAAAAATCTTTAATAATATAACGAGCGAACGAAAAACTTTTCATGCATTATTATCGAGACTACTAGCTGAGAATTAAGTTCCTTCATCGTGGCCAGTCGTATCATTGAGTTTCTGCGGTTGCAGAAAGGTGCGACGGAACATTACTGTTCCGTACTTTTCCGGATTGCACGTCGGCACGAAGAAAATAATTTCCGTTTCTTTTAGTTTGTCCTTATTTCCCCGCAATTCCATCTTCGCGAATTATGTTTCCTTCCAAAGGTACGAAACTAAATAATGTTACGACAAAACTGGTCCGGCCACTTACTTTGTACACGGAAAAAAAAATGCTGTTACTTCAATTAAAGTCTACGTCACGGGCTGCCAATAAACATGCATAGTTTATTCAATGATATTTTTATTGGTCCAAATATTTGAATTATTAAAACAATTATCCAGATATTTGGTCCAATAAAAATATCATTGAATGAACTATGCATGTTTATTGGCAGTCCGTGACGTAGACTTTAATTGAAACAACAGCATTTTTTTTCCGTGTACAGACTTATTCTCCTTAGGGTATAATAACGGATCTATTTCGTCAACATCTTTTTTCGCGAAATATAAGATGTTTAATTGTTAACAAAATAAATTCTTATTTATCACCAAAAAGCTCGTTTAAAATATGAAATTTGATCAAATCTTATCTCAGAAATATCGCTACTTTTTTCAATTAAATGTATCGCAATATAAATTATAAGGATAATGAGTACAAATTATTAAATCGACGCACGAAGCTATACGAAGATTCTTCCGGATATAATCAAGTATTTCGCTTACCTCTATTCGAAAGGTCCATCCTTCTAAACTAAGCAGCTTCAGAGTCGTGTTTCTAGCCAGAGCGTGGCACAATAGTCTCGATGGATGATCGTCCAGAGCCAGTCGAGGACTGGACAAGTCCAGTAACTGAAGACACGGCGCTTCTGTCAAGGCTAATACCAATGGCATCACGTCAGCTGGCCTCGACGCACCGGCGGCCCTCAGAGCATCCAAATTACGGGCCCTTCTAATGGTCTCGCCTAAACAGCCAGCATCCAAGCCGCCCAGAAGACACTTGGACACGTTCAGAGACCTTAACTTGCAGTTTGGTTCTCTGAAGCACGAAATAAAATGTTACCGGTTAGTCGGATTGTTTCGCGAAAAAGAAAAAAAGCTTTTTTTTATTTATAATTTTACGATATATCTTAGAGAGAGATGAAGATTTCAAATTTATGAATTTGAAATATAGACAGTGCAATGGAGAGAAAAGAAAAAAAAAACGATCGATAAAGTTTAACATATTTTAGAAATTTAATAAAAGAAATAAAATATTTATTATAAATAATATTAATTATATAGAGTTATAAAATAATTTTTAACTTTTGTATTTTGATTTAATACTTATTTATCTAATTTCATTATTAATCACGAGATGTGATTCGTCAAATCTCAGCAATAAACAGTTTGATCTTGATAAGAAAAATGAGAACTTACCGCCGAATCGAATCGAGGAAAAAGACAGATTTAGTCGAATCAGCTGATGAATCGTTTAAGATTGATGGTAGTCGGATCGCGATCAAGACTTTGCCGTTAAATAAAAGAGAGACGTGAAAGTACCTAACCGGCAATCTCTGTCTTGGTCCTCATTTCTCTCCTTCCAGCAATCTTTCATAACATAGAGAATGATCGTTCACGATAATGAAACGACGCTTACGAATATATCGAATCATGAAAAACTTTAGTGCTCTCTTTTGGCAAACTAAAACTTTCGGAACAATTTGGAACAGACAATTTTATCTCGACGTATTGATCTTTCTTAAAGAGATGTCTTAAGAAAATATATGGTAATATCTCGAGATTTTTCTTATAAAGTAAAATTAGAAAGAATCTTAATCTTTATAATTAAATAGCTTATCGAATTAAAATTATGTGATTAATATTTTCATTCATTAAAAATTTAATCAAAGTCTTATATTGTATTTATCTTCATCTTAGTTTCATCAAGTCACATTTTAATTTTAAATTAGAATAATTAAATTTCTCACAATTAAATTTCTTGCTAAATTTCATCCTTATTGCGTCAATCTATTTTAAGCTTCAACAGAAGTTGCGCGTTTCAAATTACAATTATTTATATTTTTTTTATCTTATCAACATTTTTATAAAAAAGCGTTTCCATTTTATTACATTATTATTCATAAAATTTATCGTACATATAAGTTTCGCATCACAAGAGATGCGCGTTACTTTGATTGTACTTTCTTATGATTTTCATTTAAGATTAATTAAACGATATACGATTTCACGTAATTAAGGTGCCCTGTCCGCACGCACGCATCTTTCTCAAACAGCCCTTGCAATCTCGCGGCGAAAGATCGATCAATGTCGGGACAAACGAAACACGTAATGAACGAATACGCGGCAGTAGCGTAACATCCATCAACGTAAGACGTAAGACAACGGTGAGCCGAATTACAGGACGAATAATCGAATCGTGGCGGCGGGGCCGACACCGCGTGGATTTACGCGCCCGTACGTGCGTTTAATGGCGGCAATTTAAGACGAACGATTCCGATTCTGGCCAGCAACAGCAGCAACAGCAACCGTCCGGCTCCGGCGCGTCTGAATTTAATGGTATCTACTTTGGCCTATATTGACTCTCGACTGCTATTGCCGCTGCGATACGTACGTACCTATGTTTCGCGATACATCTGCTACTACGTACGTTTAATGGCATACGCTGCCTTTAAAGGTACTCGCAGCCACGGTAAATTCGCTCCAATGCCGCCGCACTCTTTACTCTCTCTCTCTCTGAATGTATCTCTCTCTATATATATAAAGAAGGGAGAACAAAAATACTGCACCCTACGACGAGAACGTACGCGGGCGTCGTGCCGCGAATTTTCAGCAAAAATAAACGTTTCCGCCAGGAGAGAACGGCCGCGCACGGTAAACTCTGTCACGCATACCAGGCTTTTGCGTAATAAATAAAATTCTGGATTTTGGAAACGAGAATATCGAAAATTCTTACGGTCCCATTTAAATTGGATTTAAATTGCTTGCAATCGCGATATGTTCCCCGAAATTATTTTCCTCCATTCGTTGTCGGTCGCTCCGTGAATTATCGGTTTTTTTCTTTTTTTTTTTTTTTCCCTGTAGGTCTTTGCCATAAAAATCAGAATAATAAATTTTATTTTAGAATTTATATATAATTTCATCTTTTAAACTATATATTTAAATCCATCATCTTCTCGTCTACAGAGAAATCTGGAAGAGGATTCTATAAAGATTAGAGGAGAATGTCAGAAATGTTATCTAATAAAAAAAAATAGAAATTAAATCGATAAATAAGTGAAAAAATATATACACGCTATGTAATGTTGTATTCGCGAGCAATGTACATACGAGACAATATATTTTGGTGGCGAGTAATGGTACAATCGCTCGGTTTATTTCTCGTAAACTGCGCGCGATCGGCCCGATAGTTTTTCGACCCTTCGTCGTGAGTTTCGGTACTTGTGGGAAAGAACAAGTGGCGTTCCAACGTCGTTCATATCGCGAAACACGAAGGTTTCTCTAAAATAAAACGCGAGAGATATGTCTCGAGGCTTGCGGATATTATTGCGTTGGCCTGCGCTTCATTTTATGCGTGCTTTAATCACGAGAAATTCGATCGCGTTATTCAAATACACTGTATCGAAGAGAAAGGCGATTCATAAAACAGATTAGACCTCCTTCCTTTCAGTTTGTATACTTTAATCGTTGATACGATCTCGTAACAGAAAAATACACAATACAAATACTAGCTGAGTTCTTTCAAATTAATCATTTCTGTAAATTTGCAGAATACGTGAAGATTCTAATTTAATTGTAAGATTATAAATATTTATAAAACTATAATCTTCCCTATATATTTTGTCTGATATAACAAAGCTTATTTTATAATTATATATGGCATAATAATGTATAGCATTAAAAACGTATAATGATATATGTGTGCTTAGCGTGAGATAGTATAATTCATTATCTTTTTCTACATTGTATTACAAAATACAAGTAAGGAATATAAATAATTTTAATTTTGTTATTAATATACAAATTATGTATGTATAATTATATAAATATATAAAAAATACAAAATTTCTTAGTAAATATTACTTATCCAATAAATATTCACGCATACACATATGTATATGTATACATCCACGCATCAGAATATATTTTTTTATATTTACTTATATTTATATTTATTTTATATTTACTCCGATTTATTTATGAATTGCGTTGAAATGGCGAAACGTGTCGAGGTGTGACGCGACGAGATTTTCGCATTTCGCTCAAAGAAAACATTTATCGCGATCTGAAATCATGCCCCGAAGATAAGCCCCGAGAGCGCGATAGAGTCGCAATCGTATGTCAAACGAGGGCGGTGGTATTGTTCGTGGACGGCGCTTAAGTTTCGATAATTTTACTGGCGTGGGAATTTTGCTCGCAGGGACGCGCCGCGTGTCGAAAGTCGCGAAAACCGGCTGCGGTTTAAAGAAAAATATAAGCACGCGGCGATGCATTTTTCACCCCTTTTCCTCGCCATCGATTTTATCGCGTCGCTTTTTATTGCCATCATATTCGTACTCAACTTTATACGCTTTTATAAAGAGCGGTACGCTTTGTTCCGGTCAGAACAAACGTTTCGCAACGATTGCGAGATATTTATTTATTTCTTGACATAGTAACGTTATATGATTTGACGTTGCCAAAGCACATTGAATTCTCGCATTTTTCACGGCGTCGATAAGCGCGTCAATCTTTTATGAAAGTTTTTGCCAAGAATTTATAGAGAAAAACATTACTACTATATTATATCGTGTAGAAAATACATTAAATTACTTCATTATTTATATTAATTACATTTTTTTTCCATAATTAATTTATAAATTATTTCCCGTTATATATTCTGTTTCGATGATGATGAATTGATTTTCAATTATTCTGGCAAGAGACACGGATTTTATTAATACAAGCGTAATTCGAGTTCAATTAACAAAGTATTTTATTATTTATTATTATTAGTAAAAAAAATACCGTCCATAAAAAATTGGAATATCTGATTGCAGATTAAGAGGTTTTACAAAATCGCGTACGAATCTCGTGTTTTCTTGGAGAACGACCGGTAAGTTTTCGCGGCACGAAGAAGTACATCGCGAAAGAAAAATACCGGACGCTTAATTGCATTACGTCCAGCGTGGGTCCCGCGAAATGCCTTTCCACTTTCAATTCCGCTCCATTCTGTTTCTTCGACGACTACTCGCGAGTTGTACTTTGGGGATCTTCGACGAGAGCTCTCGCGGAGCTTATTACGTACAGTGAAACTTCATTTATCCGAAGAGAACCGTGCACAGTAGCTAGTATATCGGACTCTTTGTTAAATTGTTATTATCCTAAATCCCCAACGCTGTTTATTTACAATTGTCATCAGATTATTGGAGAAAGTGCGCTAAATCCGCTTCGTCGTCTCAAGAAACGCTAATAAAATACGCTCGACTAGCTCGTGAAAATCTTCCAGTCGCCTTTCCAATCCCAAGTAGAATATTGAAATCTTTCCTCGACACGCTCCATTGCGATAATAACGGTGCTAATTCGAATAAAAGTCTCGCTACAATTTTCTTATTACACGCAAAAATTATAAAATACAAATCAAGGATGTAAATGTCTTTTGTTAAAGAATTTCGTTAGTCTTACATTTCCCCGCTTCATTATTTCTTTCTCGTACTGGATTTATTTATTTATTTTTTTTTTTATTGTAGCAACCAATCGTATAAATTATTTTTAATTTCCGATTAAGAATACGATTAATCACGCATTCACATTCATAGCTTAGATATTTTAATTATCATAAATTTCTGATTTTCACGAATCTGCATCAAAACCATCGTATTATTTAACAGCCACAAAAATATCTTATCGTCGATTAAATACTCGTATCACGTGTGCTATCTACAATTTTTCTCCAACGACAAACATATAGACGAATGTATGGGAAACTCTTGTCGGAATTTCTCAACTTATATCTGACCCATTGGACTTACGCTATGAACAATGGATACAACTCTGTCTGAACTTTTTCATCGCGAGTGGCATGACAGCCCCTCTCTCTAATCCCGCGAGCTGTGTCTCTTATCGCGAACCGTGTTGCGCGCGTGATTTAGGAAGCTCGTCGGGAGCTCGACGAAAGAATGGAGGGAGAAGATTGTCCGGCGGCGATGAAAAACGTCGACGAAACTTGAAAGGATGAAAAATCGCCACCGTCGACGGTGCCGAGAATTCGCGAACTCGCGTTAGCCGAACGAGCTTCGTTGCGGCGGGTCGGCGAAATATCCCGTCATTCCCCACCGAAACGATGTATCTTCGTTCGCGAGTACCCTCGCTTCGCGGGCGTCCCAGTACTTATACCGAGTCCATACTGATGTTGATATCTTGCGCTGAAGACGATTCGCGAAAACAGGAATGAGAAAAAGCCACGGTATCGTTTATTACGGAATTTCTGGAACGACGATGAATTTGTCTTGAATTTGATTTACTGTACTTTTTCGTCGGGTCTGACAAGCTTGGATTTATGTTAGATGAAGATAATTTACTTCTCCGATCTTAGATATTTGATATATTGCGAGAGACAAATAGCGGCATTGATTTAATATTCAATAAATTGTCGACTTTTGACAAATCGGCCTTCAAGCGAAAGTATATGTATGTCTATGAAATATATTTATTACTTTATTATTAAATCGTTTGATATTATTTTTAAGATTATAAATCTCGCGTCATTAGTTATATTCTATTTCTATATCTGCAAAAAAATTTCTTTTACATATATTACACTAAATAACTATTATCATCCTTTCATTTATTCGAAATTTTTCTTTCTGTTACTTTGAGACACCATATATAATCTCATTACACGTACATATATTTTGCGGTAAAGCTGCGTATTATAAAGTTACATGTTTCCTCCTTGTGGATTAACATCGAATCATTTGTTTCTTGGCAGTGATGACGAAATAAGAAAAAAAGGAGAAAGCATTCAACCCTTTATGAATTCATTTACGAGCGCGATTCCTATGACGTGCAAAAATTTACATGAATGACGAGGCATGAAATGGGGTATGAAATTTTCAGGGAGCATAGGCAGCTGCTACGAACTCTCAAGCTATTGTTTCTTCGTTTACATATCGGACAACTTCCTAAATCGGAAGGCATAACCCTTGTTCTCGTTTGACAAATTTCATGCTTGCATGTTAATATATGTTGAAAAAATATAGATTCTTACTTTCATCGTGACAGCCACATGATGGCACATGATAATCCGTCTTTTGATAAAAAGAATATGGAGTGCGGTATTTATAAAAAAATATATATAAATATATGTATATATATTGTATCAGCTTCACATTTTTTATATAAATGAGCTCTTGAGCGCGGACATAAAAAAAAACTGGAGCCTTAAATATTTAAAAATCCTGATATTTAAATATCTCTTCTTTTTAAGTTGTTTAAACTCGTAAATTTTGACAAAGTTTTTCTCGATTAAAATCTCTTACACTGTGATTACGAACACGTGACATTTGAAAAGACTATTTTTCATTGAACATATTATTTCGAATGATGCGGGATAAAATTCTACAAGAAGGGAGGAAAAAGAATTATACGTGATATCTCGTATATCAGAAGTTCGCGAGCGGATCCAGCGATCGATAAATCTCGTGCATTAACAGACTGAAGCGATCATTTTGCCAAGCTACTTTCCGATTAGCGTGTGGAATCTGTATATATCTTGATACTTATGAAAAATCTTGGATAGCGCGTTTATGAAGGATGGCGGGACACGCGGGCAGAAAGTGACATCGATTAGTTCCCTTTGTCTTGGCTCTCTCTCCCATGGAGGAAAACAGCGTGTCGATAAACGTCACTTAGAAACACCCGCGCGGCACATCGATCTCTTTTAGCCACAAAGTATGACAAAGCAGGCTATATTTCCCCGTTCAATTCTCTTTTTTTACGAAAAATTAGGATAATAAGAATTCAATCGAGATTTGAAAAGTCATTTGGAATCTACATTTTAATATTCATTTTTTAAAGCTCGTTAAAAAAGAAAAAAAATCCTAGTACACAGAAATGAAACATTACAAAAGAATGACTGAAATTTTTATACATGCGATACTTATATATATCAAGATAATATTTATATGAATATGCAAAAAAAAAAATCATTTTTGTGAAACGAGATATCAAAATGTTCCCAAGCTTGGTCATTATTTTTAATAAAAATTTAAGGGGGAAGCTTGATGTATAAAAATATATATGTATTCATATATTTTATTGTTACTACTGCAAAATTTATAATTTTATAAAGCATAAAGTATCTTTTCTAGTTTAATAAATCGGTGCGCACATTTGTCATATACGGATATAAATGAATCACACACATATAATAAAATATCTCTCCGTACACAGTTGTGTGTATTTTACATTTTCGAATATGCCTTAGATTTTATCGAAGAGTAAATCGAAAATCCGAATATTTCTGTAACGTATAATTCGCACGATTTCTTGCGCTTTTGAAACGAGACAAAAGTCGATGAAGAATCAACACCACGAAGGGCCGTTAAAGGTCGAGAACGCGAAATTTAATGAAATATATTCGCGCATTGGACACACATTGCATGGAAATCGCGATGGAAAGCGCTCGGGAAAGCGCGGACAGCGTTTTCAGAGGCCCGGGAATAATCTCGGGAATATTTTTCCGCCGAGAGTTCCAATTTACCTCGCGTCCGCTCGGCGAAGGTGGGTTTTTAATTAAAAACATCAACTTCGCCATATGTGTACCCCTGTTATACATACATCGCATCAAAGCCGTTGCAAAATACGATATTCAGAAACTTGGCCAAAACACAATTCGAAAAAAAAAAAAAAAAAAAAAAAGGAAAAGACACATTCGACATTACGTGGCTATAGTTTCGTCTGGGATCCCGTGTTTGTCGTTTCGATTTATAACGTAAGAGCATTATCGCGTGCGTAATTGCATTTGTGGATATATTGGAGCCGCCTTTGTGTGAGCCAGGTCACCGTTTTATATTTAGTATCGATAACGAATACAAATCCTCGTGAATTGTTCGACGGATCTATTCAGCAGCAGCAGCAACGTAATTTTCTCGCGCGTTATTATACGGCGATAATCTGCAATAATACGCAAGATACGCTTTCATTAACCGCAGCTTGTGATACCAATCAGTGTCACATTTATCATGTTTTATGCAAGTTAATTTACTAGCGCCGAGAACACATATTACAATTAGGGAACATGTTTGTAAAAATTATTTTAATAATTATAATTTGCAAAAGGATAACCGTTAAAACAATTTAAAAATAATTAAAATAATGTTTCAATTTTTAAACTAATATTTTATATTTTGTTTCTTTCATCCAACTTTCAAAAATCAACAAATTATTATTAATATGTGACTTTAACTTTCTCCGACAATAGAATCGATAACCATCATCTATTTTTATTAATCTTATCGTTAATTATTAAAAAATATATGGATGCTATATTTTATTACCCCTTTCGATTTCTTCAATTTCAAGATGGAATATTTTTCTGGTAAGGGTACTCTTAATGATGGAGCGAGAATTAGAGTGCGAGTTATATATAGCATTCTGGAATCAACATCGACTAAGGTCCATTGTACCGTATCGCAGGTGTAGAAAAGAAGAATAGCCGACGGGGCAGGTGGCGGCAAAACTTTTATTCCCGTCGCGGTCTTAAGAAATCTTTTCGGAATCTTTAGAATACAGTTGGGAGCAGCCGTGTCGGAGTTGGCATTTGCGAGAAATGGATCGACTTCCTTCCTCCCGCTGCCGGCTGGACCAGCATATCGCGCGACATCCCGGGAATTACGCGAGTTATAAATCATTTCATGAGATGTCCGCGCTATTTTAAATATTATTAATGGTTCATATACAATATATATATGTATATATATATATATATATAAAATTTACGTTGGAGAATAAATTAATATCTCATTTCAATTATAGTCATCTTCTTTTTCCTGTCGAATATCATAATATCCTTGAGAAGTGTGTCCATCTCGTAATCAGGCAAAAATTTATGAAATTTTATAACTTTATTCTTATTAATTTATTTAGTTAAGCTCGAGAAAATATTTTATACATAAACATTAAAAATGTTATAAAAAATAAAAGAAATTTGTGTAAGCGATCGTTATGGAAAAGTAAATCTTCGAGAAGAATTTGAATTGAATGAATGATTTCTCTAAATAAGAGATTACGCATGTAAATTTCTGTAGAAGATACTATATAAATTAAAATTTCATAAAAAGAAGACAATATTTGAGGCTCATGCCCGAATAATTCCGCCAATTATTCGCGCGAATCTCATACAGCTTCGGGCAAGCACCGTCAGTGATTATGCGAAATATCGAGCTTCTCGCGGCCAGATGAGCGGACGACGGCCCGTTGAACTTTCCGACGAGTTTCCTTATAGTCCGAGACCCAACTTTCGGAACGGTATCTAATGCTCGGCCAAAGTGCGTCTCGTTTCTTCGTTGTCGAATTGAGAATAGCGATAGGGGAAGTTTCGCGCGACTCCTCCGCGACCTTGCGGCGGAGAGAAGGCTGTTGCCGTAATCGAGGAGATCCGGAGCAGCTTCCGGCCGAAAGTTTTCGCCGACGCCGCCCGCGAAGTTCGCGTGTAATTTCGCCGACGAAATATTCCCGCTCGTCCCCTCTAATTTCCATAACAGGCCGTTCAAGAAGAAGGCAATCCGAGAAAGTTCGAAGATATCTTTCGCGGAAATACTTGGGCCGCGCGAATCCGCGTTCAAGAAAAGTTCTTCTTCGTAGAGGAGGTAATCAGAAGAGACAAATTGTTCAGTCATTTGCTTCAAGGTCGCGAATATAATAATTTTGTTGTATGCAAAAGAGCTTGCGAAAGAGACGAATTGAATAGCGAGATCATTTTTCTTCCTAAAATTTCTCCTCTGAAGAGATACGTCGTTCTCTTTCTTTTAGAATTTATTTTTTTTCCCCTTTTTGGAGATTTTCTTCCAAAACTTCAGTAAAAAGTTTTTTACTGAAATTATCTCAATCAGAGAACTTTCGCGAATTTATGCGCTTTACGAGATATGCGATTATTATTTGAAATGTAATGTCCTATCCTATGAATATTTTATTTATTCGGATTACGATACCGGGGGCATATTCCATACGAATGATATTATAGTAATTTATGCGTAAAAATATCTATACGCATCGAGACCGATCACTCGATCAATCTCAATGCGATTCGTGTCGATCATAAAACGTAATTATGATGTTAATGGCAAATGTGATTAAATCGATAACGAAATGTCGTACATAATTATTAATATCATCGTGTTTAACGTCACCGTAACGCGAAATTATTGAGTTTTCATATTGGACCATTGGCGCACATGATCAGCAAAGATCGATCGTGATTTAAGCGACATTAATATTTTGCGATGATTATAAATCTTTCCCTCTCTCTAAACAATTAACTATGCGTATAACTTTGCATATATTCATGTAAATAATAAATAACGTTAGTTGCAAACGGAGAACTTCCTCTAATGAAAAAATATAAAAACGGTAAAAAATAAATACAAGAAATATTTCACATAGTTGAGAAAAATGACGACAGTTAACCAAAATGATAGGAAAATAATTGTAATATATGTTGACCATGTAATTATATTTTGCATCGTAACTAAAAATATTCGAAGACTAAAAAAATATATTTCGCAAAGAATTTAATTTAATCTAAAAATATTGATTACTATGTTTTTGCATCAATATTATTTGCATAATCTTTCTATGCAAATTATATATAATAATTTAAAAGAGAAAATATAACATACATATCACATACTACATATGTGATCGTTAAAACGACCTACCTGATAGCGTTGAATATCTCGTGAAAGCCGGTGCCCTGATGGCTACTGACGTCGCAAGTAGGCAGAGGGTGTAACAGGGGTAGCCGATGGCAGAGTACGCTGTCGCTATTACGTTTGCTGCTACCATTGCTGTCTCGATCCCGATCGTTTTGCGGTAGGGGCCCGTTACCAGTACCGGGTGCCGGGCCTAGGCCAAGGCCCAAAGGAAGACGCGGCAGGGTAGCGGGTCTTGTGAGACTGCCATAGGCCGCTAATGCGCCTCTGGGCAAAGACGAGTAGCAACGGTTCAACGGTAGGGTGCCGAGGGTGCTGGAGGCACAGCCGCTGCTTCCGGAACCAGAACCGGAACCTGAACCTGCGCGAAATTAAATCGTTAGTATAAAGTAGGCGCGGGAACTTGCTTAAAACTCTAGAGAGACTAAAGTATTATCGTATCAAATAAAATAAATAAATAAATAAATCTATGAAAATAGTGAATTAAATTTTACGTTTCCTGAATTTGTAAAAAATGCAAAAAGCAGTAAGAGAAAATTCGGATAATGACAGAAAAATGACGGAATAAAAATGGAAAATGACAGCATAAACAAATGTTACAGCAACGAGAACGTATAACTTGGATATGAAAATTCTAGATATAAACTTTTCTCTTTCTTAAATTTTTGTAAAGCGATACATGTTCTCATTATCGCTGAGTATCGATTTATCGAATGTGACCGGATTTCAGTTAGAACGCCGAGAATTTTATCGACATTAAACTCGTACACCGCAGGCTAATGCGTTGTTCTGTAATCGGGTCCGCTGTGTAATACGATCAATCAACGGCAGACCACGTAGGACAAGTTATTCGAGCAAAGTACACCAGCACGTACAGATAATCGTGCCATCGCGTTGAGCGCGTTGCAACAAACATTTTGTAATCGCTAATTAAATTACGAAATGTTTATCGCTATTTCGAGAGCAAACCCTATCATTGTATCCGTTTGGAATTCTAGCTGGCAGTAACGTAGATTATCGGCAACGTCAAAATACCATATTTTTCTATCAATTGTATATAATATAATATTATCTTTACTTATTAGCTATACAATGTATTATATTTTTATAGGATTTTTATAGGAATATTCTAATATATAAAAATATACAAACTGAGAAACTAATTTATATCGATCGAGAGAGAAAAAATGACTTAAATTTTATAACGATAGCGTTAATAAAATCTTGGAATTTCAAATAATTTAATTTAATATAAAGACATATGTAAAATTATTTCTTCCTGCAAATAAAATTAAAAACTTCTCGGTCTTTCTCTCTCATTATGTCTCTCGCTGATAGCTACGACGATGTCGGTTACATTAATGTCGCTCCGAATGTTCGCCGGTGGATATGCAGTCCAGGCGAGATCTAATTTGGATCCCGTCGTTTGAGCACGGGGTTAACAAACTCCTTTTTGAACGTGATCTCATCTGGGGACCTGTATATACACGCCGGTCGGAGAAAATTAGATATACGAGAAAATTCGAGGAAAATGATCCGCGAGATCCACGATGAATATTAATTCGAGACGTTCGCGCTATGTTCCTTCATTTCGAGACCCGAGAATTATTCGTCGTGAAAATATTCATTCGGAGTTGTATTGGCACATCGATCAATTATTTTTCTCGCTCAACTTTAGAATTTTCGTATTCGTAACATCGCGAAGTTTGTATTCTTTCATCTTTAGTTTGTAGAGCTTGCAAATACATTTTTTAAATCCTTACATTCTTTAAATCCTTCAGTCTTTAAGAAACTTGACTTTCTTCCCTTCTTGAAGAACTACAAAATGCTTAGAGAGATTTCTGTCTTCTCAAAAACTTTTATATTCTGGTAAAAATAAAATATTTGTGCGTGTGTGTGTGTGTGTGGTTAGGTGGAGGAGGGAGGGGGGGGGGGGAAGTAGACGTTTAATAAAAAATATTTTCTTTAAAACTTTTGCACTTCCATCGAGCGTGGCTCTTATTATGGGGAATTTAAATCGTATTTTTGATCAAGAATATGTTCCTAATTTTATTTCGTTATTCAACAATATCTCCAGCAATAGCGCACTATAGCGGAAGAGGATTACGGTAATTCTAGTCTTCGCGGTGAACATTTCCTTCAAATTTGATCCGACAATAACAAACACAATGGAGAGATTGATCAATCGGTTGGATTTCAATCTACTGTATCGTTTCCGCTTTATTCAAAGCCAGATGCTTCGGTTCGTCTCCGGTTACTCTTGTATACGTACACGTACAAGGCGTGTGCCTGAATTAACCCGTCGAATTAATTACGCGCGTCTACCCGGTGACGAGAAAGTCGTGTCCACCGGCAGGTATCGAGGATTTCCGTCTTCGTTCGCGACGAACAGACGCTATCTCGTCTTCTCTCTCTCTCTCTCTCTCTCCCTTTTATCTATTCTCTGGAGAATTTGCAAATTAAACTGTTAATAAGTATTGACTTTTATTGACAAATTTTGCACGTACACAGCGTTCTTTCGAGCGTGTACTTAAAGACGCGCGCGATGCAAATGTATCTCTCTCTCCCTCTTATCTTCGTCCGTGTTGAGGATTAAAGTGATGGACACTGCCGTGACACTGTCGGAGTTTCGCGTAATAGGAAGTTACGTCGCAACTGGAACGTAAAATCGCGTTATCTCGCGCGATCATTCGGATAATGATGATTTTAATCCAAGCGAGATAGGAAACTCACGATTTCGTAATCGCGAGCTCGTGAAGTGATTACGATAGTGTTAATTATGTTGATTTATTAAAATGCAACGTTTATTGGTTTAAAATATCGAAAGATCGTATAAAGACAGAAAAAATAAATTTAATTTTTATAACTTAAATATTTATATATACGTTTTAAGAGAGAGAAGAGTGTGTTCTTCTCTTTTCCTATTATTTTCAAAAAGATCGTTACTTTTCTTGACATAAATAATATCGCTTCGCAAACATTGTTTAATAGTATCTGTTACATTAATGTATTGTAATATCTCGACGGTAAACCATTAATAATATAAAGTGCAGAAAGTAAAAAAAAATCTCCACTATGAAGGAATTTCGTTATAAAAAAGTATTGGTATGAAAGGTGTCCGATAACACGCGGCTTTGAACATCGGCTAAAATCATCTTATAACCAGTATTATGGAGCCTTTTCATATCAAGATATTCAATATCGACAGCCGATGAGAAGAATAAGAAAGAACTTTAAGCTTTTTTTTCATTTGATATGCCTTTCATACATATTATTCTCGAGGAACTAAGCTAAAATAAAAATCAGTTTGTAATTTAGTCACGTAATGCATGTGAAATAATTAAAGTTTATATTTTTAATTAAATAAAAAATGATTTTAATATAATTAATAAATAATAGATAATTAATGATTGCGCATTTGACGTAGATGGAATAAAATATTTTTCCTCTCTCTCTCTCTCTCTCTGCAAATGGAACTAATTCATAAATAATGTTGTGAAAAGTTGTATTAAATGAATGAAAGTAAATCATTTTGTAGAGAAGAAACACATTTTAAATATCTAATTCAAAGAGAGAATAAAATTTGTAAAAACTTATTCTTCGCGTATATTAGTATTATTCGAATGATTAATATATTTTCATGTAAAAGAAAGAGAAAAAAGAAAAGAAAAGCAGAGAAAAAGACTTAATAATTTTTTGCTAAATCATTATTAGATTCATTAAAATCTATCTTTTTCGCTGCTCTCGAATACACGAGGAAAAGTTTCCTATCATCAATTCATTTATTATTCCTATCCAAGAAATCCGCCAATGCATAATTTGTGTGATATTGATTATGGCTTCCTTTATGCACCGACTGATAGATAGAAGTTTCTTATGAAGTAAGTAACTTCTTATTAAGAGAAATATTTCTTGCCAAGTCGTATTAAGCTTAACGGTTGATTATACACGGCGGCGCGGAACCTTTTTGCGCTTCGATCGATCGGTGCGGTTTGCATCGCGTTTATCCGCACCAAACTAATTATAATAGAGCCCGACTGACGACAGGGCGACCCAGTTGCGGCGATCGGTAACAAGAAAGAGGTATCCAATCCTTTCGATACCCTGGCAAAAGCAATTTCGTAATGCCAATAGCTTATGCTTCGCCATCCAATTTACATTTCATATTCTCCAACTTGGCGCGAATACTTTGATAGATATTTATCACTATTTTTTAAGAGAGAGGCTGGCTATCATTTTCACTTACATTGAATTATTACATTAGAAACTAGACATTGCTATATGTAACGTGAAATTTTGAAACTGATAGGAAATAACGAACAGCAAAAAATATTTTTAAAATTGTATGTAAATTTCTATTTAGAAGATCTGGTGGAGGTGTCTTCAATTGTTACCCTGAACGATGGATTGCTTAAAATAATCAGGTAAATTTACGGTACTACTGTTACACGTATTACTTATACCAACAACTTCGGGACGAATCAATGTTATCCCGGGCGTTTTAGCGTGATTGGATGCCGCCGATCGGCGAGAAACGGAATTCGACGAGGGAACGGGTATTGCAACGAACGGCGATGCAAAGCGATTTCGAAACCAAGACGTGAACAGAGAGAAGGCAGGGTGATTAGGAAGGGATACCTGACTAGATGTGATTCCCTTTGGGCGTAACATTACTCTCTTTTGAGAATCACGATCGAGACTGATCGAGCGAGTTCAGGAATGCGATGAAAAATTCGAGAGTATTTCCACAATAATTTCTCTCTCTCCTTTTTTTTTCCTTTTTTTTTTTAGAGAAGAGGAGATTGAGGGAAATCCATCCATGATTTCTACTGATACAATTCCGTTTATATACTTTCAGTAATATCTGTCAATATTTGTTTATATTATACTGTCTTTGAATATTTTATGTGCAAATTTTATGTTTATTTATAATTATTTTATTAAATATTTATAAATATTATATAAATTTTATATCTAGAAATATTTTATTTATAATCTTTTGAACCAGAATAGAGAAAGAGAGAGAGAGAGAGAGAGAGAGAGAGAGAGAGAGAGAGAGAATAAAGAAATTTTTCATTGCATATTTTTATAAAAATACTTCTTTCAATATTTTGTTGTCTCATTTACGCGTGTGTTAAAAAAGAAAATTAATAATTGTCAATTTCTTCCGAAGCATTTATAACTCTATACGAATCAAAATATATAAGTAAATATTATTCTTTAATGAATATACAATGAGCTGTGTGGTCCATATAGCTTAGCGGAATTGATAAGTAAACTCGTTTCCGCTAACAAAATAATCGTGCAGATAATAATTGCGCAGATCTTGCGCACACAGTTCGAAAGTTGTAACGCTGTTTAATCTTGTTTCGAGCCATTATGTGGCGGAAACATAGTGCCATTAGAAAAACTTTCGGATTAACACTGCTACGCGACTACCGTGACTTTAAACGACGTACTGTTTCCCCTAAAGCGGATCGAAAATCGCGACCGAATTAAACCGAAACGACCAACAAGAATTTCCGTCTCTGCGAGATCTAATCTTCGATTACGTCGTGAAAAGCTTTCCGTGATTTTACGCCAACTTTTCAGGATCTAACAAAAAAAAATATATATATATATATTTGCCGGTGAAACTGACACGGCATTAATTTCTTCGAGAATCCGGGAGGGATAGACGAGTGCAAAAGCTCGTCGAGACTACGAACTTTCTAGGGAGACGCAGCCACTTTACGTCGGCGCGTTCGATCGATTGGCAATTTCGAACGGCAAGAGAAGATGCGAAAGGCTGCTTTTACTTCGTTCGGCGAGCCGAATGACTCTTGCTTGCTCTTGTAAACGGATTGATTCCTTTCTAGACGGTAAAGTGTGCATCAGCGCGCTGGTGTCTGTAATTGCTCCTCTGTCGAAGCTGCGAATGAACGACGACGAGAAAAGGGAGAATCTCTTGTCTCTATAAGCGGGTATGCGAATGTATATATGTATATCGCGCGCATCTTGTCGGTGCAATACATATTGTATATTTACTCGATCGACGAAAAAGACGTTCATCGTGAAACAAAAAAGACAAGCGATGCGCATTGTAGGGAATTGTATTAATTCTTAATTAAGATCGTTAATAGAAGATGTAAATTTAAATATTTTTATTATTAATTAGAAGATTTTTATTTAAATTTATTTCTATATATGTTTTATTTCTCCAATGTACATCAATATTGATTCTTTAGATGTGAAACGTATTTGTTTAAAAATATATGTCTCCTTAATTAGAAAAATAATTATATATTTTGACAGATTCTATATCACTAAAGTGATATAATAAACAGATATAAACAATCTTTTTTCTCTCGATACGCGTTAAAAAAAAGAAAAGAAAATAATATCAATTATATTGAACAACAATTATATTAAAAATCAATCTGCAATACATCGCTGAATTTTTGTCCCAATTTATGAATCCCCATCTGTCTAGTAATTTGTCTATAGTCGTTTAGACTTTAACGTAAATATTACGGGCCTTTATGGCGAAACTGCCGATGAGTATAAATCGAGATCCGCGCATTTGCTCCGTAGACGAAGTTCCGAAAGGATCAAAGTTTGTTTTAACATCGTCGCAACTTTAACTCGCGCGGATTTGCAGGGTGCAATTGGCACGCGACCGTCCGCCGTTTCGCGTGTTCCTAATTCCGGTGTCGGTTTAATGGCGAGCGTACATCCGCAACAATGTACTTTTGCCGCGATCGTATCGGTTTATGGTGGATCGCGACGTGACCGCGCCGACATTGAACGCGCAGTTCTCCCGGCGACATGTCACCGTGTTTCTCTCCTCTCCCATGTGAGTTGCCGCGGTTAGACCGCTGACAACAATTTAAACCATTATGAGACAGAGCCGTGAGATTATGATCCCGCGAATCTACGAAGATGATTTTCCATTAGCACCGTTGGAAAACGTTCGAGACGAAAAAAAGAATGTTTATCCGAATAAAAAAGATTGCCGAGTAATATTTATTAAAGACGATGAGAATAAGTTTAGAAGTTTGATTCTATGAACGAAAGATTAATTAACTTTGGGTTCACGTTTTATTTATCTATGTAAAAATTTGTAAATTAAAAAAAAATAGTATTTTATACATCTTGAATGACTTTTTCGGTTTTTGATTCTTTCAAGGAGGAAAAAAATTGATGATTCTTCCATTATAATGTAGTATAAAAGGGAATATGTCGATCCACCGGATAGTTTTGAGCAATTCAATCGCAAAAGAGAACATGGAAAATTCGCGAGTCAGCCAAATCATGGCAATAGTAATGCACGGAATGTGTTTGATATCTCTCGCAAAATTCACGGATGCCGAATCTCGAGGGGAACCGCACGTTCGCGCTTTATATCGATACGAAGGATCGGAACTTTGTCGACGCGATTTATCGTGGGATGCGTACGCATGGCTATGTAAACTGCGTAAAAAAAATTTTTTATTAAACCTATTTTTAATAAACCTTTCTTCTTTCATCTCGATGTGAATTACTGGTACTTTACTTGCAATTCGCAGCTGTTATTTTTATAAAATTAGAAACAAAAAACATTCAAGTATTTTCCTTAAGGGCTAAAATAATTACGAATAAAGGCAACATATCTTAATAAAAATAATTATCGATTTCTCAAATATATATATATATATATCTCGAGTGCTTCGTAAAATATAAATTTATTCAAAAATTAACGGAAATTCAACGTAAGCGTAACGCGTATGAATGTTAACTTTTGATTTTCAAACACATCCGCGGAATCGCGTCGACGTATCGATAACAACAAAGTTTTACCCATACTGATGCCAGAGCTGGACGGATCCTCGTTCTTGGCGCCCCAGCTGCCAGCCAGGTTGAGCGCCAGCAGCGGCCGTTCCTTCAGCAGCTCGGCGACCGAGGCGAGGCCCTCGCATCCGCAGCCTAAATGGGGCAAGTGCAGCGCCTGCACTTGAATGCAACCGCCAAGTGCCTCGCAGACCCGGGACACTTGCTCGCCGGACAGATTCATGTCGAGCACCAGTCGTGACAGACTGCCGGAGGCGTGATTCAGGCCGCGACAAAGAGCGTTCACCACGCATTCCAGTCTGAAATCAATCGCGTTAATTACGTATTTATTATTATCACTAACGAGAACATTGTCTAGAACGCAATAAGAATAATCTTAAACGAATAAACGAACAAATAAAAACAAAATTCAAATTATATATCTTTTTCTTTTCTTCATTAAAGAGAATAAAGAGAGATAAGAATCTTGCGGAACGACTTCATAAATCGATAAATTAAAATACTCTCATCGTCAGACGTATCTAATCGATTAATCGTCCCTCATAAATTTTTATCATTTTAGAGCAGCTTTTTTAGGCGTTATCATGTCGGTTTACCAAATAAGTGCGAGTAATATTACGGGTATTGTTACATGTGCGTTTGAGTTTGAATTATGCCAAATGGAACGCGAGCGCGAGCGGATTATTTCCCATGTGGCGTCTTACGTTTCCAAGGAAGTTGGAAAAAAACTGCGACGTGGTATGCGATAATAGTCCGGGATTCGGGAATAGGGGAATGCGTTTTCGAAGCTTGGCTTTTACGTCACGCACATCCGACGCAATTCCGGATCTGTAACCGCACCCGGATACGACCGAAATGTAAATTCTCGGCGGACGCGTTCGAGTCAGCAACGCGGAAATTCGACGCGGACTCGTCGGCTTATATTTATTATGCATGTATAATGCGCATTTCACGCACTGTCTATTCGCAACGTTATTCCTCTGGCGGATCTCGACGAACGTTTCGCGGATACATTACGCATTATGTAAAGTTCCAAAACTCTCCCCCGGGGAACGATAAGCGAGAGCCTGGATTTTCTCGCGTGTGGGATGCACTAACAACAAGCGAAAGAGAGAGAGAGAGAGAGGGGGGGGGGGGAAATGCAAGAGAATGTTCATGTTTCATCACGATTATTCTGGTACTTGAAAATTGGTTCAAGTTAGTGACGTAACTTTTCTCTCTCTCTCTCTCTCTCTTTCATAAATGAATTTATGAAGGGAGAGAAGCGTTACCTCTTATTACTTAAACGATATTCATTATGCTTCTTTCTCATGTATATGGTATATCCTCGACACATCTATCTTAATAATGTGAATAATATAAAAATGAAAATTAAAAAAATAATAAAATACAACGTACGGATGATAATAAAGAACGAAAATAAAGATTATAAGATTGTAATCCGAGAAATTCTAAATAATGATTAATTAAAAATATATTTGGCATTTTATAAATTCTGTATCTTTCCCTCCCCCCCCCCCCCCCTCTTCTACTTCTCATCCTTCGTTATTCGCATTTTTCCTTTTCCTTCATATTTATTTCTTCTTTTCGATTGTCTTTCTTTTTGTCATAAATTTCTTCTTTAGCTAGTATTATGGTTCTCATCTTGTAACAATCGATAGCTTCGGCAATATTAAATATAGGAGACGGTGAATTTTTCACAAAAATATTCAAGTCAACGATAGTCCAATCGATTCCTATAGTTTGAATAGACAAAGATAGACAAAGTCGATCCTCGAAGCGCGTCGCGTCCAATATAAAAATAAAGGCTGACATTATGGAAAGGCGATAGAATAAAGCGTAAAGAGCGAGAACGGGCTGGGGTGAAGGTTGAAACAAGGAGATGAAAAACAATGAGACGATCATCGAGAGTAAAAAAGAGAGAGAGAAATTTTTCTACGTCGAGGCGAACGATAGTTAGGTATTCTTTTATACCTCTATTTCGTAGTTGCATGGTAGAAAAGGTACTCCTCTCACGAAGCTTGAAGAGACTTTGCGAGAAAAGGATTGAATATTCGCTGGAGGAGAAGACAAAAAGCAGGGAGAACGAAAGCCTAGTTAGGAGATATTCTGCGTTTGAGCAGAATAGAGCACAAAGTGGAAAATCTACATTTTCCATATTGCAAATATATGAAGATATATTGATTCTTTTTCGTTTATATTCGTTAAACTGGTTCTCATTCAAATTATTTATTTTTGAAACAATTTCAATCAAAGTTTATCAAATTTCATCCGGTCCAAATCGACTCGAAATCTGCATCTTTGTGGAGAAGGATCGAGCTTCGCGTGTACAATATACGTAGCAGCGAATAAAGAATAATACTGCGATATAATATATAATATAATACAACGGCGGAGAGAAAGTCTCTGGGGAAAAGCTCGAGGCAACGATGAAATCAAAGAGCTTGAGGCTGAGAGATTCAATAAAAAGGTAGACGAAAAGAAGTAAAAAACAAAAAAAAAAAAAAAGAGTGGCAAATTCGGTCGCGAGTTAAGGCGCATCTCGTCTGGTCGTTTTCTTTAATTTTCCGTCGTGGCTTTTTCTCCTCGTCTCTTTTCCCTTCAGGCTTTCTCTCAAGCATCTGCCCGCGCTTTTTACACAGAGTGCACTCTCATTGTTATGTTCCGCTCGCGTTTGTAATGGCCGAAAAAGCGGAAGCTCGCGCGTCGCGCTCGGAATATATAATTCGCGAAAGGCAATGCGTTGTCCGAGAAAAAAAAATTCCTCGATAAGGAAGAAGATAAAGAGGCGCACTCGGCGCCTCTTGACTCCGGAGATGGACGAGATTGAATTTTTAAGCGCAAGGTAAAGAAAGAAGGTTTCGCGCACGTAAAATTAAAATGTCTATTGAGAGATCCCTTTTACTGAATCTCGTTTCGCGGAACGGTAACATTTGTACAGAGAATACTAAACGGCAAACGTAATTACAGTTCGCAAAAATTTTTTCTCGATTCGCGTGCTGTGTAAGATAAATGAAAATATGAAAAAAAAATTTTAAATAGTTAGAATAAAATAGAATGAGAATTTGGAAAGATACAAGATAAGATAATAAAATTTACTTAATAAATCTTATTTAAATTTAAGATATCTCAAATTTTTAGAAAAATCATGCGGTAATCGTGCGTGTGTGTGTGTGTGTGTGTGTGTATGTCTAAATAATTTTCCAGATTCTATGCGTCTGTTCAATTTTGAAATCGATATCGACGCGACAGGAAATTCATTCGGTAAATCGAGAAGTTTACGCAAAAACTCGCCCGTAGGAGTACTTTCTCCATTTTCTCGGAGACATAGACATGGAAAGGGAGAGTAACTCGAAAAGCGTGGATCGGCGGGATCGAAAAATATAAAGCTTAAAGACGAGAAAGACGCTGTGGGCGCAAAAGCACACAAAGCCAGTAAAGCTCGAGTTAAGTTGAGAAAACAAGAAATTAAAATCCATTAAGAAAAAAACAACGGAGACAAGAAAAAGCATCTCGTGAAAATCTCTTTAGGGATGTCTTTAAAGGCGTCTCTTGCATATTGCGTATATGCCATAATCGCATGTACATGCATGTTTTTTTATCATGCAAAACTTAAAATTTTTTTTTCGACGATTATTCTTTAATAACAGGAAGAAATAAATGACGCTTTTTCCATCTCCGATTTTTATTTTACTCTAAGAAAAATTCACGATAATGACAATTTTATCAATCGTTTGCAAAATACACATGGCTCGTTCATTTTAAAATCGTCATTAAGTTTCTCGTAGGTCAAAAGTCACAGATAAAAATGATCTTCTTCGGCGAGATGTGGATAAAATTCTCACGTATGCAAGCGAGCCACGCCGCAACTCTGCAAATGTATATTCACACTCCGATTCTCGCAAGGTAAACACATTTTTTCGACGTTTACTATTCACTCCCTTCAGACGAAGACAAATGTCCGCGCAATGGACCTTTTCGTCGCCCTTCGCCGCGCAACAAAACAGATTTTTCAATTTTGACGTCTCCGGGAATCGCGCGAGCTTAATGGAAATTTTACGGAATGGCGGGTTTAACGATAAATCCTGATGATTTAATGCTATGTATAGCGACAGCCAAATCTTTAAAACATTCACGGATATTACGAATTTATGATAACGCAATTTATATTGTCTGTGATTATTTATGACAAAAAAAAAAATCAATGAAAATAATCAAGAATAATACAGAGTTGGGAACGTTACTTTATAAAAGTAACTCGTTACCGTTACTAAAAAACTAACGAATCGTTACTATTTCCGTTACTTTGTTTATAACATATTAATTCGATATTATATAATATATTAATATTAAATTAGTATATTACAATTAATACTAATATAATTTTTATAAATTTGTAATATATATAAACCATAAACTATATAATAATATAAATTCTTAATCTCTTAAGGTAAATCGCAATCTTTCCTTTATCAAATAAATTTTACCAAAATATTTTATTTATTTTTAAGAAAAGTTGATGCTGCGCGATATCATCATTTAGATGACATCTTTGCGGCTTTAATATTGTATATAAGGAGATGATTGATTGGCTACGGCATTCTTATCATGCGTAACGCGTTGACGCGTTCTATGTTCTCCAGAGCCATTAGTCAAAAACAAAGTACCGATAAAAGTAACTGTCAAAATCGTTAGCGTTACCGTTACAGACGACGAAAAGTAAGGCCGTTACCAATTCGTAAAAAAAAAAAAAGTAACTGTAACAACGTTACAAGTAACGCGTTACTTCCCAACCCTGGAATAATATATTAATTCGTAGTTTTTTTAATAAAAACTTATAATTCTGTAATATTGAATCTAAATAAATTACTCATCCTCCCAAAAAAGACCAATTTTTGACTGTTTCTTTCAAAATTGACAAGAGAAATCTCGATATACCAAATGGTAAAATGTATGAATCTATATGTTTGAGGAATAAATTATTTTTATTTAATTTTATATTTCAAGCATTTTTTCTCGCTTTGTATTGATTTTTTCATGTAAGAATCTAAAAATAAATCTTTTGTATTTCACGCTTCTCTTTACGACACGGAAGAACAAATATTCTCGACGATTTGTCCTAGTAGACTTCATAGCAACCGAGCACGCTTTCTGTAATAGATCTTCGTCGCCGAGACTATCGACGGCGCCGTCGAGGCACAATAACGCTGACACGTCCGCCAGGCTCTTTATCCTTCTGGCTATTGAATCGCGCGAGCGAATCGACTCGATGACTCGAGCCGTAAAGTGATGGGATACTTTTCGACGTGGAAGAAACCTCATTGTTACGATATATTGTTAATTGAGAAATTTTACGGAACAAGAGCGCGGAAATTTTAGGGAAAAAAATTTGATTGTAATAAAATAAAAAATTAATAATTAAGTAGAGAGAAGGGATACAAAAATTAATAAAACAATAGAAAATAAAAATACGAATAGATAAGTAAGAAAATAAATAAAAATGCAAAAGGAAATGCTATAAGTTCGTCGAACAATCTTTCCGTGTATCTCGACACGTTAATTATTATTCGTTCGAATATACATAGTTTATTGCCTCGAGACTATTGCTTAGTCGACGATTTAATGAGTTGTTTGAAATCTTGAGGAAAACGTCGAATAACAATCTAGAGCTCGTCTGGCTAAATGAATATACTAGTAAAACGACTCACCTATCATGGGCCGCCTCCTCGAGACAAGTGATGACAAGCTCGAAGTCGTTGAGCTTCTTTTTGCCGAGCACGCTCTTCAGGTGTCCGGCCAATCGTTGCGCCTCGTCCGCCGGGAATTCTTGTCCCAGCAGAGACGTGATCCTGACAAGTTTGACGCTCTCGTTGCCAGCGAGAGCGTCGAAGAAGTCGTCGAGATATCGGGGATCGGACCCTCGTTCCACTTGGAACACTACCTCGAGCGCTTCGAGCGTGCAAGCGGGACTTTCGAGAATCCTGGCCCATCCCTCCAGTTCTAAAGGAGACGTATGAACCAACGGGGCCGGTGGTCGTTCGTTGGGCGCGGGCCCGAAACCAGGACCTGCCCCGACTAGTCGGCAGACCGCCGAGATGTTGCCATCGGACGCGCCAGCCGCCTTTAACAACGAGAACACAGCTCTAGGTGGCACTTCCAATGGGCATAATTGATTCAGAATTAAGTGGGTCTTGGGACCAAGCAGGCCGGCCAGGTGACCGATGATCCCCGAGGGCAGACCCTCCAATTCGCGGCGCAGAATATTGGCATACTGCGCTACCGAAGTGAGATAGTACGCTGCCAGAAACTCCGCCACCGCCGTGTGAATTGGCGTGTAGAGATCAGGTTTGCGTCTCTGGCCAAAAGTTAATCCCTTGGTCAAGAAACCGAACCGTGTGACCTCGATGCCGCCGCCTCGCGCCCTTAATTCGGCTTCCGTATAACAGCATCTGTTTTCCCGTAGAGCGGCCAGGGATACCTTGCCGAAGTCCTCGAGGCGCTTCCTGCAGTGCCCCGGGATCTCTTCGTTATAGGAAATCGGCGGATCTAAGCTCCTCTTCACGATGCACTTTACCGCCGCTTGTACGAGAGCGCTTGTCTCGGTTGGTAAACTTCCGGTATCCTGTCAAAGTAAAATCGCGTTCATGGATCAGGCCGTTTCAGCGTTTTATCTCTATCATTATACGGACAATAAATATAAGTATAAACGTATCTTATTAAAAATTAGATTATAATTTATTTTAATCAATCATTAATCTAATAATTTTTAATAAGTAACTTCTATAAAAGATATTCGGAGAATTTTTGCAATTGCAGCAAAATCATTAGCTACTATTCGATGAAAACGATAAAGGAGTTGACTATCAATTATTCAATATTATAAAAGAATTTATCTTTTTAATAAAATAAAAGACCTTACGTGTGTTCAATAAGTAGTTTATAAAAGTATAAATTTATCTCTAAAGTAAGTTTAATATGCTGTTAGAAAAAAAACTAGCTAGTACAAATACAATTGTCTCAAATATAAAAAATCATAAAAATTAATTAGTGCAATTACAGCACGGTAATCTAAAAAATAATTTCAAAATAAACAAATTTTTAAAATAAAATATAATTAGTCTAAAATGATCGTTTTACAAGATATTTGAAAGCAGTTCTGTTTTCTAAATACTTTTCTTTATATTGAAATAATAATGTAATAACAATATAATAACGAAAACAAAAACATTTCGATGTTTACGAAGATAATTCCTACCTGATATAGGCAGCAGAGCATGATCCATCCGAGCGGATGCTGGCCGAGTTGCCTGATGGATTGCGGTTGTACATTGAGCGCCTCAAGGAATTCGCAGGCCTTCTCGGCAATGTCATTGTGAATAAAGTAGGCCACGCAAAGTCGCTCAACGTGCGGCCATTCGAGACCGGCCAGATGGATCCTGCGCTGGACCAAGGGCGCGAGGGCGGTCGAGTTGCTGGGCGAGCACGTGACCAGGATCCTCGCGTCCGGAAACAGTCGACCCTCCAATAGATCGGCCGCGTCGCCGAGAGACGCTCGGCCGCCCACGCACTCATCGTAACCGTCGAGAACGAAGAGCACGCGGTCCTCCATCAAATGCAACGTACGCCAGACATGGGCGACCGCATCGCCCAACGCGGCCGTTCTCGGGAACAATTCTCGCGCGAGATAATTTAGGACAGGACTGCCGCGAAGTTCGCGCAGCGGCACGATAAAGGCCAAAGCGGGTCCGTCGCTCTGGATCGCCCATTGATGCAGTAGTCGCAGACAGAGAGTGGTCCGCCCGCTCCCTGGACCACCCTCGACGGCGACCCGTCGCGGCGCCTCGGACACGGTGCCGTCGCTTAACTGGAAAAATAATAATTCATTTCGCGTAAATTCGCGATGTACAATAATATTCAAAATTCAATTTATTTTATCCTCGGTAGAGAAAGAAAATTGAAATTATTATATAATCAAAATACGATCGATGGAACGCACATTTCCGTGAGATGCTTAAATCATCTCGAATAAGCCGAATTTTAAGATATTTTCGCACTTTGAAAAAGGTAAAATTTTAAAAGCAACGATAAATCACAAAATGTATAATATATAGAATATTTTATATAAAAATTTTATGAAAAAATTCCAAGAGATAGCATTATAGATCTTATCTTGATTTAAATTTCACCTAATAACATGTGAGAATATAAACGCATTATGCATCACTCATGTGGTATTAAAAAACGATGAAAGGAGCTATTGCGAATGAAAAACAATTGACCAAACAATAGACCCAAGACAAAAATGAAAAAGGGCAATAGCGATGAATTACGGATTGTTTCTTGAAAGAAACCGATCTTCGATCAAATGGACGACTCGTAGCGCGAAAATAGAGGAAAAAGATTTTAGTCACTTCGTGACCAGCTTCTCGGATACTTCTCAGTTTCCTGATCTCCGGTCTCCGTCCAGCCAATTAGAACTTGAAACGTTCCCCGCGAAACACTAATCCCCTTGAGATGGATCAGAACACTCCGGACACTTTATTGCTCGTTACATTCGAGGCCAGCATTCGATACGGATATCTCGCGATATTACATCACGGTAGACGGTATAGCGAAATGTTTCCTCTTATTTTCGCGAATTTTTCAAGTAAATTTTTTTGCAAATTTATCTTGTTAATTATTGTTAAAATTAGAATTCCCCCCCTCCCCCCCCCCCTAAAACGCAAAATTTTCATCTTGACAGCCATGTGAATTGCACTTTAAAATATAGTAAAAAATTCTTTGCTTTCAAGAATTTACAATACGTATATTAAAATATTAATATTCCTTCTTCAACAAGAATCAATGTCAAATATCATATATTATAGAATAATGCTATGAAACTATCACTTGCAGTGATAGTTCTAAAACAATCTCTAATAAGATAATAGTTCCTATATTCATTTAATGATCGAACAGAGAGGCGCGGTATTCTAACGATGCTCGCGTTAGCATTATGCGAACGATTAACATACACGCGCGATTAAACTTAGCGTACACATTGCCGAGAGCAACACCATCGTTAACCGAATAGTACTAACAATAAGGTATGCGACGTCGACTGGTGGCGGCGTACGATCGGCAAACAGTCTCAATTCTGTAATCGATAACAGTAATCCGTAGAACATGGAACACGTGCCCCATTCACTCTGTCAGCGATAATCTATCCAGTCGCGTGCAGAGTAAACGATCTATATCGGACGATGGATAACAATGCACGGCCGTTATACAGTATGACGATTATGACATCCGATTTGTTGGGATACGGAATAAAGTAGGATTCAACTCTATTAATCGGGAATGTATTTTTCGAGCAATTTTATTAATTTCATATCGCGTAAAATCTTATTTATCGATAGTTTTAATTAATTATATATTTTTCGTATCTTTCATTTACCAGAATTGAGATACAGAGCGAGAAAGAAATAGAGAAAAAAAATGGCTTTTTATTTTTCAAATTATCTCTTATCGTACCTATCATATCTATTGAAATAGACTCGCGATGCTGCAATTTTCGTAATTGCGCGAAGGAGCGAGCTTTCAAGGATCCATTAGCGAACATCGACCGCACAACTCGATCCTTTCTTGTATGTGAATATATATCCTGAATAATAAAAGAAAACCGCACACCCCGCTGCGGTTGACTGCCATAATTTTTTTCTATTTCGCGAGTCGATCGAAAGCGGCAATCGTATTTTTGTGATAAAACAAAGTCGCTGATTTTTCATATTTTTGTTAAAATATGATACTCGATTCGAGGATCTTAATTGTTTGTTTTTTCAAGTATCGAATTCGATATTTTGATTTCGGTAACCTGGCATTGGGAAAGAGAAGTCCCCCCCCCCCCCCCCCACGAATTATATCCAATACTGGAAGAATCGTTATTTTTGCTCGCAGTGTATACTGATTCGCCCCCCATTGGTTTTACCGATAAATTTATGGAAAAACTTAAACTGGAGACCACTGTCACAGAAAATTACATTTTTTTTTTTTTAACGTAAAATAATAGAAAAGATATACAATTTTAAACGCAGTAAATTATAAACATAAACAGCCTCAAATGCATCATATGTGTTAATCGATATTTTATCGTCGAATAAAATAGTTTAATAATCTTCTTGTATCTTATCGTGTCCATTATACAATATATAGAAAAATCGATCGTAACGTCGAGAAAAAAGAAATATGATCGCTCGTTTTAATGTGTAAAATATGGTACAATATGTTAAAATATGATACAAAAAAATTTATACATGCTTTATATATATCGCTTTCTATATATAGTGGTAATAAAAAAAGTTGATAAAATAAATAATTAAACATTTAACATAAAAAAGATTATATTTATGTAAAGACACTGAATTTTATTAACAAAAAATAATGTTATTTAAAGTATACTCTCTATTAAAAATTATATGGTTATTATATTTATTTATCAGCTATTATATGGTTAAAAATGTATTTTGTATAACAAGATTTCATATATTGTACAAAGCTCAACATTCTCAGTTGAAAAAAAGTTATTTATGAAACAAAAGTGTAAAAGGTGCTTTCTTCGAAACGTATAAAATATTATTTTAAAAAAGTAGCTTATTTTGAAGCATTTACTTTCTTTTATACAGCAATCTTCTTTTATGTCGGATCTTTAATTTTTGGTGCACGAGGGAACTGTGATAAACGCGAGTGCATTCAGCGGTCCTAAAAACAATTTCTAAATGTTGTCTGCTCGGCGTATTTTCGTTTATTTTCACGGTGAAAGCATGTCGGTTTTACGACGCGGATTCATCCACTTGTACGTATAGTTTCAAGCCCGGTATGTGTGAGCTTGGAGTGCCCGCACCTTCCTTCCCTCGTATCTTACACATTCTACGTATGTCCCGACGGTTACGAGACTCGGTTTTCGACGCGAGCATTTTCGGACGCGTTACCTGCATTTTATGAATTTTTATGTGAGATTTTCTCGAAAAAAAAAAAAAAATGCACCACCAACAACAACAACAACGGAATCGCGCTTTTTCAGGCGGTTATCAAAAAGGATTGATTTTAATTTTTCATCTTACACATACAAAGTGTATAAAAAGATCGGATTGATATTCAAAAAATTTTATATATATATGTATTAATAAAAAATTGAAACTAGTTAATATTTCAAAGCGACGAAATTGTACGTCCGGCTTAACATTCCTTTATCCTTTTATCCGTAAAAATCGATTCGGTAAAGCAATCTGATCGAAACGACTATTCGATAACGATCAACTGCGACCATAAATAAATTGCCAGCCCGCCGATTCGAGAGCGTCACTGCATTTCACTCGCAGGAGACTGCATCGAGAAAGCGGTGAAGAAACGCAAGAACTCGAGACAGCGAATCGCGGGGGGTAGGAAGTTTGCGGAACTTTTTCACCCTCCTTCTCTCTCTCTCTCTCTCTCTCTCTGCCATTCTGAACTTCAGACGACATCGACTTGGCTTTCAAATTCCGGAGGGAAGTCGCCGACGGTGGCGGTGGCGGCGAGAGGAAGCGAGTTTTCGAGACTTCGACTTTCCTCGGAGGTGATTCACCCCCGCGGACATCCGGGACTCGACTTGCTGCTCACTCGCGCAATTACATAGTCGATATCATGCAAATCTACGACTGCCGCCAAAAGATCACGTGTTCTGATTTCCGCGGCGCGATGCTCTCGCGGAAATTCGCGCGCGTCAGCCGTGAACCGGAAATCTGTTTGACGCTTTCAGTACGAATCTCTGAGATTTTTGCGACGTGCCTCACATGTTACGATGTAAGGCAGTCTTTCCCAATCTTTCTCGACGGAATTTCATTCGTTTCTCCCGTGATTTTTATCCCTCTATACCGGTTATTATTTAGGAGAGCGGAAAAAAAAACTATACATGTAATCACTTCAATATACTTTTTATATATGGACACATCTTTATATAACGCGACACATATCATGTTAAAAATTTTTCATGTTCGAATGATACGCGTGATATGAAAAATTATAATATATGTATATCGATGATTTAAAACACAAATATCGCACATTTTCGTCATATTTATTTTATTTCCTATATAATTAATATTTTTAAAATAAAATATATTCTTAAATTTATATAAACTACAACACTATAAGCACGCGCTATGCGCATTTATTTTCAGTATATGTGTGTATAATTATTTATACATATTAATTCTAGTTCTCCGTTTTTTTCAAAATAAATGAAATAAAAATTCAGAGCTACTCACGGCATATTATTAGAATATTATATGCGTGTGTGCTATATATAAAATATTATAAAACGCGCCATTTAGTTTTTATAAATAATAATAGACAAAAATGATTAAAAAATCACGATATCTCTTGGATACTGGAGCGTAAGAATATTAAAAGTCTCTTTTATATCTCGTGGGATGTTATTCGAAATTCTAAGTAAAAAACCGGAATTGCGAAAAAAATTATCTTTAAAATATTTAAAATTAATTTAACATATATACTTGTATAGAAAATTTAATATTTTTGTGTATATATATATATATATCAGTATCGGGATATTATTTGCTATTATAATATAATTAATAATTAATTAACATAAATAATAACGATGAAATCGAAAAATCAATAATTAATATAACGATATACTCCGTGATAGATTAATCGTTTTAATAAATAAATTGATCTATAATATGTAAAATACTTATATAATTTAATATTTCGTATATATATATATTTTATAGTACATAAAATATTTCGGTAGCGAATTAGAATAATACCCAACACGGTATATGGCCTTAGCGGCGTAAACATTGACGCGCGTAAACATTGTTTACGTATCACGGCCTTGTTATCGCGTATACCAAGCCACTTGAATAGAGAACTGTAGTGGGGCGAGACGGTCAAATTCCTTTCTTACGTGTTGTCATTCGCGCGGCGATACTCGAAGGAGAAGGTGCGCGGTCGGTGCCGTCATCGTGCCGCGGACGGTTTTCGCGTCTTCCGCGTCGCGTGTCATCACAGCATTGCCACGAGTCGTACAATGGCTCATATGTGGCACGCGCATTCGTGCGTTGTACGCACGTTAGTGCGTCGTCGTTGCCGTCATCGTGCCGTACGAGCAACGATGCGTCGCGTTGTCGCGATATCGCGTTTTCGCGTCGTCGCGTTTTCGCGTTGAACTTGTATCTCGTTTTCACGATTGCCATCGAGAATCATACTTTGTCGCCGACTAAATGGGATGTCTCTCAGCGTTGCAATCTTTAATATATTAATACCTATTAATACAATTAATTTTATATCAATATCAGTTAATATTAATACTATATTAATATTATATATTATATAAATATTTATATATTAATAAATTTAATATATTAATGCAGGCGCAACGTTAAAACGCCTCAGTATCGCGGCTGAGGTGAATGCCGGCCGCGTAGCAACGTATGTTCGTGCATAGTATAGATGCATGTTCGCGCGGTTAATCTTGAACTTCGGTTCGAGAATCGGCTGTTGAGGGCACGTTCTGCTCCGACGAACGGTTCGGCCCGAATCGGTTAGAGTTCGGTCGATTGTTTTGGAATCGTCGTTAATGGGTCCCTTCTCTTGTACCGTCTAACAGCACATTGTAGAAATACTAAAATGTTTGGCATCTGAGGAGTCGGCTGTTCTAATTAGGTTCGATTTTCGCTCGCTAGAGAAGTTGATCTCCCGCTTTCGAAATGCTAGATTGTTAGCACGTAGAAGGTGGGTATCTTCGTTCTCGACCCGTCTATCAGCCTTACGATAAACCCGGCTCAGTCTGTATGATAGAGACTTGGTGGTTCGTATGAAATCGTTCCTAACGATGTTCTAGTCGGCCCTCGATGGGAGCAGGCGCGGGTCAAGAGTCGAGCGAACCCCATTCGCGATTATTCCATCGATCGATTTCGTCTTCTTCCGCTTCCGCTTAACCTTTGCTCGAAGTAATCGGTGAATTCCCGACTTGTCGACTCCAAGTGTGATTCTCACGTGAAGCGAGGTTCGATCGTACCGAAATTCGAAAGTGCGGGAGTGTCGTTCAAAGTATCGCGCGTACAAGTGCGGAAGTAATCTTTTAATAAAAGAGTGCGGGAGTGCCGTTTAAGTATCGCGTGTGTGAGTCAACCTGAGAGGAGGAGGAGGCCTAGGAGAGGCATCGGGCACCGGTGGAGCAACCCTGTGGTAAGCAAATTGTTATTTGTATATTCATTACTTATTAATTGCATTTGTGTAATTTAAATTGAGCAATAACCGCGCAATTTGATTTTTTATTTGTATAATTTAAACAAGAGAGAAATAGAGAAAAAGATTTTTATATGAAAGCTATAATCTTGTAAAAGCTTTTACTTTTAGATTATAGCTTGTATATATGGAATTATATTAGTAGTAATGTTTTTTTTTTTCTAAAATTTATAAAATTATTTTATTAATCTGCATATTATGATATGCGTTGAATAAAAAATTCAATGCGTATAATAAATTTTTTTTAAATATTAATTATTTTGAGCACGGCTACAATTTGGATCTTCTATTTGCATATTACAGAGTAACGTGGCGACCCTGACGTTCTGAGAGGAGGAGGAGGCCTAGGAGAGGCATCCTGCACCGGCGGAGCAACCCAAGGGTGAGTGTCTATTATTTATATATTGATTAAAAATTGCGTACACGCGTATTGATTCGATCTCTTTATTTAAACAAGAGAAAAAATTCAGAAAAAGAAAGACTTTTACATAAATCCTGTAAAAATATATCTATTATTTGAAGAAAAAGTCTTTTTTAAAATTTATAAAATTGTTTCATATTTATATAAAGATTCTTAGTATTGTACGCATGGGATATAAAATATTCCGTACGAAATATTAATTATTTTGGATGCCGCTATAATTTGGTCTTTATATTTGTATGTTACAGACAACGTAGCTTCAAGACCAACAACTCCGCTGTTGCGTCTGTCAGTGTGCCGGTGAGTAATAAACTTTATTTTACTTTGAGGTAACGGATTCATAGATATTGTAGATAGAAATGTAGATTGTAGATAGATCCGTTGCCTCGAAATGGATGGGCTAGAATAGATTAAAACAAATAACTTTTAATAGGTCTTTTTTTTTTAAATATACGTTCAGACATTTTACAGATATAATTCAAATATAAATTATATACAAAAAATATAAATTAAAACAAAAATTTGTAAAGAATACAAAATATTTTCTTTAATTGATAAATTTTATTTTATTCGTCTAATGAAGAAGGCGCTAGTAATTTTATTAATTATATGAAATAATAATAATAATTTATTCTTATATCGCGCCGATTTTATACTAATTCTGTATAGCCCATTCATCTATATTATCATATCAATTAAAGCAAAGCTTTAATTGATATAAACCCAAATTATCGATCCAATCCTTTATACATATATATATATATATATATAAAATGTGAATGTTTTATTAATTTTATTTTAACATAAATTAGATATTATTATATAATAATATTTTATATTATTATATATAAAAATTTCAATCGGTTAAATTTGATTGTGATAACTTGGTATTATATTAATTAAAGTAAAATCATATTAAAACAATGCATGGAAAACGATCGTAATGTCTCACGATCATAAACGAGCGTAAAATTACGCTCATACACCGGCGATAATAATTAGCCGGCAACGGAAGGAATTTCTCTCCTTCGTTAACTTCTGATAGAAGTTCAAACGACATTTCTGGCTAAATGTAGTCAGAATGAATATGGCCAGCATCAACGAAAGAGTAGGTCCAACGGAAGCGACGTATGCATTGTATTAGGGCACGTGAGTAGGACACGCGAATATAACACGCGAAGTAGGATACGCGATTAAGATACCATCCCCAAAATTTCGGTTATCTCGGATTCCCGCTGGCTTAGCCAGCAAAAGTAAGGTTGTTAGAATATTAGGACTATTTAAACTTAAGATAGTCATTTGATTGCTTATGATTTTTAAGAAATTAAATGCTTATTAGCAATTAAAAGAATACTAAAACTATTAAAATCTTAGGGAAATAAATAAAAAAATCAAATATAAATAATATAAAATTTGAACTTATTTTCAGGCAAATTTTTTCAGGCAAAAAAATTAAATCAAAATTTTTTAAACATAATAAAATAAAATTTATTTTTAGACAAACTTAAAAGAGTGAAAATTAATTATAAAAAAATTACAATTTTATTTTTTACTTTTTTATTGATATAAAGTAACGCATAGCGCAGTGTCGAGATAACCAATCAATATCGCGAAAAAAAAGCAACAATACCTGCAAGTATCGATTTAATATGCCTTTTTTAAGAATAGGATCTTCTTTCTTTTTTAGCTACGCAATGTTTTGTGTTTCAAGCTATCGGTATAATTATTATAATTAGCTATCGGTATAGTATTTCAAGAACACTCACTCTGACGGGGGCGAAGATCTGGTCGGGTTTGATGTTCTCTAAACGATGCTCCTGCTCGCTTTTATGCACCAACTGCAAATGCGGTTGAAAATGCGCCGGACATAGGGTACCGAGCGGGAGCGGGGAAGCCCATGATGGCAGGTGAGGTGGATCGCGAGTACCCAGCTCCCTATAGAAGGTCTTGAGGAATCTGCAACAATATGGTTCGGGGAAATATTCAATCTGTGGGTCTCGTAAAACGGAAATTCTTCGAGCGAAGTTGTGGAGGGAGGGTAAGCCGAATTTCGAGAGATTCCGGAGATGGGCATGATGAAATAGTTTCGGCGTACGAAGGAAGATAAATGGGAGAAAATTGGTTATTGCGGGATTCAAAATTGTTGAAAGGATAGAGGGAATAAAATGATGAACGTTTTAATAAATTTCAAGTCGAATTTTAATTCGCGAGCAATTTTTCTATTTTTACTTAAAAAAATTACTTATTACTACACTTGATGATTCTATTCTTTTTGATATAGTAATAATATAATTTAACCTTTTTTTTTTTTTTTGACATTCTTTAGAAAAAATTTAAGAATCTAAATTTGACAGACTCGATAAATGAAGGCGATTAAGTATCACGTAAAGATTCGATACATGGTTCGATACATGGTTCGAGAAAAGAATTCATGTAAATTTAACTGATCTTCCATTTATCGGGTGATCGGTAAATTTCCCAAGACGACAGAATGATAATACGAGCAAGATATTGGATGATGCATTCGTGTATACCTCTTGCCACAGAGATTGATGGTTACAGCAGGAAAGCCCGCAGGGCTATGAAGGTAATCAGGAGAAGAACGTCCCGAAGGGAAGCGAACAAGGAAAGCCCGTGAGGCTTTTACGACTTCCGGGTGATCGGTCTTAAAGCTTGTTCTGATTTCTGATGAAAGTCATCAGATCGTATATTTATCTTGCACACACGACGGCTTTCCTGACTCGCCTCAATAAATATCTCTAAACACATGGGGCACATTTTTATAATTTAAAATACTCCCAATCGTTTTAAGATCGCTCACTAAAATCGAGTAAATTTATAATCCTGAGTTTAACTAATATTAAATCTAAATCATATCATATTAATTATACAAAGAAAATAATTTATTTAATCACGGTTAGCATTCAACGCGGTTCGCGTAATGTCGAAAGTAATTAAAATTACAATTGTAAAACTATTTCCATGAAAGAATCAAGTATCGAAAAGCTTGGAAAAAAAAAGTAGAATAAGCTTGTATGGTATTCAAATATAAAATTGTGTATAATATATATAATGTGAATTATATATTCTCTTAATTTTGGCTCTACATACGAGAGCTCTCTTCTTAAAGTTTCTTAATATTTATATTTTTAGTTACAATAAACTCAAATACTTTGCAATCTTCAACAATATAACGAAATTTGATTGCAGGATATCTGCAGTATTTAAATTAATATTATTACTCATAATATAATTAGAAATTTAAGAAAAAAATCGCAAAACAACCTGGAATTTAAATTTTACATTGTAATGGCGATTAATTAAAACGTGCGACATTTCGAACGTAAAGTTTTTCATATAATAATCGTATCAATTTGTATCGAGTAAAATTATCTCCCCGCGACAACATTGTCTCATCCTGAGACAATGCGAACGCGAGTGTCAGCGGACAAAACACGGCTGATGGAATTAGACTTTCTGAGAAGGACGATTCCGCTCCGGAGAAATAAGGATACCACCGCCTCGTAGCGAAAGAACCTGCGGATAGTGAACTACATTGAGCGAGAGTGACTCACCTTAACAGTCTTCCCAGGGGATCCCTTTCCGGGGATGTGGGCCCGCCGAGGCCACTTCCGGCGAGTCTACGCGAGGATGCGCGCGCGCTCGATATGTATGCGGCCGGCGCGGGTGGCGGGCTGCAAGGCGGACAACAAACGGGGCTGCTACCCCCCGGGGTCGAGAGCGTATAACTCCTCTCCAGCTCCTGTAACAGACAGAGTAAGCAACGGTTATGCAACAGCAAACTCGCGACATGATATCGTATCATGATTAATTGTAATAATTTATGATTAAACATTGAAGAAAAAAAAAACAGGAAAAAATACAAGATGCTTTAAGAAAATCGAGGAAAATTCTATAAATCTATAGCGATTTAAGCTGTTTTGAATTTCAAATGTAACAAATTTGAAATTATACAATGTAACGCATTCCATAACTTTATCTGTTCTTATCTGCATATATTTTGTTGAAATCAGATTTCGAGAAAGAAAAATGGAAGAAAAGAAAGAGAAACTTATCTGCTAAAATTACTTAGAAATTATAATTTCTTTATTTTATATATTGATTCATATTTTATTTCTCTCTATTTTGTCAGTAAAATAACGAGTAAAATAATATTTGTGAGATACTCAAGACTGTATTTAATATAAGATATCGAAAGATTTACAGAGAATTTCAGATGTGTTTATAATAAAATTAAAAAGTTTTATAGTTCATATTTACTACAAAATATGCGCGTTATCGTCGACAATTGATTTAGACAATTTTTATTCGTAAAAAGACAATATTAGATAGAAGCTAAAGTATTTCGCTTTCTTACGGTTCAATAATTTCTCTATAAATTATCTTTTATTTTATAATTTTTTTAGCGATGCATATACAATGTGTATTAATTTATTTGATTAATGGTTCATGTTCTTTCTTCTTTTTAACCTTTGAGATCTCATTTCAGCATTTATTAGAATGGCATTAGAATTAAAAAAAAAAAACAAAAAAAACAAAAAAAACCGTCGAATAGTTTGAATCGCGTGATTACAAACTCGAACGGACGAACGATCGCGCGTTACGACTTTCTCAGAAATCTTCACAATGGAAGCACCGGTTTAAGACGCGAGTACGATCGGAGCGAAGAATCGAATTTACGATTTCCTAGCTTTAAGCGAACGTTTGATCCTCGCCGTCTTCGGTGGTCTAGTTAAATCCAAGGATTAAGTTTCGAGAAATTTTCAAGCGATTTTGCGAGAGGTCGAACTTTATCGCGCGCGTGTACACGCCTTCGCGCTGTTAACGGAACTCGGAGATTAAACTTTGGAAACTAAACTAGATTCTTGAGATTTATACGAGAAGACCGATGCTATACATACGTATATACACGCACATTCCAAGCCTCTCTCTCTCTCTTAAATTTAATTAATGCACATCAAAGTTAGTTTCATTTTTCAATGTTGTTGCTCTTATAAAAAATCTTATCATCTTTAGATTTAAAAAGATTTATGACAAATTCGATAGTAATTATCCATGATTAATATTTTTATTCATAAATAGTAAAAAAGATCTAGTTATATATCAATATTCAAAAAATTGAAGATTCAATGATTTAAAATCTTTTCGGATTTAAATGATTGATTGTGTAAAGATGATGACATTACATTTCACGATAACATGTCCCTTGTTCGCATACATTATTTTATTAATCTCGCTTTATCGAGTTTCGTAAACAATACGTTTGCGAGAGATTTCATTTATTAACAAGGATACGCATTATTAAAAATCGGAATTTTCATAAAATTCAATGAACGACGTATAATTTTGATCAGGCAAGTTTATTATAGCTTCCGAACTTTCGTTATTAACGCGCAGCGTTTAACTTTTTGACGGCAAACCCGAACGGAATCGAAGCTTCTTCTTTCCTCGTCGAGTCTCGCCAATAGTCTCTAGGAATTTGCAGCAGGCGATGCTTGAATAGGGATCGGCAATTTTTTTTTTCTCCAACCGATCAGTTTGTACGATTCGATCGAACGCGATTTAAATTATCGATCATCCGCAACTGATCAATAGCTCGAGCCGCTAGTCGGCAGATATTCTCTTAATTACCCGACTATATATTTTCGCCAATCCGGGCTTGCTTGCTTGTTTCGTTTAAAAGAAAAAAGTGGAACTTCCGGTACGAGTAAAATCCTCTATCAGGCGGCTAATCCGGAAAACGATACATTTGTATCGCTTCAACGATTCCGTTCAAATCTTTCTTTCTCCTCGCTATTTATGAAAGCTTTTTAGTAAAGATACAACGAATGATCAATTAAGTTGCATAAATTTCGTGATACATTCACGAATCGCAAAGTATTTTAAAATTCGATATTTAGAAAAACCTATCGTTGTAAATTTTATTTTTACGAAACAGCAATTTTCACGATTATGTTCTAGTAGCAATAATTCTATTTGCCGAATTATCTCTCGATATATAGCAAAGATTATAAGATAAAATCTCGCGCAATTCTCATCTTTATATTTGCCGTTCATCCAGATAGACGAAAGTGATGTGTTTAAATTACGTATAGATATGTATTTTTTTTTCTTTTTTTTTTTCGAAGAAGCGAAAGAGAAGAAGGACAGAACTTGGCGTCGATTAATCTTTGATAATCGCATTACTCTCGGATATTAATTCCGCTCGAAGGCAAGGCTGCCTGTGACGACCTTCACCGAGTCGGCATGTTAATTGATGAAATGAAATAACGAATAAAGTAGAGAGAGATCTCTCTTCCATTCTCTTTCTCCTCGCTCAGGAATCCTATTAAATTCTTGAAAACGATAGAACTTTTGCAATCCGATTACGAGGATAATAGTACATCTTTATTAACGTACCTCATTACCTTTCCTCTCTACCTGTATTCTGTTCTATCCACTTTATGTATATAAGATATCTATTTATTGTAGATTCTTAAATTCTGCGCTTTAAATATGTACGTTACTCTCGTATCTCCCAAGCTTTTCTATCCCTAACATCATTTTTCTTTCTTCCTAAGAAATATATTTATTATATAAAGATCGCGATAATAATAAAATAGCGTTTAAGTAATTCCGGTTTATACATTTTAATACGCGCATAATAGATTATCGGCATAGTCATTACTCTCTTGCGCGCATCGCCGGGTATTTCCGGGGATTCCCCGGACTTTGTAGGGAGACGAGAGGATGAATTTTCTCGAATCTCGAACACAAGGAGCTGTACGTCTAAAACGGGACGCGCACAATAGCCGTCGAATACCTCAAAACTATAATACCGGAACGGAATGGAACGACGAAGGTTCCGAGCGATCGAGTTGCAGAGAGGGCATAAAGGGAGAGGTGAGCGCGCCTCGGCATTAATCCGAGATAATTGCAGTCATAGTAGAGACGATAAAGGACTGCGCCTCCCTTTCGGTTCTCCTTCGATACGAGATGCTTTGAGAAAGGAAAATTACGCGCCTTCGTACTCGTTAGCGCGCGAGATTACAGGTCGAAATTATGCAAGCGCCGCGCAAGACGAAGACGAGTTGGCGACACGCAAAGTCATATCCCGCGTACGCGACACACACGCCTACACCTGTTATTGTGTGCACAGCGGTAGAATTTACTTGGCAATTATCCGCAGGTTACATTAGCTGTTGTTTAAACGAGGATAACGAGCGCGACTACATTTTCCGGATGCGTCTAATAAAGTTATTATTATCTAATTAAGCGCACGAGTTTATATTACGCGAGAATAATTTAAAACGCGCACGCAGAAACTCGACTCCGCAGTGCCCAATAATTCTTTACATTCTCTAGATGTTTGGTAAAACGGCCTCAAATTGGGACGCAATAATTTAAGCGCACGTGTAGAATTTTTCTTTTTCTTTTAGAATGCCTATTAGCTTATCAATTATATTTTAATTAAATTCATTAGAGAGACGGAGAGAGAGAGAGCATGTAAAGCATCGACTAAAGAGGTAAAATCTAAAAAAGAAAGACTATTTAAGGAAATAATATTTGTAAAACATATTGTTTAAAAATGATATCTAAAATGTCGTATTTATTTAAAAAAACAATATCATCATTTCTAACAAATGTTTGCAAAATTCACATTTTGTCTAAAAAAATTAAGTATTTAAAAAAAATATCAGCGATAAATACATTATATCGAAAGAATCAAATTTCTCGCCATTCTCGAAAGATTCTAATTAATCCAATTTAATGTCCATTCTCTCGTTGATTTTTTCTTCGAGATGTTATTATATGCACTCTTGATACGCACATTAATTTACTTATCGATCGTACATGTTCGTTTGCACGCAGGTGCATTTCATTTGCGACTGATTTGCATTGAGAGTGACGCGCGATTATATCGCGCTCGCTGATTTGTTTAATTAATTAATCAGTTTTATCGTATTGAGCGATTCATTCATCGCTAATATATTGCGGCAACATAAGTAGTACTAACATAAGTAAGCCATGCGTTCCAGATATCCCCATCGCGTTTCGAATAACCGATGAGAGAATATTCATAAAAGCATTATCGCTCGCGTTAATAAATAGCGCCGAGGTATACGTGAATTGAAATCGCGTAATTAGTAAAACGCGCTTAGCATATTTCGCATAAGCGGACGCGTAACACGTTTGAAAAGGTGCCTTCGGTCGCCAATTAACGCCATAGTCGCGATAATTTAAAGAACAACAAATAACGGGGGAATCGATCGACTTACTTGTCACACACAACATGTTGCAGAATATCCGAAACCCTTTTTCACGTGGCTTGATACTTTTAATCTATTATATTATCATAGCGCAAATCTGACAAAGTGCGATCGTGTAGAAAAAGTTGCTCCCTCGTAATTAAAAGTTCGTTTATTACGATATTAAATTTGTGACAGAAACTGAATCGCGTTCTATAGACAATGATAAAAGCGTTCATAAACTTGTTCATCGTTCGGTCGCGTAAATTGGTCGGGGCGATGTAAATTCGCAATTACAATTATTATTATCATTCTGCTATAACGCGCGATCTATAACAAGGCACACTTTTCAGTAATATGCATTTACCGCGATACTCGATACGACACGCGATAGTTTTATTTCTATTTTATTGATGCGATTGTCGAAATAGAGAAAACACACCAAATTTTACATAGCGAAGATAGAAATAAAATTTGCAGCATCTTATAGAAGAAAATTATTCCGCTATTATTATTGTAAAAGATTTAATTCTCTGTAAATTAAGACACGCCAATTATATCGCATATTTATAATCTCATATTCAAATTGAACTCACGCCGTTTCATCTTTTTGTTTCGTGCATTTATCGGCTTTTTCTCGAAAAGATAAATATGGTTCGTAATAATCATTCGTCAATTTCAATAGAATTGATAATTGAATATGAAAATAACGAGACTCGCAAGCACAGGTGACTCGTAAATATGCATGCGAATCTTCGCAAAGGGGAGAAACAAACTATATTACGTAAGAAATGGACGTATTCGATTTGAATAAATGATAAGTAACGAGAGATAAGAATGGGAAACGCGTTAATAGGATAATGATTTCATTGTCGAGCGAACATAAGCGCGTGAAGGTTTTCTATCACGGGTCCGAGAGTGAATTTAATTCCAATCTAATTAAGCCGGATATAACGCCGAGCCTCTTGGCGATTGGATGGCCGCAGTTACGGGCTCGCGGTACGTTAACCACGGCCGTGGAAACTGGCCTCCGATAAATACGAGATTAGCTCGATAAATGGAACGGAAAAGCGATCCGCGACGCGTTATATCGTCGCGATTGACGCGGAACGGCGACGCAAAATTAATGAGCCACCGCGTACACGTGAGGAGCTTCCGTCCAATCCGACCGGAAACATGAAACACGATGCCCGTACGCCGATCGCGTAACGGGATCGTGGAACTTGTCCCGATTACGCTCCTTCTTCATCAACGACCAACGTGGCGGGAATTTCCTCCAAGACGGTTTTTCTTCTCCTATCGCATACGTGCTCGCTTACATATTTCAAAATCGCTTACATATACATATTGTATATATTTTACTGAAATTTTAAAATAGATACATCTTATATTCTAGCCGAATAACTTCTTTCACATTCGTATGTATTTTATGTTAATTTGTCCTACGCGATAGAAAGAGAATGAACGAAACCTTATGAATCTCTCTCTCTCTCTCAGAATTATACGTATGTGTGTGCCGGTTAAGGAAAGTGGATGCGGGAGTGCACACTATCGAGACATTGACCCTAGTGAGCTAGCGAAGGTACCGAAAGAAAGAGTATTGTATTTTTCAACGTCGCGGAAACGAGTGGCCCGCGATACAGGTCCACCCACGTCACCGTTCCTTAGTCGGGTAGAACGCTCGAGGACCGGTCGCGCAAAGCTCTCAAAAAGCACGCCTCGCAGAAACCGGGGGGGTCCATCGGCCTTCTCACTTTTTGCGAGGCGCTGCTTCGGCCTCTCTTCCCTTCTCCTCGAAGTGGCGGTTCGATTGCTGCAAACAGCTCGCCGCCAGCTTTCCCGAACGAGCGAGCGAGCGAGCGACCCGAGATGACCGTTACCGGGATTGCTTTACGCGGCATTTGGGGTCAACGTACGTTTGTTACTGCTGCGGCCATCGTTATCGGAACTGTCGACGGACGATACATCTGAAATTTGGCTCTCGGATATTTGCAATCTGCCTCCCATCAATCACATAATAATATCAATTCGATTACATGTTTTCAATTGCGTGTATTAGGCAAATATAAATAATCATGTATATCTATATTGTAAACATAATTATGATTGAATTTAATAACAATTAATATAAATAAAAAAAGATATATATATATGGATTTAAATCTAAATATAATAATAATTAATAAATATATAATAACGTGTACTATCTAATATATAATACACTATAATGAAGATATATAAAAGTACATTTTTATTTAAAAGAAATAATACTTGAAAAATATGAAAAGTATATCTTTCTTTCTCAAATAGAAATTCCAATATAACATTATCATATTTCTTCTCAATATGATTTCACGAAGAAAATATTCTTTCTTATCAATCGTATTATTAAATTCGTATCGATTAAAACAATTTATACCAATTATTGGAAAAATAATTTGTACTTGTATTGAATTGATTAGAACCGACGTCAATAAGAGTTACCTTTAATCAATCAACGAGCCATCTCGCGATGTGTTCGTATCTTTTGTTATCTCTCGATTATCGAATGCGCAACGACTTTGTTTCTTCCTCGAGAGGTTGGGGAACCGCTGTCGTCCTCGCGGAAAATTGTAATTACGCGGAATTAATTGCATCAACTGATGCTGCGTACACGCGACTGTTTATCGAGCGTATGACAAAGGGGAAGATGGATGAAAACCGAGGGTGAGATATGACAGGAGAACTTTAGAGGGTCGGTCGAGGTTCAATTTTCCGTTAAAAGTGGAACAGCGAGGAGGGAAAATTTTACAGAAAATTACCGTTACGTAATTTTTCTACGAAATAGAACAATGAAATTTAATTGAATAAGAGATTTCGTGAGATTTCGTGATAAAGAACACAAGAGAAAGTGAAAAATAAAATATATTCGCTAATATATAAAATTTGCCATTACACAAAGACCCGTTTTAATCTTCTTATAAATGAATTACAGAAATAGATAATACTTTTTCATTGAATAGGATTGCAGCAAATTTCAACTAGAGTAAAAATGAAAAAGATTCTTTAATAAAAAATTTCAATTAATTATGCATCTAATAATTTCTACGAGGATAAAAAAATGTAAAGAAAATTCTCTCTCCTCTCTTCCTGACATCTATTTTAAAACCAAACCCGTGCTATTAAAACTCGCATCAGCTTTTTACGATCCCTTTTCGTTACCAGCATCTTTAATAAGAGAAAACAACGATCAAAGCCGACTCCGTCTCATGGATAATCGTAATTATACAAAATTAATTGCGCGCAGGGGCGGATAGGAGCCGGCAATGTTTATTAAACGCGCGACAAAGGCGACGAAATTAATGTACTATCCTTCCTCTTGAAGGTAGAAACTTGCGATAGTTCACCGCTCTTACCTCGCTTCTTCCATCAGCGAGCAGTAAACGCTTTGATATGATTGGGTTATCTTGATTCACGTACAGACGGCTTTTACTGTAGCATCGGGTGCAATAGGGACGTTTGAGAAAAGCGATGCGCGAGAATGACAACGACGACCTTCCTCCTCGTGCGTTATTTTTTCTTTCGTTTTTACATACTATTTATCAAGTATCTATTTGCGATATTTCGCGGTTAATTATTAAATCCAGTATATAAATTCTATAAATATGTATATTCATAAAATTGAAGAAGATTTATAAAATTTTTATGTTTTACTAGTGATTTTCTAGAGAACTATTTAGTTTATACATATATATTATGTACGCGATCAAATTTAGATAGACTTATATAGTTACATAATAAAAATGATTTATATAATTTTGATGTATGGTATGCGCTTTGCTTTTTATATTTTGTAAATACAGATATATGTGTGTAAAAATGAAAAATTGGAAAATAATTAGATGCAATAGTTTAAATCGTAATTTTATGTAGAGGAAAATAAGTCAAAATGCTCTTAGATAATAAGAATAAAATAAGAATAAGGGAGCAAGTAATAGAGTAATAAAAAAAAAAAAAAAACATTTTTATTAAAATAATCTTGGCTACTATACTACACGTACTAGTCAGCTGAAAAAGCGCGATATTCTATTCAAACTATTCTCTCAATTCGTATAGTCCGTCGTTCATCACTAAATTCAAAGAGCTCGTTTATCTCAACGCGCCATTTAAAATTAAAAAAAATCAAGCTCAACGAGAAGTATTAAAGTGAAAAGAACTCTCGCGCTTTCGAAGATAACGGAATTAAATATGAGATTGATCTTAATAATAAAAATACCCCAGCGATTCCAGGACGGCTCCAACTGCCTGTTATTCAATTTCAATAGACAATTTCGAGCAACTCAGCTCTGATATTCCTTTTTTTTTTGCGATAATCACGGCGAGCGAACTAATCTCGATATGAACTCGAGAAAGTTTGCGTACGATTTTGCAGCATTAACTTCTCGTTTTCCAACTTGCACGATCGTCGTTCCGGAAATATTGCATTTCCCTTTGAGACGAGAGCAGAGCTAAACATGGCCAGTTGTGAACTAATGTTTCAGCTCGCAGTTAAATTGCACGTTTCATCTAGTACGTTTCTGATAAATTTTTTATGCAATTTATACTGTTTCTCTCTTCTGATAAATTTTTTATGCAATTTACACCGTTCCTCTCCTCTTCCACAAAAAAAAATATATATATATAACTACCGCATATGTATACGTATTTAAAATAATTTTTTTTTTTTAAATTTTTGGTATCTCTCTTTATCGTAGAATTAAATCGCTAAATTGCTAGTTCCATACTTTGTATATTTTTTTATTATAAAATGTATGTTATATTATATACATATACACTTTTAATAATAATAACAAATACATTATATCTTATACACATTATATAATTAATCAACTACGTTAAATAATTCTCCGAAGATTAACATAACGCTAAGTTTATCTCTCCCCTTGTAACAAGTTTAAAGAATAATTAGACGAAACCTTGTTACTTAATACTTAAATATATCTAAAATTGTTTTATTCTCGTGCTCGTTATCATTAATTTTGCATTGCCGTTTAATCGATCGGCAGTCTAATAAACCGCTGCCTTCTATCCCACCAATTTCCCGTCCAAGTTGCGAAACTTTCTATGTTGGTGGAAAAGAATTCGCGCGGCTCGGATAACCCGCGAGAATCGCCGTTGTACGAAAGCGATCGCCATTTATTCGCGACATGAGTTGTCGTTCGATCGCGATTAACGAATACGCGCGTAAGAGTCAGCGAGATGCGTAACGAGAGCGCCCTGGCCGCTAATTCGACCGTAAATTAGCGCGCTCAGAATCGTTCCGGGGAGGTTTTAACGGAGGGCCGTGCGACTCGCAAATTGGAGGAAAAACGGAACTGCTCAAAGTTTCGTTAAGCGAGATGGTATTTTCGCGGTAGCCGGCGAGACGCGTGCGATAAAAACATTTTAGAGATAAATACGAGAGAGAGAGAGAGAGAATTGCATGTTTATAAAAATACTCGGTATCGTTAAAAATTGAACGATAATTAAAAGTGATTTTTTTGAAACTCTTTAATACAAATTTTAATATTGTATTTTTAATAACTTTAACCATGTCTATATTTTTCTCATATGACTATGTTTTAATTTGACGTTTGAAAAAATAAATTCTTTGAAAAATTAAACATGGCTCCAATCGTGCTTGATTTTTCTTCTTAAAAATAATATTTAATGAAACGTGTTTGGATATAACTTCTCCGTCGAAGAAAAATAAACATTGCGATGTTTTACTATCTTCGAACTTATTCATACGCGCAGTTTTTCAAATCGATAATGCAATTTTAAAAGATTCAGGATATGGAAGATGCGGCGAAAACAGATTCTCTCGCGCTTCCTCGTATCTCGTTGGATATTCGCGAAGAGATGCAACGCAACGCGGCGAAACTACTTAGAAGTTATGCACGGGGTGAAAAGGAGAGGAGCCGAGAGGGAAGATGACAGGGAGAGTTGGGAGTAAACGAAGCCACTGTGTATGTAACACGCGTCGTTGCGAGCGAGCGCGTAAAATATGAGGGCTGTCACTTATCATCCCCTTTCTACTTATCCGCCGTGACGACGAGCTTCCAGCGCCGTTAATGTTTCCATCGTCATAAACGCGCGCTGGCACCCACCGCGTGAATATCAGAAGCACGGAAGTGCCCATTTACCTTCGATCTAATTTACGCGAAAATACCGTGAAGATAATTATACATCGTAATAGGAATCCTCCGTGGGATCTCTAATGATATCAAACTGTCGTACGCGCGCTAAATCCCAAAGGAGCGATGAAACTTGTGTTAAGACCTTTTTTAAATTATTTTTAGTAGACACATGAACATTATAATAAATAATATAACCGTCGTTGAAAAAGAGATAGAACGAAGAGAAATAAAGGAATGCAGAAAAATATATCGATAAAATAAATAACTATATCTATTCTTTCTACTTAAGAAGATGTAATAATTTCCTTCGATATTTCGCGATGCATTTTCATATGATCGAAAAAGATTGGCAATTCGCCTTCGAGTGTATATAAAATTCTATCGGGGAACTTTCGTCGCAAACGGCTATTTACCGAGCGTTTAAGGTCTTTAGCGAAGCCCTCTCGATCCTTTTGTCGCCCTATCTCGTCCATCTTTAAATATTCACGAACGACCCGGAAATCTGCTCGTTCGCGAGACGCGTGCAACGAACTTAATGCACTGTAATCGCGTTTGCAGGAAATATTCGTAGCTGTTTCGAGCTTGCCTATCAAGCGACAAGTAAGACGGCGATGTTTCCGACTCGGCTTCGAGCTGCCATCTTAACGATTAAGATCGTTTTAAAGCGCAAAGTAAATGCATGCAAAAAATTTAAATTGCACTCATATATCTATTTATAACGAAGTTTGGAAAAAAAATTTTACATTTTGAAAAATTTTCATTAAATAACATTTAATCTGCCCATTAAAAATTTTAAAAAATTTTGAATATCACGGAGAAGCGAGACAGTTTTATATTATAACTGATATAATCTATTCAATATACGCGCAAAAGTGTAAGGTGTATAAAAGTGAAATATAAAATTGATGCGACTAATGTTGTACTATATTTGATCCGTATAATAAAGTCTTTATATCGAGACTCGCGATAATCTTGCGCATTTCTGTAAAGATTCATTAGTAGACGAAATGAGTTACGCTACGTCGCGCTACGAAGTAATTTACGGATAGATACGGATGATCGCACCATAAAATAAGTTACGCGCTTCATTAGTATACACCATTCGTCGAGAGATCCCAATGCGTAGTCGCGCGGAACGGACCAAACGAGCGGATTAGTACTCGAAGAAGAACATTCAACGGGCTCTTCCAAGACCTTCCTCATACCTGAGATTATTATCAACACGCTGCTAAAGCGAATTCATTCGTAATAGCCGCGCTACCCTCGATCGGACATCTTCCAGCCGCAAGGATCTCAATCTCTCGCGTTGACAAGAGCCGTAGCGCTCTCCATCGCGTGTATAAATTTCACTTCGAGAACTCGCATTTAACGTGGATTAGCGATAATGCAAGTCCGATAATATAAATCTCGCGCGCGTCCCTTCGATCCTTTTTCAAGTTTTCTACAAATCCGATCAAAAGTGATTTAAATTCATTATTTCCGTCCTAAAGCGCTTAACGAGATTTTGGGTTTTACAGCTTCTCTCAATACTTTTTTAAATCTGTTTTAGAAAAGAAAAAAAGGGAAAAAGAGAAAAGAGATCAGTATTAAAGTTTTCAGCGCTGACGAGACTTCTCGACCATATAGCAAAACATATTAAATTTTACAATAAGCTCGAAATCACGATCTCTTGTAATTTCTCGCGGAAATTTCATGCCCCTTTTAATGGCGACAATATTTTCGCTACATATCTGAAGACATTTGCTAACCGATATCCTGACGGCCATAAACATTAGGTGTTTGCACAGACTCTAGAATTTTGCCTCGAACATTTCCGGGATTACGACTTCCTCGCCGAGTTTAATCCCCGATGGCAAAGGACGCTGCGACGGTCAAATGCCAGCGAGGCGAGTTTGAACTTTTTCCATTTCGCGTTTCTTTCTATCGCTCGCGAATAAAGATGCGGAAAAGAAAAGCGCGCGCGAGTACTGTACGGCAGAAGTGAGTCGACAACTCGATGAAAGAACATAATAACGACGACGGGAAGACTCGGGAATCGAACGAGACGAAATGCCATGCGATATGAATTATTGAGCAGCAATAAGAAAGTTTCTCTTTCTTTCATCCAAACGATTTGTCATATCTTTCAAAAGAAGCGACATCGGAAAAAATATGTTCAACGCAGCGCACTTCCTTTTACAGATCACACAGACATTCTTTGATCATAAGCAAAAAAATTGCGGAAAACCCGAAGAACAAAGTTCATTTATTAAATTCCGTAAATTCAGATTTCAATGCTAAGCAGGCGAAACGATTTCTTTATTCATCTACGACAATGGTAGCGAGAAAAATTAACGCAAGTCAGTTTTTTTTTTTCCCCCAATTGTAATGTTGGGACGGAACTCGTAGAGATTGTATTAGTTTCAACAATCTACGCAGCAGTTTTTCGCGAGTAATAAGAGGATAACGGGTCCGGAAAATGTGAGCCCAACGTACGTACGTTCGCCGGGATCGTTCGATTGGAATTTATGACGTTTTCGGTTGCGCCGCGAACAATTTGCTTCGGTGCGGGAGAGGTGAACGGATTTTCACCATTTCTCCCGGATTCCGTTGACGCGAAAGGCAATATCTCGGATAATTGCGAGCGAGACGACGACGGTTGCCTTTGTCATCAACGTCGAATGTTTGTATCAGGCGATGCGAGAATACCGGATACGCGATCGATTCAAATTAACGGTGAGCCCTTCGACCAACTTGTCCCACGAATACAGAAATCTAATATCGTTGCTCCGTGTGCTTAATCTGTGCGCTAAACTTCTTTCCGCGCGGGTAAAAATGAAAAGATTCTTCTACATATGAATTATAAAATTTCAATTTAACAAAAAAATTAAATAAGCCCTCGTAACTTTGCCTTCATGATATATGCATAGGTAAAGCGCAGGTATTTTATTTGATTTTTCACATAGAAACTTGAATTATGCATAAAAAGAAAAATATTATATATATATATATATGAGTGAATGAAGTTTTAAAGTTTCAAATATTCACATTAATGCAAACTGCGTCGCATATTTTTTTTCCTCTTTCTCAAACTTTTGTTTTATATGTCATGTACATATAGTGTCAGTTTAAATTAAATTTGCAAATAAATTTGAAACTTTGAATAAAATTTTAAAAATATCTATCCATCTGCTGTTTTTTGGTTACATTATATTATTGTATATATAGGAAGGATATATCTGTCAAAAGTTACGTTATTTCATAACGAATATTTATTTTATTTCATAACGAAATCATACAAATCTTTAAATATCGCAAAGGAAAAGAAAGAGAGAAAGAAAAAAAGCTTGATATGAATATAATAGAAATAAATCAATAATATATTATAGTACGCAAGTACGTACGTTGCTTCAAGAGAGAAGGAAAATGCAATATAATACACTTTGTTAATATTTTATTAAATGTTTGAATATCTCTTCTTCCTCTCTTCTCTCTCCTCGCAAAAAAATCTTCATTAAAATGGTTCATGTATCATCAAGTACATCATTTTTTACAATCATTTTAAAAACTCTGTCGCTCTTATATTTATATATATATATATACATACATAAATCAATATATCGAATAAGTTCTCTTAATTCAAACGCTCGAGAAAAAAAAAGTTATATTCGGCATTCTAGACTCGATGACCGAATTTCTATCTTATATCTTACGAAAGCAGAGATAAAACAGCACGCTAGAAGATTAAATTATCATGATTGAGAAAATTGAAAGCATCTTGGTAAAAAGTAGCAGGTAAATTTGGCACTTCCGATATACTCAGTCTCGGAAGTCAGGGCACCTTGGAATCTAAACGTCTAATTGGAGCATTCGTGTACCAATTCGTCGATCCATTGTCTACCCGCGATTTAACCCGATTCTGCGAATCAGTCCGCGCGATCAAAGGATTCGCCATCTTTTGATGTATCAAGGGTCTCTAAAGGAATCTATTATCGGCCTACACGATCCAGTGCTATGACTCTCGTGATTCTCGACCGAGTATTACTAGGTTAATTACTGCGGTAACAATAAGTGTCCATAACCCGATGTTATATAACGTGACGCAGTTTGATGCTGAAATTTAGAATTTAAAAGATTATCTCCCCCAAGCGCGCGGATCATTATGTCGCTAAAAATCCAGAATGAATTATCTACTCGCAAACCTAATCGCGTTTATATATAAGTTTATGAGACATACTTGACAAGTAAGAATAAGAATTTTGTATCCGATATCTATCATTTAATTGTATATTTACGAACGCACAGGTCCAAATTCGCAGAGCCAAAGTTTTATTTCGATAGTATCAGCGAGTGACCATTGATGGCATATTTATTTTGCAGCGGTACGCATATTTTAATTATTATATAATTGAAAACTATAAAGCAATATCTTTTTCACTGGAATCAATAGTGCTCTTTTCATTCCTATTCTTTATACATGATAAAAAAAAGCTTGATTCTTTACAAATTATTAAAGTTATTTATACGCGGGAAATGACGCGTTTCATAAAAAACGATAAAATCTAATAGGTTATTATATATCATTGAAAATGGTACGTACAATTTCTTTACGGGAAAATCTTACGTTTCTCAATATGTACTATGAATTCGAAAAAGATTGTAATTTCCTACCTAAAGATTAAACGAACTGGAAACGAGGGCTCGAAGGAAACATCAATATCACGGCACAATACAATGTGACGCAGCTTATACGTATGTCGATACCATCGTCATACCATCTTGGCTTCTGTCGTGAACTTTAAGATCCGGTATGCAATTTTCAAAGTTCTCTCTCTCTCTCTTTCGTTGTTTTCTAGACGCGGAAAGTACAATACAATATAGCAAGACATGTAGCTACTCGCAAAGAATAAATTTGCGAAAAAGAAACGATTTTAGTTTACGCGATGGTATCATTAAAACAAGCATAGTCTGCAAATTTATTTTATATTCTATATTTATATTATATAGAATATTCATATATTTAATAATTGTATTGTAAAAGAAATATCGTTTTATTAAGCTGCAGGCATAATTGCAACTTAAATTAAATAATAAAGTTATCCGTTAATTTCTATTAAAATTGTTTGCATTAAGTAAATTTTATAATACGTAAAAGATTAAACGTTTTATTCATATTATATCGTATACTGATACGTGCCGCGTGTAAAATATTTTTCATTTTAGTTTAGCGCAGCCCATATTCCGCGCGCTTTCGATAAATAAATCGAATGAGAAAAAGTGTATCGAGTAATGCCGTTAGCGATGAGTGTAACGGCGCAATTTAATTTTCCATACTGCGAGTAATTCCTCAATTGAATTGAAACGATATTTTATCGAACGTGCTAACGAAAATAAAACGGACAATTTCTCGCTAGAGCGAGATTCTTCCGCGGAGGCATGTTATAAAATTATGTAATAGCTGAGAGCGTAAACGTTTATCTTTTGTGAAATACGGCTAGTACTTCGTATAAAGTAAATCACTGAAGATTTATATGTTGAAATAAAAATAGTGAGATAAACTTACTCTAAATTTTATTGTGCCATTTGCTTCTTTGTAGTTTTATAAAGAATTAATTTCACGTACAATAATTTCACCAGAATGTTAAAACTTGCGATCATTAAAACACACGTTTCGAATAATTTCCAATGAATTTATAATTATGCGAGATAAACCTGCGCCTGCTTTAATCTACGTACGAGTTTTTAAAATTATACAGCTGTTTACGTGTGAGGGGGAATATGTGCGTGATATTTTAAATTGCGAAAGTTTAAAATATATTGATGTTTTTAAACGTTAAATACGTGAATATTATCTCGCGAATCTTTAGATTATAAAAATACTTTTAGAGTTTTATGATCCCGAATTTTAATGAATGTATCTTGGATCGGTGAATTCTTATCGGTGATATCTTGAGTAACTCAAATCTTGAAAATTCCCTTACTCGCTAAATTTCACCATCTTTGATTTTTTGTTGCTTCAACAATCATCGTTTTTCTCAGAAAATTGACATAAAACTTATCGCTACCCGCATAAAATCGCCAACGTTGGACTTGAAAAAAGCGTGTGCAATTCTTTCCAAGAGGCGACTCATTTTTTATCACGAATACAAATCGTCCGCTGTAAAAAACTTTTAATGTTGTTCAATTTCATTTCTCGAAATGTGAGATGTTCATTGTAATATAATTTCATCTGCGCAATAAAAATGTGGGGAAAAAACTGTGAAATTATTAAAGATATTTTTCCCAGTATAATAAGCCAGAGGAAATGACGGTAAATTCGAATATACGAAATTACGATTATTCGAAGTATTCGTCTATTTCTTTCAGCTGAAATTTGTTGTTTATTCTCGATATTGTTCGCACATTATTCTAATTTAAAAAATAATTTGCACGTCTTAATGTTTTAATGTATGCGCGGAGGTCAGATATATTCTATAATCTTAAATTTTACGCGACCGACACGCATAAAATCCGACGAAATGCTGTAATTTACATTCGGTGAATTTTTAATTTACCGTCACGCGGCTAACTGGTCCGTGCCATGCAGACGGATTTCATTTCAGATAAAGAAACTTTTCGTCCTCTCTCAGTCGGCATTTAACGAACTTGACAAACGGCTCGACCGTGGAACTTTCACGAGATGCCTCCCTCCGGGAACGGGTGGAAAAAGTTTCTCGCCTCCGATAAATCGAAATGTCTCGAAAAAATCTCGATACTTTGTTCATTTATAGAACGCATCGTAAAACTGACGATTGGTAATTTATCGGATCGTATAAACAAAATGGAGCACACATGTTCTTGTTCTTAGCTTATGCTTCGCGCATACTTGGAAAAATATGAGCGAAAGGCTTCGAGTAAAATTATATATTTATTGTTATCTATCTGTCCACCAAGTTATCAAAGAAATAAAAAGGAGATAAAGTTACGCAAACTTGAAATTTACGACTTGATACTTTAAGCTGCTGCTGCGTTGGCGGGAAACGATAAAATTAGAAATTATGCTCCTTTAGAAAGTAAATTACGAGACAAAAGCAATCTGCGAATATATAAAGCACTGAAAATAAGACAATTAATTAGCAGCATTTTCGCGCAAAATAAAATTAAGTTTTTTCAACGAGAAAAAATATCTTAATCCGCCAAGTATCTATTATAATAAGTTTAATATAAAACAGTTTAATAAAGAAAAATAAGTTTAATTGTTATAATTGATATTGGCGATAAGTATTTTAAGGCAAAACGAATGGCCGAATAACGTTTTAGATAAAAATTAAAAGCGGATGATGAGAAAAAAAGAAAGAGAAGGAAAGAATACTGCGAAAAAGCTGCAACTTTTCATGCAATATCTAGCAGTTATTCTGTACGACAGAATAGTGGAATTTGAATAGGAAAAATGCCATTTCGCGATCCTTCCAACTCGGCAAGAATTTAAATGTCCCGATTGAAGAAGGGCCGTAAGAATGAAAAGCAGCCGAGACGAACGCGCATCGCGATCTACCGTTTCTTGACGCAAGGGGTGGCCTCTTTCCTTGAACAAAAATAAAGAAGCAAAGGGGTCGAAGCGAGACCCCAATGACCTGCCACGCGCCGAGGGAAAATTAACAAAATAATTCACATGCCGCGGCGTTAAAAGCACCGACGGGATCCGAGACCCGATGTGGCGGAGCTATAAACGCTGATGTGATTTACACAGGGGGTTCCTAAAGTTCTCTCAACACGCCCCCGCCTACCAGCTGCGCCGCCGTTCATCTTCGACGCCCAACTACTTTCCTTGTAGCTACGTACGCAACTGGCGTCGCGATAATTGCACAACCCTTAAGTACAGTCTACCAGGATCGATAATGCGGTATCCCTTCGGAGATTGTTAACGCGAATCTCGTGTAGTTGGTGAAGAAAAGTTGAGAAAAATTCCTATAAAAGACCCCATATTTCAAAAATCTTTATTAAATTCACGAATGCTCGTATTACTTTTTCTTTTAATCTTCATATACGCTCTCTTTGTTAATATTTTCTAGTAAAAAGATTACGTTTACTAAAAAAACGCATTTAACTGTGTCCTTATCCAGTTCTATTTAAAAGAGAATTTTTCTACTTTTGTAATTTCTTTCACCTTTTAATGATTTGTGGAGTTTATAATATCAAAAATATAAGTTTACAGCAAAAATCTTATAATTCACGAGATTCTCGTTATATAAATATAAAATTGTACCAAAAATAAGCTTTAAAATGATAAATTCAATTTACTTCATTTACTTTTATTCTGAATTATTGAAAAATTAAGACATCGAGTTCAATGACCTTAAGTTTATAACAGCCGTAAAATAATTCTCCAATTCTAGCACGTATCGCGTGTTTTCTGAAACCTTGCGCAAAAAGTGAAGATGTCTTCTTAAATATCCCTCGCGATATAAAGAGCGCACAAACGAGCGAATCCATCGTGTGAAGAGAAATAGAGAAGAGCGCGCTATCAACGATACCGCGCCGTTTCTCGCTTCTAACAAATAGAACGCGAATATCTCTGCTCGTTCCACGGAAGCGAAATCTGCGCGATATTTCAACGTTCGTGATAGAAATCGTGAGGCCGGCGAAACATCATTGCGGAACGAGAATGAAGGCGACGAGAGAATGGACAATCGGAAAGGATGGCGGATCGAATTTTCGGGAACCGATTCGAACGAATCCCCAACTCCCGACATTCCGACGAATCGTTTCATCGAGTTACAAGTTACACGATTCGCGCTCGTGATCGGGATAAAGCGTTCCGTTATGGCTATATTATCTGCTATATCGTCAAGCGTTTCATTACCAACTATCTATGGATACTATATTTAGTTTTCGTTTCGATTTTCGTGAAATGTTGAACAGACTTGTAAAAATTGTAATATCGATTATTCCAACTGAATTTTATCGTCACAGAAATTGCTTTAAAAGAGAAATAAGAATCAGCGTTTTAAAAGGGGTGAAAGTTAAAAATAGCGTACTCTAGAATACTCTTACTTTCTATATTTAATATTCTCTTTTAGTTTTAATACCGTTCTCGAAAAATATGCGACAGTTCGCACAAAGGTTTCCCGCATCAAAGATAATATTCCCGCGCTTCCTTGGGACGCGGAGGTCTGTTTTCTCAAGATAAATTTCAACGCGACGCGATGCGCGTCGCTTAAGCAACACGGCAATGCACTTAGGATAATGCTCAATTTTTAAACACGAACGAAACTTTCTCATTATCACTACGCGATCGGAACGCGTTACCCAAGTCGTATATATGTATATGCGAAACGCGTATAAATCATGCAAGTTGTGCCGTGCGAAACAAAATTTACGTTCGAAACCCCTCACTTTTGCCTAATGTCTTTCGATTTTGCTTTAACAAAAGAGATTCTACATAAGTCGCTCACCTGTTTTTTTTTTATTTTATTTTATTTTATTTTTTTTTTTTTTAATGATATTGTAGCAAAATCTTTGCGTATCCTTTTTATTGATTTCAACTGATCATCTCGAATTTATAGACGTTTTGTATTCATTATCGGAATATTACATATTATTGAATTTTTCATAATTATTCTATTCTTTTTCCAAGTTTAATTTTTAAAACACATCACGACGCGTTAAACATTTCTCGTCTCGTTTATCAAACGAAGACACCGAGAATGCATTACATCGCATTAAGAATCGATAAACTTAACGACTCCGCGCGATGACCGCGGGATTCTCTCCTACCTTGACCTCGTCCATCGACAGCGATAATTTTTCCTTTCCGTCGTATCGCCATTTCCGGTCCCTATTCTCGTCTGGCCGCTGGTTCCTTACGATACCGTTCAAACTGCGATACGACAACAGCCGACACATGTCGCTGGTGAGATCGGGCAGACGATTTTTGCTGCAGTCGCAGTGAAACTTATGTTGCGGCATCGCGCGCGCGCGCGCGCACACACACACACACAAATACAGTGTTTTTCACTCCTTGGTCATTTCGTCTTCAACGTTCATCATTTTTCTCAGACGGTGAGAATGAACTTTGGAATCACTTCTATCAAGGAATTGAGGAATTCGATGTATCGATTACGATAATTTCTCGTTGATTGTTAAAATATTGATTAAAATTTCTACATTAAACGCTAACTTTTGACAGTCGATATATCGTAAACGATTATACGAATATTACGAATAGTTGCGTAGACCTATAAAAATGTCATTTTCAAATTGTAAAATAATTATTAATGATTTTGTCGTGCGCGATTTCAATATATTACGCGACACAAAGGTTTCCGAAATTTGAATTGAAAAATATTCGAATCCTAAATAAATTTTATAGCCACTGAACACAAACTTATCATTCGATTTGTATAATGTAAACAGTTTTTATAAAAAATTTAAGAAACTTTTCAATATGTAATAAATAATAAAAGACGGAAAAATAAATTTTTACAACCTACGTGCTATCAGAATTAGTAACACGCGTGTATATAAAACATAAACATATACAATATATAAAATAATACAAATTTAAATATAATTCTTTAGCAATCGTTAAAAAAATAATTCTTAAAAATTTTAAAAATTATTCGATTTTGTGATTTTGTGTATGTGCTCAAGATAATGCAATGCCGATAATCAATAAAAATAATATCATGATTAAGTGTGGGAAAAAAATTCAAGTCGAGTAAAAAAAAGCCAATAAAATTAATAAAAATGTATCTCTGGTAGCAAAGTGACACAATTGGGATAAGTATTGGAACATGATCGTGCAAAATTGGAACGATTGAAAAAGATGTCTCGAGGCTACTACGCTGCTGTTTGGCACCATTTCATATATTGTAGATCGACGAGACCACTTTTCGCTTCGTTCACGACCCGGTTATTTACCGACTACCTTTCGCTCGCTTTTCTGCCTTTGACATCTATACTGAATTGATCCTCAAGACTGGCATAAAACACGTTTTAATAAGCGCTTTTACGCACCGACGAGTTAAATTCAAGATCCGGATTTATGGATATTATATATTAATTCAGTCGAAATTTTTTTTTATTCTTTAAATTCTTATCATCATTTTCAATTAATTATCTAAGATAATATTTCTATCCTAAATCCTTGTAATTATCAAATTTCAAAAATATCAAACAAGTTATAAATTAATTTTTTATCTACACCATGTACCTTTTTCCTTGTATATATGTATATATACATACATACAATATATACACTTGTCAAGTAACATACACACATACGACAATAGTTTCAAAAACGCGGCACAAATATACATTCATCGAAACAAATGCATTTTTCTGTCGGTTCTGCTCTGTAGCCCCCGGCAAATCAGTTTATAGACCTATGGAAAAAAAAAAACAGTGAAAAATTCGCGGTCGTTTCTCCCCTGGAGCGGTTTACTACCCCCATTTCGCGAGAATGTCGTGAAAAATGGCGCGATGATCCACGGACGACTGGAGAGCGATGTCCAGCCGCGAGCTAGTTTCTAGTTCGACGTTTGAGAAACGTTTAAAAATATCCGGGAACGTAAACGAGGTCATTATGAGAAAACGGAGACGCGAGGCCTTCGAAAGATTGGAATTTACATAAACGAGGTCGAGTGCACGACTAATTCGCCAGATGCGATGTAATAATTTCAGGTATTAAAGAGAATATCAGATATCAATTCTGTATCGCTGCTTATAATTTCAATTTCGATACGTTTTATATTCAATCTATAATAATCTATCTTCGACAATCTTTAGTATCAAAAATTAAGAGACTGTAAAGAATTGTTCAATTTAATTAGGTCCAATTTGCTAGAGAAATATTAATCTTTTTATCACACTATGATTTTCATCTAACGTTTCATTATACGCATTATGTGGTAAATAATATATTTTTTATTATAATAAAAAAAAAAGATAATTTAGAAACCGCGATGCACTCTAAAAATGCACTCTAAAAATGTCTATGTGTGTGTGAAAAATATTTATCTAAAATTATCTTATTCTCTCCGTATGTTTGTTTTTCATCATTTTCAGTCAAAAGCAAGCTTGTTACATGAACAAAAACAATTTTTTTCAGTCGCAACGTAATATCTAACTTTTTAAATTGGATGCCACGGAATTAGCTATGTTCTATTTCTATTTTCTCGTCGCGTACCATAATTATGGTTTACATTCCACTTTTATTTCGATTTCATTTTTAAAAGATGGATGTAAGTTTTATATCCACGAAAAGATTATGCGACGTGTAAATTATTCCTTTACGAAAAAACGCAAAGCCAAGAACAACATTGCGCGAGAAATTTTAGAGCATCTCACCGATTATATATCATGTGTGTTGATTTAACGATGAATAATTATACGTCGTTACGTCGATCGTTAAGCGCGATGTGACTGGAACATAACTTAGACTGGTCGACTTTACGACAGCGCGAATACAAATAAAAGCATAATGAGCAGCATCATATGTGACAATGAGTGAAGTCCTAAAATTACGATATTGTTTCTCGGTTACGGTGCATAACAATCGATATAGGTATAACGTATACGACTGTCGATGTAAAAAAAAAAAAAGAAAAAAAAACGCTAGATAAAGAATTAAATGTACTCTTGTATAAAATGGATACCCATTTATAGAATGGAACCCAATTCACATTTCGTGAAATTGCGTCTATCTTCGCCTTTACATCCGCAATTTTTCAACTTTTTTATTAAACTATCTTTTCGAATTTTTGGATTACGACTGACTATTATTATTGTTAAAATAGCATCTTTGAGAGTGCGTTCGTAATATTATCAATAACGTGAAAATCTTTCTATTCTTACGCAAATTTCATTTTTGCCCAACGTCCCTAATCATTATTATTATTCGAATTCTTCGCTTTAAAGACGCGACGTGCAGAAACGAGGCGCAGAATTACGCGCGTCTCGAATTCTCCTCATCGACGGCACTGTAGCGTGGGTGTGCGATATAAAGGATAATCCAATTTCGGGGGCTTTCTATCCGTGATAGCGTTGTCGGGAAAAGACAAGGGCAACCTCATAAAGTTCGGGTCCCCACGGGAGCGCGATATTCAGCCAGACAACAGCGAAGAGAACACGGAGAAGAAGAACTTAAATCTTCTGGAAGATTACGGATGTAATGCGCGGTTACATAGCTCATCGGATCTTTCGTCCATTCTTTCTAATGATTTTAATCATCTACTTTGTTTACATTGATATTTTTAAGACGCAGAAGAATTCAGTAGTTTTTATATTTATTTTCTTTTTCTCATTTTTATTTATTTAATATTAATATTATTTATTTCAATCGATACGAAGAAAGACGAGTCGATCAAGATTATCAAACAGACACACAATTTTAATTAAATTTATTTAAATTTAATTAACTAATATACTAATATTATCTGTCCTATATTATTTTCGCTAAACTATTATTTAAGTAAATATACACTGTAAGAAATTGAATTCATTCGTTGTACATATTTCGTTCGTCAACGATTGCGTCTGCGTGCGCACGCGCGCGTACGAGAGTTTAGAATCTTGCGTGTAACGAACGCGATTAAAGACATCGCGATACAAGATAATCCGAGAAATTACAAATTTCCTCGACTCCCTTTCTATCCTTTGGGACAATCCTAATTAACTCGGTATTACTACGTCCCGAGAAGGATATCCTTCGCGCGCTAATTCACGAAAACATATCTGACAATCTAGTTATTTCGACTTGAACGTTTGGTGTTATTTTAGCGCTGCCGATATAACGCGATTTCAGAAGAAATATGTAATTTAATTTATAGACGTTAGAAATAAAAGAATTAGATGGAAATCTCATGCGTATAATACGTATAAATGAAAAACATGAAAGCAATTTTTGCGTTTATATTATCAAAGTATAACGCGGAAAAAATATACATATATCTAGAAAATAAAGTTCTATAAAATAGTTTATATAAAAATCTGTTAAAAGTAATTATACTTTATATTATATATAAATAAAAAAAAAATTAAAAAAAGTCAATTGATCTGAAATAATTATTTACAAAAGCAATTTTTTACAAAAATTTAATATTTTTCATCAATCCTTTTCTATTTCTATATTATCGTAATACAATTTAATTTTTTGTACAAATAATCGATAAATTCACGTTATATCAAATATTTGCAAAAGTGAAAAAAAAAAAAAAGAAACGACGGAAAAAGCAATCGACAAACCTTTCACACGAATGATTAAAAAGTGTTCAGGGGATCAGAGTTTTTAACAGAATCTCTTACATAAAGCGTAAAGCGCATATCGCGTATTTGACTTTGAAACTGACAAAATCGAGATGTAATCGTAATGAATGCCTTCGGCAACGATCGCCGGTTATATTTATAACTCGATAGGTATTGCAAGGAAATCGCGATTCGAATACCACAGTGGCCATTAATGAGAAGAAAAAATATGGAAACGGACTCATCGCGCTAATCAGGAAACGTTCGCGAAGCTAATGAATTCTTGCTTGCGGTACCGACTCGATAATCACGATCTTGGTAATTATCGCTAACGAAATTTCACCGAGGTAATTAATATTGTAAGCATCGTTAATGTTATCAATTACAGGGCGTTATGTAGACTGTATTACATGTACTATTTTTTTTTTTTTATCAATTTACTTGCGTTACCTATAAAAATAAAAACGCAACCATTCGAAAAATATGACACACGCATCTTATTGTCAGTGGGAGAAACTTGATTTTTTTATTATTAATTGTTACTTTTAAAGAGAATGCGCGCGATAATTTTGAGGATTCATCGACAGCCGTCATTGGGACATTGAAGTTTAAAAACTGCGAAAGGAGAATTTCAATCTCACGAGGAAACACATGCGGTGAGAACGTTACCAAGACACGTAAGATATACGAAAATTCCCGATCTTTATTTCCGCCGCGAAAAAGAGAAGCGTGTCCCATTGAAATTTCGGATTTCAATTTACACGCTTGTAATGTTGATTTTCCGTTACAATTTGGCTCACAGAAAGTTATATTTTAATTTCGAAATATTATTAAAACGTTTTACGACTCCAATCTTACGTCTCTGTTTTTTTTTTTGACGTTCCTTGCCTCAATGACGCATCGCGTACTTTACATCGCGTACATCTCTAAACTTAATGGATGTAACCGGACGTATTTAAACTTCATAGGATAATCTTCTCTGATAAAAAACTTCTCTGAATTCACTACAGCTCATAACGAAAGCTGGAATAATATCATCTCGTACGGCGCAGGATGGCATCGCTTCGCATAATAGCATCGCGACGAAACACAAATGAAAAGAAATTGAAATAGATTACGTCGTTGCGATGAGATAAAAAAAGTTTTCTAATTAACAGCGCGGAAATTTCTTCGCGGTATTGCCAACGAGCGCGAGAACAATCCGCAAGTTCGGTATAATTCCTTGAAAAAGAATAATCCCATCACGAGTCGCTTCGTTATCTCGCCAAGATCATTACACAAGTGAGATTACGCGACGAAGTAAATTATGAGTTATTTGTTGAACATTTTACGGCGTGTATACAGGGTGTAACGGAGCGCCCGTATCAGCAGTTTTTTTTAGGAAACAACGCATTTTCGCGAAAAATGTTTCATGCAAAACATGTAGAGCTCTCTTATTTCGAAAATTCATCGAAATCCGCGTGTGTTGCGCTTATCGAATATTCGATCGAGATATTAAATATTGTAAAAATATGTGTAGAGAAAATAATTAACAGAGTGGCAAAGCCTGTATTTTTTTTAAGTATATCAGAATTATATTATTGGAAAGAACTGATGGAATATAGATATAAATTGGAAAAAAAATTAATATTTTCAAATATGTCTATATTTAGACAGAGATAAAATTACCAGATTTTTTTTTTTTTAATTAAAGCATCTTGTAAACGTTTTAATATTATTATAACAGATATTATATTATATGTACAATACGCAAAAACATTTAGTTTCTCGTTTCAAAGAGATTCAGTCGGATGAGTGAAAAGCGAAAAGAGTCAAGTGCATCTGGCCGAAACGACTACGCTAGATTTGTCTTAAACGATAGAGTCCCGTAGGATATTAGGATCCCGAAGAAAAGTTCTCGATATAAGTTTTTACGACGGCAGCTGGTGCAAGCGCTTGAAAAGTTTGTCTTTGAGCAAAGTTGTCGTTTGTTCCGTGATATCTACGCTGTATAGGGGGACGTAAGTTTGCCGTAAAATCCACTGGTTTCATTTTTTCGCGAGCACACGAATAGCCGTATCATCAGCACGTCGTTATCTATCTTTATTGACTCGCGTTTTTATTCTCTCATCTCCTTTATATCTAGAATCTGTAAGATTTCATAATAAAGTTGTGAATGTCTCAAAGATATGATAAAGAAAAAAGAAAAAGAAAAAAGAAAAAGAAAAAAAAATTAATATCGGAATTTCATAGCTTGAAATAACGTATCAAGATACATTATGCGCGACGAAACGACAAAATTTATAGCGGTATCTTAATAAATATCCCGCAGAAGTTCCCGTGGGATATAAACCGAACGGAGAACCAGTTCGCGCGTTATTTATCCTCGCTTGCACTCTATTGTTGCCTGAATCTCGCGCAAGGGGGAGAAAATTATTATACTCCGGACGAGAGCGATAAACCCATGGGAAAGAATGAAGAGAAGAGAATGAAATTTTCCTTTCTTATTGAGACGTCGGTCAAAGTGTCTCGAGCTATATATCGTCGTCGTTTTCATGCACCGCGCTCATCGTTCTTATATTGTACGTACGCGATAACGTTATTAGGTCGAGCGACATCGTCGCTGTCCTCGTCCTCGCGTCCTCGGCGGAAAGAAATTCGCAGGCCGCGAACTCTCTGCAATTTGGTGGCGAGAGTTTCCGGTTTAATTAATTGCCCCCCCCCCTCCCCCTGATTATCGCCGGGACGTTGCCTTAATTAGTCCCGCATCAAGTACGTAGGCGTGGATGCACTTGCGAGAAATTTCTCCTTCACGGTACTCGTAATTGAAATATATATATATATATATTGTATACGCGATATACAAATCGCAAAGTGCAATATTATTAGTCGTTAAGGACGACCCTTTAGACACGAATGAAAATTTTCAGAACTTTTAAACGAAAAAGAAATTTAATAAATTTAAGCTGAGATTGTGCCTTTGAATTTTGTTATTTGTCTTATCAACTGTTATTATTTTATCAAAGTGTTGTTGATGGTTATAGGGGCATCTTGGTATCTTTATGTTTTAAAAAGAAATCTTCATACGCGATTAATCGTGATTTTGCATTTTAATGATCGTAAAAAGTTGTATAATCGAGACTTAAACGTGTGAGAAAATAATTTTACTTTGTCGCAATGTTAAGTGAGACGTTTACGTTGCCCTCAAATAAGGTTAACGACGTTACACGCGCGTATATATATATGGTATATGTAAAATCGCGAAGACACTCGATGCGATTCGCACAGCGGCACCTTTCAATGGCTCGTTATCTTCGCTACATGACGACATTAACCGATCAAGAAATTACGATCGTTAGAAATCACCGCTCGCTCGCCGCGCAGAGGCCGAACAGTGGCGAGATGAAATGAAGAAAGCGTGAACGAGCAGTGGTAAAAGGAACTCTAACCGTTAGGTCTCTCGAGCCGACCTAACGACGAGGAAACGAAGAGACGTAACAAGCCCGTCCAATTTTCTAGGACGCTACGGCGATTGTTAATCGCGGTTGCAACAGCCGAGTGATAATGATTTTGGTAGCGATGCAAGTATCCAAGATTTCCTCAACTCGTGGCAAGCCGATAAAAAGTGTATATCTTGGTATGCCGATAACATCCCATAAAAGTTCTAAAAAAACAAAATTATTTTCCTGTTACAAATTCCAAGTCTTTAACAAAATTTCAATCTGGGCCTTAGTTAAAGAGACGCTTCGTATAAAAAAAAAAAATAAAAAAATAAAAAAATAAAAATTTATAAGAGAAAAATGGGATATTTTTGATGGAAGAGATAAAATATTGCGATTAAAATATTAATTCTACATCTGTACATATGACGTATTATATTAATCCTTTTAGCATCTATTTGTACAGACTTATAATTGAAAAGTAATTATATTTTTCAACGTCTATTATACGTAAATTAAATTAATTAAATTCGCGTTAATTTATCCTCGATGTTATCGCCCAATATTTAATTCAAGTGCGGCGTTAAAACTCGAATAGATCGCAGATTACTCGGCGATTGTCGGAGAACGACGCACGACACAATACGGAAAACTAGACACGGTGAGTTACCGCTGACGTAAACCTTGAAACGTGTTGACTCCGCGTTGAATAGTTTCGACCGTTCACTCCTCGAGCAAATACTGCGCTTCGATAAGCCGGTTAAAGTTATCATTGAAAACCGCGATAAAGCTAACAATTTACTGCCATTTCATGATAAAGAAATGTAAAGGCGATTTTTCTTCCTTTCAAATATTGCATATGTATGTATGTATGTATGTATGTATGCGTGTGTGTAAAGTTTTCTAAATTTATCTTAATAATATTTGTAATAAGTTAATTATAAAAATTAATTAATTGAAAAAAAAAATAAACATGATTTTTGGTTTATATAAAATTATTTCTATATATATAACTTTCTTCTCAATGTAAACGGATCCTGACAATCACGTTTTACGGAAGTGAGCGTATCATGGCGGAACGTGAATTTCAGAAATGGTCAAAGTTGGTTCATATTCTTCAAACAGAATACTCTATCAATTCGATCGATAATAAAAAAAATTATTAATATTTGCGCTTGTTGCGTCGGCGAATTAGGTGATATAGCCAAGTATCGAGCCGATAAATTTTTATATTTTTTCCACTCTAAAATTATCCCTTTTCGCAGGCCGGGATATATACGGCAGAGTGAAAGCACGAACTCTCCGTGCAACGTGAAATTTAATAACGTAATAAAATGTATGATCAATGTGTATACGAGTTGTGACGTTGATGCGCATTCGCAAGAATTTCGCTTATGTTAATATTTGCATAAGTATTATGGAATGCGAAAATGCAGCGCTATGAGATACTCTCTATGGTCAACGAAACATTTCACAAAATATCTCGTTATTAAATATGATAAAATAACACAGAGAGAGAGAGAGAGAGAGAGAGAGAGAGAGAGAGAAGGTTTAATAAAAGTTACTGGCAAGAGAAAGAATAATTTCATAATTTATGGAAAAGAGAAATTTTTTATCAAAAACCCCCATTAAATATATTCTCTCTTTCACTGAATAATCTATTACACTAAATTCATTAATGCATTCCGTGCGCCTATATCGAAGGAAAATGTAATCAAACAATTTCTCATGCATAAAACGGTTTCTAATACTTTGCACCGTTAAATTCATAAAGCGAACGCGGGGGATCTCGAAGAATACGGTGCAGATTTTCAGGTCGTAATGCAGCGTTATAACTTAGCGGCGACCGACGTCGCACCATTATTAAAGCGGATGCAGCGATGTAGTACGTCGGCCAAGCGGCGGAGCGGCTCGCTACAAAAGGTCGCCGAATAATCAAGCCACGTCGCTCGCAAAACGACGGCTAACGAGAACTTGGACACAAAATTATGCGCGAGCTGAAAGCGTCCCGGAAACTCTCCATTACGGGCGGAATCTTGCCGCCGCCGCCGCCGTCGTCGCCGATGTCGCGTCGCGAAACTTGAGTCCGGGACTCGCGGAGCTTGCGACTCTCCCTTGCGAGAGATGTTTACCTGCGATTCGCTGCCATTATCGCCCGCTAACTGTAGCAGCAGCAGCAGCAGCAGCAGCTGCTGCTGCAGCTCTCACTCGTACGCGCGTCTCTCTCCTCGCGAATGACGTTATTAACGAGCTCGTTATCTTGCCGAATAATAACTGCCGTGACGAACGACTGCGCGTAATAAGCGTCGCGCGAATTGCGAGAACAAAGGGGCGGCAGTGGCGAGGCAAATTTGCAGACGCGAGATTTATGCACCGGCAGCAGAGTGGGTCAGGTCAATCCGCGCGCCGATAACGAAACGCGCCCTCTCCTCCTCCTCCCTTCCCCCTCTACTATGTTGACTGATAAAACATGCGTATCCTTTGTTACAGTATTTCTGCGCTTGTAGCGCTTTGAAAAATTTACTTCATTTCTGTTCAAAGTTTTGCATCTTTTATCAGACACAGGGTGTATATTATAAAATATTTTTGACAGCAAAAAGATGCACTAATTAAATAGAATGCATTATTAATTCTTAAATATTATTATAATAATACTTGCGGTCAAACGTTAATTACCGGAGTCTGAAGGAGTCGTACGAAAATTGAGATCCAAACGAGCGGAAATTTCAAGTCGCAAAGTTACAAAGATTCGCGAGTCTGAAATTTTTTTCAAGTTTCCAGTCAAACAAATCTAACGAGAGAGATCTCTGAAATACGATTATCGCGAAAAGAAAAAAAGACGGTACATTCTCTCGCCTTCGTTAATAACGCTTTGTAAACGCGTCGGTTGTTTAAATCATATAATATATCAATATATTTATATTTGAAACGATATAATATCATTTTGTACAAAAGAGATACGAGGTAGTGATATTTTTCGCTAATAATTTATTATCGAGTCTATTATTATTATTGCTTGTTGGCAGCGATCTTTATACATATAAAAACCTCGGCTAACGATGCAAATGCCGAGAGCCATTCGCGTAACAAGATCCTATACGTGTAAGAGAAAATTAAATAGTCGAGCGTGTACGTAAGCTTCTTGGTTGTCAACGGTGAAATCTAAACAGGGTTCGAAAGGTTTCGCGTGAAAACTATGGCGTTTCGCTTAAAATGCAGAGAAGCGGCATCGAGTTTTTAATGTAAAAGCAATCTAAAGTTTGCGTTTAGTAATGACATAATAACTGAAAAATAATTGAGTCCGTTTAAGATTTAAGATGTAGATAATATAAATATATACTATATCGCGCAATGAGACGATGCTATTGCAAATTCTCCTACGGATAAGTAATAGCATAATTACCACGGTACAAACTATCATGATATTTTGAGAAATTATTCTCCGGCTAATGTCACAATTTTATAAAGAAGATAGATAATTCTGAAATTTGTTTGGAATTTGCAACAATTTTACAACCTGCAATTTCTCTGCAGGTATTTAAAGAATACAGGAAGCATCGAGAGAGAGAGAGAGAGAGAGAGAGAGTGTGTATGCTACGTAAAAATATTGTAAACATAAATAGATAAAGATGGCTGAATAAAATAAAATAAAATTTGCGCATCTAAATCTAAAATCAATGATATAATTATATTATAATAATATAATTATCGGAGAGAAAAAGAACTTGTCTAAAGTACGATCGGAGCAATTTTACGGAAGAGTATAGTCTATGTCTATAATAACGATCAATCAAGTACGTAATTAAGGCAGATCAGTGCTCGTTTAATTACATTGTACCGAATGTGCAATCCATACGTACAAGACGATGCCCGCCGCGATATCGATCTACGAAAATTGATCCACAAGAGTACACACACACACACACGGCTGCGAACGGAACGAATCGCATTCGAATGAACGTGCTGCTGATTGGCCCGCAGATATACATATGTGTATACCCTCGTACAATCCGCGATATCGCGAAATGTCTGATTAAACAGGGATATTACGTTGCGCGCGAATGCCGCAGCACTCGGAATCTCGCGTTACATCGCGCGTGTATTCCATAAATTATTATCGACTCACGTCGCTAATTATCAATTGCATATTATGTAAAAGCATGTGAATTTCGCCCGCTTCGCGTAACGTCCGGATTTCATGTATCCATGGAGAGATGCGCGAGATGGGTGTCCACAAGCCTGTTTAAAATAGAGGCTGCAAAATAGTTGCAACTTTTTCATTTGAAAATTCAAAATGCAAGATAAAATTTTTAGACATTCATTTAAAAAATAGGTATGTTTAAAATATTTTTTTTTTTTTTTTTAAATAAAAATGATTTTTCAAATACTTATATTCTTATATTTATCTATATTTAAATTCTTATATTCTTTACTCTACCTATCTATTGAATAGGTTCTATCTATTATTAGAGCATATCTCATCTCTTATATCTCTATTCTTATTTCTTACATAAAGTTGCGTCTATATTTTGACATCGCGACGATGCAAGACGATGACGCATGACTGAATCATTCGCGACAACCGGCGCACGATACGAAGGGACGAAATCTAGCGCTCCGACTTTAATATCGAATCGATACGTCAATCGAGAGACGGTTAGAGCACGAACAATGGGATTACCCGAATCGAGTGTTTGGCGCGCGAGAGGTATATTATAGGTCGGACCGTGTGCATTCGACCCTTAATTAAGTAGAGTCAATTTGTCATTGACTCTAGAGAACAATGTCGAAAAGAATTGTCGAGTTTCAGAAATGCTATCGGCTGAAAGAATATTATTTAATCTCACAAATGGATCCGAATTTAATTTACAAGTGAAAAATTTGGAAATAAATATATTTAAATACGCGAAACACACTGAAAAGATGATATTTAACTAGAATTTTCATTAAGGCTAAACTAATTTTTTAGATATTCAATATACGTAATTTGCAATCTCGAAGAAGATAAGCCTAGAATACCGTGTACCGCTTCAATTTATTTTTCACAACAAAAGTAGCCGTGGATTAGTCTCATGTGCAGCTGAAAAGGCATTAAAGTCACCAAAGTGTTAAACACGTCCTACACCCAATTTCAATAGCTCACCCTGTATAGCGCGCAATTATTCAAAGTTAATTTAAAATTCTATACACAGTATTTCCAATGAGAGAAAAAGAGAGAGAGAGTGAAATAAACTGCGACTATGACATATTGTCATTGCAAAATTAAACACCGCTCTCTAGTCTCCTCTCTCCGTCTTCACCATCGTTAATTAACGAGAGGACGCGATGCGTCGTCCGCGCATCGAATTTTTTTTCCCCTCATTCGGGAACGCGTTACGAAATCACGCGCGATGACAGAAGAAAAACCGAGGAACAGAAAACGGAATTTCACCTCGACGGAGTTATTCGCGCCAGCAGCAGCAGCAGCACTCGCGTTAAAGAACGCGCGGGCACTGCGTGCGTTTCGCTCGGCGAGCGCCGTGGGCGAACGCGACGGCGGCGTCTACCCTACCTACGCGCGCGCCTTCCTTCTCGCTGACCTTCCCTAATGCTATGTCGCGTAACCGCGGCCGTCGATCGGGAGTGCGCCGCGTCGCGTGCCGAGGAACGACCGTCGCGTTTCGCGCTCTGCGCTCGCTGCATTTAACTTGTTCGCGCCAAAACCATCTTTTCTTTTAATACGAAGATTTCTCAAAACAATGGACACGAGAATAATCAGTCCGCATTTATGAAAGAATTATCTCGCGAGCCAGTATTGTGTCAGTTTCTGACTTGACGTAACATTTCGATGATAATCGCAATTTAATTTTCATTTTACAATATCGTCGAGAAAGAAATTGTGAATTGTATAAAAAATTATGTTTTATTATCGACAAAAGAGTCAATTCTTAATGATAATTATAATTAACAAAATATTATGACAGAATAATATATGTATTTAATTATTAATTCCGTCTCTAACAAGTGATTTTTAATCACAATTATTTTTGCTTCCTCATAGAGGAAGCTTTGTTTTCGCGACTATGCCAATGTGTTTAGAATTTTGCAAAACGTCGAAAAATCATATAAATCGATGAAAAGGTTGATTTTTTATAAAATTTTTAATTTTTTGAGAAATGTCCGTACACGCTGTAACTTTCGGAAAATTTGAGATATTGCTTCTTTATCTCTTTATTTCGTTCACAAAGCTTCCTCTATGAGGAAGGAAAAATTATAAAAAAAAAAAAAAAACCTCGTGCTTAAGCTTCGTAAAATAAAATAATGTGGAAGCGCAGTGTGCGAGTTTCTAATTTGCACAACTCTACTTGTTTAAATATGTATTACGTTATTTCATCGAATAAAAATGCCTAACTCGCGCTATAGATAGACGTATCGAGGTTCGATGAACGATGAAACGGGGTTACAATAAATTCTCGACCACGCTTCCGTGATCGTACGAAAAAAAAAAAGGTTTTACGGTCGAGCAGTCATTTAACTTGGCAACTCGACACCGCCATACGCCGTATCTCGGCTCTGAAATTATACGCGTCGTTGTATTTATCCGGCGGTTACAAACAGTTAGCAGTCTTGCATCTCTCCATCTCACGGAAGTGTTGGAAATATATATAGATAATGCATGTCACGCGCGAAGGATGAAACTATTTTTAACGTCAAGAAAGCACTTAATTTTGCCACTCTAGTGTTTCGCGCGGGTAATTTTGAACGGAATTTATTTTTATTATCAATTTATATTTCAAACAAGTATAAATAAAAAAAAAAAAAATAATGTTACGTGTGTTTGATAATTTTATTCTGATAAATAATCTCTCTGTTCATTTTACGCGCAACGCGTGCGTATTGTTGCCCCCTCCCACTCTTTACCTCTTATTTTCAATTATTATTATTGCGATATATCTATCATTACGCTTCTACCGTTATCGTTATTTCCCTTATTATCGCAAAATTTCCTCATCGGGATCAAGTTCCGCCTTTTCAAAGACTACTTGGTTACATTGAATTATACGAGTGGCGTAAAATTAAAGTATCGAGCGCCAACACGAAAGGCATGAAAAACTTCATTTATGACGGATCCGTGCGTGCCAATAACAAGCACGCGATAATAACGGTGCTTGCGGTACGAATGTATACCGCTTACGCATTCCATTGGCGCATCCTCTCGGCGTACTCGAGAAAATGCGAAAGGAAAGATGCACTCCGCCGTGTAAAGGAGCTCGCGTGACTTCTCTCTTTGAACATTTTCGAAACGCAACGGGTTAAATTTATCTCAACACGTACAGACATAAGGCATTTACCGTCTCTTTGTGCCCGTGGATTGGCGGAGACGGAGTTGTCTTTCGCGATCGAGCAGCGGTGTCGACTCGTAACTCGAGACCCGAGACATGGCGAGCGAACGATCCACCGCGGACTGTGTGTATTCGGTTGCCTCTCTCCGACATGAGACCGAAACGGATGCCGAACCGATCGAGGATACTTGTCTATTTCGGAGATTCTCGACTCGTAGATCTATCGCCATAGAACGTTAACGCTATGCGCGCGTGCACCTGTTACCGTTTTGTGTTAGACGCGTTCATGAATATAATCATTCTGCATTCAAAAGATAATCATTTCTTTCATCGCGAGAATAGTGTGTAAATCTTTTTTTATCCCCGTACTATTCCACGAGATGTGACTAAGGAATAAATGTGAATCGGATATGACGATACGCCTCGATCCGCCAAGAATATTTTATTAAACCCCCCCTCCCCCTTTTTTTTTTACAAGATAAGTTCAAGTTATCTCGATGAAAAATATTCTTTTGTTAAAATTATTTTTCAGTTATGTTTTCTTCCAAAATGTTTCTTCTCGTACATGAATGTTACATTTGATGTTACATTTTGCGTTTAAATAATTTTATATTAATTTTATCGAAACTATATATAATATTATATCACGCCAATGTTATAAATATTATAATATATATTGTATAATAATGTTTAATTTTCTGGAATATTTTCCGTCTTCACGCGATAAGTTCAAATCGATAAATAAAAACGCGTTATCCATATGTAAAAATGACATCGTTTATTCTCAGCGGCCGCGATATTCTCTTTTATTCCGAAGCGATAAATATTTTCGTGAATTTTCATCGGTCGGCGCGATAAAAGCACGGGCTTGTTATTCCCCTCGAAAATGGGATGGTGGGAATGTTGGCGAAATTAAAAAATGAAAAAGTAAGACCGTCGCGTCGCGCCGGTCGTCGACTTGATCCTCTCACCACGTTTTCTACACCATTTTTTTTTGGACATATTCTATGCATCGGAGACAGCATAAATTTGAATTTTTCATTTCGAAGGTTTTTTTCGCGCTGAAAAACCATTTCCTCGCTTAACTCGCGAAGAAGAACGAAAGGCTATGCGCTTATAAAATCGATAGGGTACACGTAATATCGATCAATCTGTATTGTTAATGCCTATAAACGGTGTCACAGCCAATCGGATATTGTTTTACGTAGAATATTTGATACAAATAAATCCCTAGTTTTTCAGATTTACTCATAATCGATTACCGATAACCGATTAACGAAAAACCAAAGACCAACGTAATCTTTCATATTGCAAATTGTTAAATTCGCTCCGCATTCAGGAAATACCGATGTCACTGCACGACCATCTTTCCCGTGTATGAAAACTATTTATTATCCATCTCTCGACATTACATTCTTTATTCCGATAATTTAACATAGATATTACGACGCTCTCTCTCTCTCTTTCGCACACACACACACACACACATGTACACATACATATATACATAAACTATACTATCGTTTATGTAAATCGTATAATATAAATCTTGTTTTTCATCGCGCGCGCGCGATTTCATCTTTCTCTCGAGATCATCGAAATACACGTTAATTTTAAATATCGTGATCGCATCGAACCAAACAAATTGGCGTATAATGGAAGAGAGCGAATACTATATTAAAGGATTATAATTCGATTCGTTGCCCGGCGAGATAGAAAGGCGGCGCGTGGAAATTAAAATTTACTCGCAAACATTTAACGATTGCTTGATACCAGTGACATAACGTAATATCGAATAACGTACATCATCGGAAATAAACTAGATTTGCCGGAAATTGCACTCTACGCGCTGCATATATCCTCCGGCGAGGCATTCGATTATTATTTTCTTTCTCGTTATGTCGATAAGTATAAATTACGAGCCATATCGAGCGTGCTAAAAATGTATCATGTATAGGAAGACTCAGGTCAGGATTGGCTTATAATATAAGAAGCTATTGTAATATTAATTAAATAGAATTATATTCTTTGTACGTAAGAAAACGATATTTTACATTCCTGTAAAATATCGAAATATGTACGTGATCTTTATAAGCAACATTCGTTTCTGATAATTTAAGAGTTTATTATATTTGTTGGTCTCGATAAAATATCCTCGAGATTTTTCTCTACTTTGTTAAAATCTCATATTAATCGGAGCCATGTAAAATTTCAAGTAAAACTGCTATCGCGTCGTTGCATTAGATTATCGTTTGACCGAGTAATATTGAGATAGTTACAACGGGCGACACAATAAGGGCCGGGGACCGGTTTCAACTATGTCTCTCTTAGATAGAGAGCTCGTTTACGCAATACCTCGTGAAACGCTCAGACCAGCTACAATGTCGAAATACGTAGCCAGTTGTACAATAGCGGCGACTAATATTCAAGGGTACCTTTGTATATTATCGCTAACGTCTAACGGATTAAAATTAATAATCGGTTATTCGCAAAACGCTTTGTAAATGAGCGATAAATATAATTTTATACATATTGCTCGCGTAAATTTCAAAATATTTGAAATATTTTTGTATTTGCAAACCGAGAGGAATTAGGAAATATTTGCGAATGATTTAAATTAGATTTTCTTTCATTTCCCATCTCACTCTTTTAATTTGTGTACATTTATTAAAATAGAAATTATATTTTATATTTTTTTTCTTCCACATGCGTGCAATTTTTTCATTATTTACATTGAGATCGCAGCAATATTAATCTCCTGTTAAAAAAAAAAAAATCTCTTTTATTATTTTATTATATAAAATACGGTCAAAATGAAATTACTCTCGCAACACCGTCGCCCTCTCCGAGCTTCTGTTCCATTGCAATTAACTTTCAATTATATCCCGAGGGTCTCACTCTCTGGGCAAACGCTTCCCAGGGAAGCGTAATTCGATTCCCGTACCCTAAATTTACAAGCAAGCGCGCGTGTCCCCGTGTTGACTGCGCGTCACTCACCATCTCGTTTTCATCTCCGATTCGTACGATCTCGCGTTGTTTTTCCCGTTCGTATCTCGTCGTTGACGTCAGCGAGAGATGCAATTTTCTATAATAACCGGGAATGAAATATCCACCACCAAGAGTGACTTTACAAGCCGTCTTACAAGGTGTAACGGAAGGGAAACCGTGGCGGAAGCGCAAATGAGGAACTATTCCAGCTTGCTTGAGCGCGCGGAAACTTAACTTTTCTACGAGTCGCTCTATTCGTCTCTCGTTTTCTATATTGTAATATTTCCAGACGAATAGAATTCCGGAATACGTTTTTCCTTTATATGTACATGTTCCTCGGAACGAATTCTTCTCGACGAGTTTCGCTCCAAAGATCACTCCGACGACGGTTATTTGGAACTCGGTCCGCGAATTCGGGAATCATCCTCTTCCCGAGTTCAAATGACTTTGTTGTTTCAAACGGATTCAGGGCAAAGTTGGATCAAAGTCATCGGAGGAATTTTAAAAAATGTGAATCGCATAGGAAAATATCTCCGCTTTAAAATTTATTTTATATTGTAATAATATAAAATTTTACAAAAGATTCTTTCTCCACAGTCTCTCTTCTTTGATGTCTCTTGTGTATTATTATGGTAATATAAATTATAAGAATTGGTAAGGGTTAATTGAGAGAAATTAACAATTAAAGACTGAGTTCACATCTCAAATAAAGATTGGAGATTTATGTACATATTTAAAGGCGCACTTTTTCTATGCATATTTACTATTATACATTTTTATATTTATGTATGCTACATAAATATGTTGAGTCGTCAGCGAGAAGAATTTCAAAAAATTATACCGTAAATTGCGTCCCTGCGCATTTTCCAATTCTAATTCACCACGCAAATTTATAACTGCTGTGACAGTCTTGACAAAAGTTTTTCCAGAATACTACCATATATATATATATATATAAATCTCAGTTCCTTATAATCATTAATCCCTAAAGTATGCGCTTCGTTACGCTAGCAAGACGGCAGAAATGGAAACGCTTGCATAATACGTAGAAATGTGGAAACTGGTCTTCGAGAAGCGCGAAGACCGAAATTGAAATAATAATACTTCTCGTATAGACCTGACGTTTCCATTTTATTTAATGGAAAAACACCTGGAAAATGTATGGTTCTCGGGAAAAGAAAATCCGCGCGCGTACTATTCATTAAATTGTAAACTCTATTCATTCTTCTATTTAAAAAATATATAAAAAAACATCATTGATTGTTATTATTATAAGGTATTATTATAATGTTAACTTATTAGTATTAATATTATGGTTATTATTACTATCAACTATGCGGATATATAATTTTCTCGACATAATGATGCCTTGACGAGATTAAGGTTTGCGGGTTGCACGTTACTATGATCGAATAGCGTTAACGTTTATTTTGAGGTAGGAAATTATGATATTATTACGACATTATTATCGTAATGAGAATCATTATTATTGCACGCCATATGGTGTAGCAATGAACGTACTATAAAGCTGCTGCGATACAATAGTCAGAAATTGTTCACGGTGGTGAGCTTTACATTCCCATTGATACACGTGGACAAAGCGATAACGTAATCGCAATTCATAACATATTCAACAAAATAAAATACTCCACTATTGCGTGAATGCTCGTACGATCCATACCAAGTGTTGTAACAAAAGAAGTTACGCGAGACACTGCGCGTGATATTTGCAAGATAATATAATATTTACTATAAAGTTAAAATTAATTAATAATTATTATAACAATAATAGTAATGTTAATTACGACAATGTTATTATTATTGTACAGCAGCACGTGTAGTAATAAATTAAATATTGTGTCGTAAATTAAACTACTCTTTATCAATTTTTTTTGTTGTTAATAATTAAATATACGAGCGCGTATCGCGTTTTGTCGACCCCAAATATACCCACAAACAACAAATTTATATATATAATTACGGCTATCTAGATTTCTAAGCGATCTTCCATTTTCGACGCATGAAGAAGACTATAATTCGCAACATCGATGACAATCAAAGCGATTTTCCCAGCTGAAAAAAAAAAAAAAGAGAACGAAATAACGTGCAACGTAATTCGCGCCCTCAATTGCGCTGGCAATTAAACCGAAATCAATTTCGGGCAGGTACTCAATTGATTCAACGCGAGCACGACGTACCGTACGTACGCGGGCGTCCACTCTTTATCAGATCGGATCGAGCGCGAGAGAGGCGCCAATGCCAATCAACGTTTTCATCCGCATTGTCAGCTGTCGTATCTTGATCCGGTAGAATCCCGTACACCGGAAGTTCGAGGCTCTGACAGCACGATCATACCTCCCGATAATCCACCAATATATTCGCTCGCCGAAAAAATGGCCGCCGTAGTAAAATCCGTGGCAAAATCGATCACAGAATGACAACGTAATAAAAACCAGGGCGCGCGATATTAAATAATCACAACGCGTAAAATTACATACTGCGAGAGTTAGGAGAATTACAATATTTGTTTCACGCGTCGAACGAATAATGTACCGTTTTTCTTTTTTGCACTATTTAGTATATTTATCTCTCTGAGAAAAGAAAAAGACCGTAAATCTAAAAATTATATAGATGCCAAAATACATATTACGTCTCGATTATGTCACTCATTTGATGCAATTTATTGTAATTCGAATTTGCGGTTGCGAATGAAAAAATCATATCTTGACGCGTCGCGAATATTGTCTACAAATTCTATTAATGATCGCCCATTAATTTGAGAGGAATCTCGAGCAATGACAATCATAGTCGTTATCGATGCATTCGACAAGGTACGCGCGTGCACTGACAGCGGCCGTGCACGATCAGTGCTTCAACACAACAGGTGGTTCGGTGAACGGCGACTGATCGAAGGAACTAGTAATTAATGTAACGTGTAACTCGCCTTATCTCAAACATGTCCTAAATAATAAATCAGAGGATATATATATGTTCATCTCGCCTTCTAACTGCATATTGGGCGTCCTCACATATATCTAGAGTCAGAAATTCATATTTTTTACGTATAAACGTTATGTGTGATTTTTTAAAATAATAATTTGAATTAGATAGGTAAATTGAAAAATTTCCTCCATTTTTTCGCAATTTTATGTAAAATTATTCCACACTTAATAACTATTTTAAGCTTCCGATATTTTTTGTGGTATATATTGCAAATGGAATATTTTCTTTATTTTAATATTCTGGCCAATATAAAAAAAATTAAAATGCTGAAATGTTCTATTAATTTGGTTTTAATATAGAATGAATAAACTTTTGTATCTCAAATCAAGATGGCTCGGCTGTAATGTGAAAATTGTAAAAACGTTAATGATAATAATAATAGTATACGCGCATTGCGTAAATTAATTTTTACATCTTCCTATACATTATATAAGTTTTGGCTAATGACACTCGTTTCGAACGTAATCGGTAAAAATCTGTGCGCGACGACGTTGCGATAAAAGCCATTTCTTTCTATAGATTTTTTACATTTTTTTCTTAAAAGCAAAGCCTCTTTAAACGCCGCTCTTAAACACCGACATTGCGAAACCGGATAACGCAAACTGAATTATGAAAATATATCAACCTCTTCAGAATTGAAAAAAATTTAATGATTTGAAAAAACACACTCGGAACTTTTAAAAATATTAAAAAAAATAAAAAAATAAAAAACAGACTAGCGTATAAAATTCGATCGTGTATCAGCGGTTCGTGTTCCTTTTCTTCTCCTTGGCAGGAGTGCTCCTGCAATCCGCGCACCGCCGCAATCCTCGACCTGCACCCGCGAAAAAAATGGATTTCCCGCGGGAACATTATCATTTTAGCTTGCGGCATGAATTGCGGCGGCGATGTGCCGATTATCGATTCGAGAAACAGTTGCCGTTCTCGTCAAGTAATCAAGAGCCGAGATCCGGCTGTGCCTCTCCTCGGCTGTCTGATCTTCGCTTTCTTTTTCTTTCCTTTTTTTTTTACTCTCTCGTGCCGATGTGAAACGCCGCTAACGAAAATAAATTCTCACGACCAACCACTTTTCGCCGATTCTCGATAGACGTTCTCTATCTACGGATCTTTGTCCCTAGAACGGATTGAGATTTCTCGATGAATTTTAACGCGATTTCAATATTTTAATTTTAATATTCTCTCTCTTGCTTTTTGATAGATGACCGTAGAAGTAATCGGATGATTAAATTTTGTATTTTAATTTAGTCTAAATTTTTAAATAAAATCATCGCGATTCTCTCATTAACGACTCTGTTATATACGTATTTTAAAATGACGAATTTTCTAGGATTAATTGCACCTTTGTGAAATTGCTATTCAAAGGTGGATGGTTATTCTCGTCCGAGTAAAATTGGCATTCTCGCGTCACACTTTACGTACATATATATTACCATATACTCGTATATACCCGGCTCTAACAATCCTCCTTGCAACACAACGCGATATTAGCGTCGACTAACAAACGAGACTCAAAGTGTCTCGGTTATCCTGCTCTATGTGAGACATACGAGCTTTTAGTAAAAAGCGGATACTGCTTTTAAAATCTTCTTTTAATATAGATACTCGCAAACACGGCTCATAGTTTTAGTTTAGATAAGTGTAATATTTTTTCTAAGTTTTACATTTACAACATTAGTAAACCATCATCTCAATATTTTGCAAATTTCTTTAATAAAAAGTATTTCTCTCATCTAGAATTTTACACAAATGTTATTCGCTCATTTTATTAAAACTGTTTTGCGATACACGTATAACAGAATATATGTTTTATCACAAAAATATACCATATTTTATTTTTAATTACTAATTTTATTTCTTTAATTCGTCTGTAGAAATTATAAGTAATACATTCATTATCCTTTCGTTAAATAGAAAAAAAATGAACGGAGAAAGAAGATGACCGAGCACAGATAAATCCATTATACTTTCCGCGCTTAATGATTATCAGAAAACTTAAGCTTCTACAATAGGAAAAGAATCATTTGTTCTCATTCGCAGCAGACTTTAAAAAAGAATAGCGTAAACGACGACGACGACGACGACGGCGACAGTTGTAAATAAACGGCTCACGATACTCCATTATGCAATATAATGTCAGCAAATACTGCATAATGCAGCGAAAGGAAACAGGATGAAGATCGGAAGAAGAAGATGAGGCGATTATTAATTCAAGCTTTATCGTCTCTTTCCGTTTCGAGATAGCGAAACAACGTTAAGAAACAGACGGAGAAACAGAGAGATGGACGTTAGAATGGACGTCGAATAGGGAAGTTCAAATCCATCGTCGTGTGTTTCCAGCGTTACAAAAGCCAGAAATGGAATGCGATTTCCGTGACGAATGGATTTTAATCAAACGCATTCCAGCGAGAAAATAACGCGCGTGCACATTACGAGTTCGCACGCGACGTGCATTAACGATGAACTTGATTAGATCATCGCCATTCGTTCGGGCGCCACGATCGATCGATTCGTCTGGATATTTATCAGAATCGACGGGATGACAGATCGCCGTCATCGGCGAGAAATGAGTCGCGCGAGCACGTGCGCGTCACGATTTTCTTGTAAAATGCGCGCAAATTTTTCCATTAATAAAACGCGATGAAAACGATTTATCATCATCTCGATATCGATGCGGCAAGATTTCGTGAATTTTTCACTCGTTTTCGTAAACTTTATAACATGCGTAGAACGATTTGGTCCATTACATATCAAGCTAAATCGCGAAGAATCGCTATTTCTGTTTCATAATTATAATTACTTATCGTAAATTACTGCAAACAATTATATGGGATAAAATAAAATCTGTATGATAAACATAATTTTATTTTTTTAAGATTTTCAAAAAATAAACAAATATCCCCCGAGAAAACAGTTTCTTAATATAAATAAGTAGTTTGGAAAAAGATGCTCTTTGGTTTTTCTTGCGTTTTATTTAGGAGCTCAAGAAAAATCTCAAAGTATAATAAATTAGATTTATCAGACGAAACAAATACGAGAGATTAAAATTATATACAGGCCATTTCCGAGAATTTCGCAGAGTTTATTGCAGGAAAGGAGTACGTAACTTTTACGGCGAGTGTTGGCGGACTGTTCATTCGCAGTTTTATCGCGACGCTGTTTAGAGCCACGCTGTTAAGAACCTTTATTCGATAACGGCGAATATAGCTCAAATCGCACAAATTCTCGAATCGCCAGGCGTTTTTGACACATAGGAAAGTTTTAGATATCGCATTCAAATTAGATATTGTTAATAAATAAATATATATATATATATAAAATTCACAATAATATAAAACTTAGCAAATTGTGGGAATATTAATATTCTGAATATATTATTATATTCTGTCTATTTAACGAATTATCGCAAAAAATTTTACTAGCTTTGTTACGATAACGCCATCAATATGCCATCGTTGACATAGTTGAATCGATTCTTTTTAAAATCGAGAGCGAGTTTGCGAAGAAGAATAGCTTATCAAGCTATTGTTTGAAATAATTTCCTAAGATAAATAACATTGTCTTATCGTAATTTATTATGAAAATGAAAACCTCTTATATAAATAAAAAATACACTAATAGAAATTAAAATTGTTCGTAAACTCTAATTAATAAAAATATATTATTCTACGAGAGTTATTATTTATATAATGTATAATTAATAGTATAAATGTCGCCCAAAAATTAAAGAATCATTTCTTCTTCGTGTATAATAGAATCTTAAATTTTTTAGGAGTTTTTAAAATTATTGGTTTAATGCGCCTCGTTAACTTTTATTATCGTTTGTCACGATTTATTCTATCTAATAGAAAAGAATATTTTTCTCCGTGCGAAAAAAAAAACACAATGGTGTTAGTAACGTCGCTTTACCGAGTCAGGAATCGCGCCTTATACGCGAGAGATGTGATCCCAGTTCGAGCTCGGATCAAGTCACAAATACATACGTATATTCCTCATTAAGCCATCAAAGTAGCGAACGTAATTACGGGAGTAAATCCCCGCTTGGGATTACCCCGTCAGTAGTATGCCGTCCATTAATCGACGGATAATTAAGCGCGGACCTCATCAAAGTCGCCTTGCGACTGCGAACGAACGAGCGAGCGAGCGAGCGACGTCTCTCGACTTTCTGGCACTGGCACTAGAATCGATTTATGCCAT